>NC_077227.1:718529335-718877778 GCF_027887165.1 Monodelphis domestica | reverse complement strand
AAATCGAAATCCCCCTCCAAGCCCAGGGTGAAATCTGGTCTCTGCTATAGAAGAAGCCAATAGATTACTGCATACTTCTTGCTGCCTAGATGTCAGGAGAAGCCCTGGTGTAGCAGGTGCTGGGCTGGTGGTGGCTGCAGGACTTGGGACATGGAGGAGGAGTAAATGATTATCCTACAGGCATCTTCTGCCCAAGGATGACATGAGCACCTTCTACTTCATATGGACCTTGTCCGGGCCCGTTAATCCATTTTGGGTCCCACTCCCCCATGCCCCTCCATTGGACTGGGAGCTCCCTGAGGGCAGGGACCAAATTTCTGCTCTTCTTTGCATCCTCCAGTGGCTGGCCAGTAATAGGTGCTTAATAAATGCTTATTCCGTAATTCATTGATTGATTAGCCAGCCCTCTCCTGCTCTATGGCCCTGGCAACGCCCCTCTCCTGTTGGTGCCCCTTCTCCTAGCTCAAACTTGCCTGGCAGAGAAGGGTGAAGCCTCACACACTGGACCTCCCTGCATGGTGGAAGGGGCAAGCGGAGCAGAGGGCTGCCCAAATCCAGGAGCACCAAAGGCATGGCTTGAGGGAGTCTCCAGCAATGAGTCGCCATTAGCTCTAGCTTGCTCATCTTCTTGCTTCTTTTCATGCTCAGCTTCTGGCCAGAACCTGCCTCCTCTGTCACTTCTGTCTGGCCTGTGAACATGTTCCCCCCACGAATCACTCAAAGATCAGGGCCCTCTCTTACTTGGGCAGGGAAAGGGTGAGGAATCAATCTCGAGGTGGCACAGTGGATGGAGTGCTGGGATGGGAGTCAGCAAGACTCATCTTCCTGAGTTCAAATCTGCTTTCAGACATTTACTAGCTGTGTGACCCTGGGCAAGTCACTGAACCCTGATTGTCTCCATTTCCTCATCTGTAAAACAAGCTGGAAAAGGAAAGGGCAGACCTCTCCAGTATCTTTGCAAAGAAATCTCCAAATTGGATCAGTAAGCGTCAGACATTACTGAACAACAGCAGAAGCATTTGCATAGTGCTTCCGTGTTGGCAAAGCACTATATAAAAGCAAAAACAATCCTGGAGACAGTGTTATCATTACCCTGATTTTGTAGGTGAGGAACCCCACTGGTCGAGAAGTCAACAAGTTATTTATTGCATGCCCGGCATTGTGACTTTCCCAGGGTCACCCATTGAGGAGCAAATGATTTGCCTCCAGTCAAAGAGCTAGTAAATATCTGAGGTAGGATTCAAACTCAGATCTCTCTGACTCCAGGGCCAATCCTCTATCCACTATATCACCCAGCCTTCCTTAATGCAGAAGGAAATACGGTTGGACACATCACTGATAGCAAGACGGGAGAAGCTCTTCAGCTAATTCTATAAGCATCTATTAAGCTATTAATTTACCAATCAATAAGTCCAATTATGGAAGAGGTATGAAGGGCAGTTTGGTGGTGCAGTGGAGGCGTCCTGGACTTGAGGTCAGGAATATCTGAATTCAAATCTGGCCTCAGACAGTTACTAGCTAAGGCAAAGCCACTTTACTTTGCCTCAATTTCCTTCTCTGTAAAAATGAGCTGGAAAAGGAAATAGCAAACCACATCAGTATCAAGAAAACTTTAAATTTGGGGGAAGCTAGGTGGCTTAGTGGATTGAGAGCCAAGGCCAGAGATGAGAGGTCCTGAGTTCAAATTTGCCCTCAGACACTTTCTAACTGTGTGACCCTGGGAAAGTCATTTAACCCCAATTATCTAGCCCTTGCTACTTTTCTGCCTTAGAATAATAAGGATTTTTTAAAAAAAATTAAAGTTAAATTAAAAATTAAATTAAAAAATTAAAAAAAAAACCAAATAATTAAAGTTAAAGGTGTTAGTCTTGTTAACCTTAAGATCCCTTTCAGCTCCAAAAGAAAAGTTTCCAAAGAAAGATGGCTGGAGGATAAGAACAGGCAGACTGGCTGGCTCTGTCCTGATCATTATTGTTTTTTACACTCCTGTTTAACTTTTGGGGTGGGTAGCTACATGGTGTAGTGAATAGAGCACTGAGTTTGGAATTAGGAAGGCTTCTCTTAAATGCATTCAAATCCAGTCTCAGATGCTTACTAAGAGTGTGACCCTGGGCAAGTCACTTAACCCTGTTAGCCTCAGTTTCCTTGTGTGTAAAAGAAGCTAGAAAAGAAAATGGCAAACCAATCTAAGATCTTTGCCAAGAAAGCTCCAGATGGAGTCACAAAAAGTCAGACAAGACTGAAAAAACTGAACAACAAAATTCGACTTTCAAAGTCCCTCTGATGTCTCACTATCCTCCTTCGTCCTGTTCCTGCCTTTGGACAGAACAGGGAGATTGACTGATGTCAGCAACTCAGAAGCAATGGCTGGGCTGTTAGCACTGAGAAAAACGGGAAGCAATGCCCCTTATGAGTCCAATTCCTCTGGCCCTCTTCTTTCTGCCCTCTCCTGTCAGACCAAGCAACTAGGAAACCAATGCAGTGTCTCCTCTGACCAGCAGAGGACACAATGGCATAAGGAAAACAGGTTTGGAATGCAAGGGAGGGTCATAGGGTCTCTCTGTAGTTAATCCTCAGAAATTCTGAAGATGCTTCTTACTTGACTCAATGGAAACAGCCATGGCTGGAGTTGGGAGGCTTTCACTGATTTGTATATTCATTCTTTCTTCAAAAACCATTTATTAAGCAGTCATTGTTTGTAAGACACTGAACTAAGCCATCCCTTCTAGTATTGGATCTGTACCTGGGCAAGTCCTTTAACTCGTCTCTGACTCAGTTTCCTTATCTGTCCATTTTAATCTGATAACAAACATTTGTAGGAAGTCTACTGAGTGAGAGCCAGGGGTTAGTGCTTGGGAATATGAAGGCCAAGATGAAATAGGACCTGCCTCACTTTCCACTAGGGGATATGGCATAGCTATGAACAGAGAGAGTCTTACTTTTTTATAAGCAAGAGCTTAATATATCCTTTTTCATTCAGTTAGCCTTTGTGGTCCATGAACATTTATTAAGCACTTACTATGTGCCAAACATTGTCCTAAATATTAAGTTAGAGAGGAGAGGGAACAAAGAAAAAAATCAAACAAATATTCTTTTTAAAAAGTAAAGCTTTTGAAAAAATGCTAATAGCTGCTGGGGGTGTGGCTCAGGGAAAGTTTCATAGGGGAGGGAACCATTAAACTGAGACTGGCAGGAAAATAGAAGATCTGAAAGGTGGGGGTGCAGAGAACGCATTCCAGGTGTACCCTCCAACCCACACTGCCACAATAGAACACAAGCCCCAAGATCATCCTACTCAGTTGAAGGAAATTAAGAGTACCAACAGGATAGACTTCTAGAGCACAGAGTATATGGAGGGCACTAATATGAATTAAGCCTAAAAAGGTCATTTGGAGCCATGTTTTAGAGAGAATCAAAGGCCAGGCTAAGGAATCTGAAGTTTGTAAAAAAGGATGTAGGGTTCCGGGGATGGATTTTGATTGGGGGAATAACATAATCAGATCTGTGGTTTAGGAAAATTACTTCAATGGCTGTTTGAAGGTTAGATTTGGACAGGAAAGAGAATGGAGGCAAAGAGATTGGCTGGAAGTTATTGAGACGGTGAAGAGAGCATGAATTATGATGGAGGTGGTATGAGTAGAGATAGGGACAGTGCAGCAAGTGGTTGAATATGAGGGGAAAGAAGAAGAGGAAAGGGTTAAAAACACCCTGTGAGTTACAAACCTGGAAAATTGGAAGGATGGAGAAGTTTGAAGGAGGGGCAGAGTTAGCCAATGAGTTCAGTTTTGGATATGTTGAGTTTGAAGTACTGGCAGAATATCTGGGTAGAGATAGATGCCTAGAAGGTAACTCAAGATGGGATTATAGGAGTAATAATGGTGTATTACCTTACCTTTCTGGATTTTTAAAATATAATTTTTATTTTATTTTAATATTTTTCCATGGTTACATGATTCGTGTTCTCTCTCTCCTCTCTTCTCTCTCCACTTATGGAGCTGACAAGCAATTCCACTGTGTTATACATATATTATTACTCAAAACCTATTTCCATATTGTTCATTTTTGTAATAGAGGAATCTTTTAAAAATAAAACCCCAAATCATATACATATAAACAAGTGATAAATCATGTTTTCTTCTGGATTTCTACTCCCACAGTTCTTTCTTTTGATGTGGGTAGCATTCTTTCTTATAAGTCCCTTTGGATTATCCTGGATCTTGCATTGCTTTTAGTAGCAAAGTCTATTACATTTGATCATCCAACAATGTTTCAGTCACTATGTATAATGTTCTCCCGGTTCTGCTTATTCCACTCCTCATCAATTCATGGAGGTCTTCCCAGTTCTTATAGAAATCAAGCAGTTCATTGTTTCTTATAACACAATCATATTCCATCACCATCATATACCACAATTTGTTCAGCCATTCCTCAATCAAGGAACAACCCATTTTCCAATTTTTTGCTATCTGGTTTTCTTTTAAGGCACTTTAATTTTTGTAGCAAAGGAAAGAAGAGGGGTGTGGAATGATGGAGGTATTTTGGAAATATAAAGCATTATTATTTTCCCTGAGCAAAACCATCTCATCACCTATCAGTTCTACCATTTTAATCAAAGGTCCCCTGGATGTGTGCTGTATAGACTAACCAGTAGGGCAGGCCCCAGGAAAAATCAAAATTCACAAGCTATCCCTAACCTCCATACAGGTTGTATTTCAACATCTGTTACTCAATGATTTGGAAATTGAAAGTCTTTTTTCCCATAAGAACTAAGTTATGAGCCTTGGTTAGGTGCCCTTCCCATCCCTCAACAGCCCATTTAACCTTTAGTGGAGCCAAAGCTTAGGAAAGTAGCTAGGAACACATCACTGTGGTTCCCATTTTTTCCATGACAAAACACATTCCAAGTTTCAACTCAGGATTCCAAAGACATATTTCTTGGTGATACAGGCATGATCTAGGTAATAGAAATCCCCATTAGACCTACACTCAGCAAGGAGATTAGAACTACAGAAGTAACAGAGAGTACTGAGTTACCCCAACAACTGTGGGGAGGAGGGGAATTCCAGCAACCATGGCAGAAAGGTGACTTCCCAGCTAGGACAGAGGGAAGTCTGTAAGTCAGGCTTTTGTGATGGGGAAAGGGGAGGGCAGGAAGAAATGGTTTCATCATCTCCCTCCTCCCCTTCCCCTCATTGCCCAATGCCTTCATGCTACCCAGGATCCCTCACTAGGAGGTCTACACTCCCCCTACTGTGCCCCAACCTTTCTTGTCCTCTGCTCCACATAGTCAAAATTTAAGTGTTAAATATTTGCTTATAGATTAATGTGTTATTCCCATTCAGATGACATTTGACATTTCAACAGGGACCTTTTTGGTGCCTTAGTCAGTCCTCCCCAATACTGGCATTTCCTAAACAATGTTGGGGCAAGGGGGAATGGATTATAAGAATGGAATATTGACCCAAGAAAAACTTGGCATATAGATTAATCAACAGCAATCCCAGAGTCCTGGTTATATAGAACTCTGCTGGGAGGGCTCTCTTCCTTACAAACCCATGTTTGACTTCTCTGTTCAGCTTAGAATAGGGGCTGGCACCAGTCATTTTTCAGTCTTTATAATCCCATTTGGGGTTTTCATGGCAAAGATACTGGGATTGTTTGCCATTTCCCTTTCCAGTTCATTTTACACATTAAAAAATTGAGGCAAGCAGGATTAAGTGACTTCTCAGGGTCACACAGCTAGTAAGTATCTGAAGCTAGATTTGAACTCTGGAAAATGAGTCTTCCTTCAGACCTGGAGCCCTGAGCATTATGGTGCCACCTTGATGCCCACCTGGCACATAGCACATGCCTAATAAATTCTTGCTGATTTGACTTTTTTCCATTGTCTAGATCCTCTTGACCTGAAATCCTGATTTGGTTCCCTAATGCCCACTGCAGTATCTTCCTACAGGTCTGGATTTCCTTGACTGTTGGCTCTTGATTCCTTTGATCGATCAATAATCATTTATTAAGTATCTAGTATGTGCCAAATACCAAGCTGGCCCTGGGGATACAAGGAAAAGTAAGGAAACAATCCCTACAGGCAATGAGCTTACAATCTCATGAAGAAGACAATAAATACATATTTAAAAAAGATATCCAGCATAAATAGAGAGGTGATATCGATATATGCATATACACAAATATACAAAATAAAGGGAGGGGGGCACTAGCAGTCTGGGGGGATCAGGAAGGGCTTCATGCCAAAAGAGAGTACCTAAGATGCATTTAAAGGAAGAGGAGGAACATGAGGAGGAGTTAAAGAGAGAGAGTACATTCTAGGTACAAAGGATAACCAGTGGAAAGACATGGAGACACGGTACAGAGTAATGTATGTGAAGAATAAAGAGATGGTCAGTTTAGGTGGATCTCAAAGTGTGGGAGAAGTGGGTTTAAATATACAATGACACTGAGACAAGCTGGGACCAAGACTGGGTTCCAAGACAGACTGGGACCAAGCCATGAAGTTCTAAAATCTAGACCGAGTTTATAACTTATCATAGAGGCAGTGGAAAGTCACTGGAGGTCATTGACGAGAGGAGGGGCAAGGTTACTGTGCTTAGTTTTGATAGCCATGTGTAGAATAAACTGGAATGAGGAAAGATGGTGCAGGAAGAGTAATTATGATACCGGTGCAATAATCTAGGTGAGAGGTAATGAGGAACTGAACTAAGGTGGCAGGTGTGGAAAGACAGACTTGAATGCAAAAGATAAAATGGTAGCAGAAACAGCAAGATATTATAACTGCCTGTCTCTGCAGAGTGGGAAATTGAGGATAACGCCAAGGTTATGAACCCAAGCCAGTGAAAGGACTCCATAGATATAGGGAAGGTGGACCTACCACCCAATTATCCCCTAAAACGGAATCCCCAGAATAATAGGAAGAACCCCAGAAAGAGTTTACTTGATGGGTCAATGCCCTCTAAACCACAATATAACTAAAGGAAGAGTGAATACGGTCAGGTCAGGGTCCTTCCTTCATCAGACTGTAGTGGGAATGCAGCCAACTAGTCTGCCTAGGAGTAAGGCTTTTCCTACTAGCCAAACACTTGGGCATATTAAACCACACAAGGTTGAAAAGTAACCTCTAAAAGAAGAAGGAGAGAGGGAGAGGGAAAACAGCAGGAATTCTCTGAGGGCCGAAATTTAGGGATACAAATTGTTATTTCTCCCAAGCCTCATGAAGTCTCGTGAAATTGCATTTGTATGCCCATTATTCTCAGGAGTCCCTGTGCACTATAAAATGCAAGGTGGATAGAATCAGGAGCAGTGAATGGAATGGGTGGAAGGTGCAGAGGTAGGTTCAAGCTCAATGTCAGGGGGAAATGCCTAATAATTAGTACTACTCTATAGGGAAAGGAGTTGCCTTAGTGGATAATAAGCTCTTTTGGCATCTTCAATCAAAGACTAGATGACCACTTGCCAGGGAAGCCAATTAACCTCTCCAGGCCTTAGTTATGTCATGATTACAATGAAGGAAATGTTGTGTGGACTCCTCTACCAGATCCAGGAACAAAGGACAAGGTCTCTCTCTACATCAGCACTTCTTAACAATAAATACGAATTACACGTCTTGTCTTAGAAAAGATAATGTATTTTGCACATGAATGATATGAGGACTTTGAAGTTGATATGATGGAGTCCCCCACTGTTCTGTGGGTGTCATCATGGGAAAGTGAAATATGAGACAGGAGCAGTATATTGGGAAGATTATGATGGCAGTCACATGAAAGATGAATTCAAGAAAGAAGGGACCAGAAGCAGGAAGGCTAGTTAGATGACTCTAATCCAGGCAAAAGATAACAAGAGCCTGGGGTAGGGTGATCATCATCATCACAGCTAACTTTTATAATTGAGCTTTAAGGTTTGCAAAGCACTTTACATTGATTATCTCATTTAATCCTCATAAGAATTCTGAGAAGTAGCTGCTCCTATTATTCCCATTTTACAGTTAAGGAAACTGATCCAGCCAGAGGTTAAATGACTTGCCCAGTGTCATGCAGCTAGTAAGAAACTGAGACAGGATTAGAACTCAGGTCTTCCCAAATCCAAGTATAAAAACAGTACAAATGATAAGGAGAAGACAGATGGAATAGATATTTCAAAGTGAGTTATATACCTGAACTGATTTGGTCCAATTCAATTTAACATGGTTTAATTAGCACCTAGGATAGGTCAGGCACTATATTTTATTGTGCTAGGCTTTGGGGACACAAATACAAGAATGAAAAATTTCCTGCCTTCAAAGAGCTTATATTTTTTGGAGAGGAAAACATGTACACATATCAATCAATAACTATTTCTCAAGGGCCTACTATGTGCCAAACATTGTGCTGGACACCAGACACACGAGTACAAAATGGAGCCGGTAGCTGACCTTGTAGAGCTTAATTGTTGTTTAAGACAATGTAAAATATGTACAAGTTAATTTGAGTGAGAGAGTGTGAAAAATTAGGGCATCAAGAAAGGCATCTGGTAGGAGACGATGCCTGAGCTGCATCCCAAGAGGTGAAATTAAAGAGGGAGAGAATCCCAGGCATGAGTGACATCCTGAGCAAATGCATGGAAGTGGGAGATGGAATGCAGTAATAAGTAAGTCAGTTTGACTGAATTGAAGAGAATGTGAGGAAGAAGAAGTCTTGAAAATAGGATGGAAACCAAATATGAAGGACTTTAAATGTCAAACAGAAGAGTATATATTTGTTGCTAGAAAATGCAATAAGGGGTTAATTGAGGTTCTTGAGCAAGAGAGTAAGGTAGTCAGAACTACCTTAGCAATATTAATTTGGCAAGGAAGGCGAGGATGAATTACAGATGGTAGAACCTGGATTCAGAAAGGCTAGTCAGGAGACGATTGCTACAATCCAGATGAAAAGGGGAAAGAGCTTGAACTAGGGTGATTGATAGCCACCACCTCCTGGAGGTGGGGGAAAAGGGCCAAAGGCAGGACAAGAACTGACAAGACTGAGCAACTGATTGGATAAGGAGATGAAAGAGACAAGAGAGTCAAGGATAACTCCCTTGTTGGGGACTTGGGTGATGGAGAATAGTGATGACCTCAACAGAAAGAGAAAAGTTAGGAGGAGGACTGGGTTTAGGGGAGAAGTTAATGAGCTCTGCTTTGGGCATGTTGAATTTGAGATGACTCTGCAAAGGAATTAAATGCAAAGCCTTCTGGGGGGTCTATTTACTTCAAGTCTACCCCCTCTCCAGTCCATCCTCCACTAATTACCAAAGTGATCTTAAAGCATATGCCCATCCAAAGTACATTGAAAGTCTTAAAATTCTATGAAAACGCCATCTATCATCATCATCATCATTATTATTATTATTATTATTATTATTATTATTATTATTATTTTACCCCCTTGCCCCTTGCCCCATTCAATGAACTCCAATGGCTGTCTCTTACCTCTAGGATCACATAAAAATCTTCTTTGGGGCTTTTAAAACCCCTAATAAACTGCCTTTCTCCTACACATCCAATCTTCGTATATTCCACTTCCCTCCACATTCTCCACTGTAGAACACTGACCTCCTTACTATTCCCTACACAAGATACTACATCTCCAAATTCAATGCATTTTCTTTTTTCTTTCTTTTTAAACCCTTATCTTTTATTTTGGCATTGACACAAGTATCAAGCAGCAAGGGCTGGATATTGGGGGCTAAGTGACTTGCCCAGAGTCCCACCACTGAAAAATGTCTAAGGTCTGATTTGAACTCAGGACCTCTCATCTTCAGGCCTGGCTCTCTTTCCACTGAGTCACCTAGCTGCCCCTAATTCCATGTATTTTTTTACTGGCTGTCTACCATTCCTGACATTTTCTCCCTCCTCATTCCCACTTCCTTCCTTTCCCCAGGTGGTGTGAGCATTCACCTGGAATAGCATCCATTCCAGAAGAAGAAGCCAGCTTAATTCAGGGAGTTCTATTTTGTTTCATTTCTTTCTCCCAGCTCATTGTGAGTGATAGTCTGGTAAAACAGAACTCCCTGAATTAAGCTGGCTTCTTCTTCTGGAATGGATGCTATTCCAGGTGAATGCTCCCACCACCTGGGGAAACCTTGCAAACCCAGTTTAGATGGCAGTAGTGTTCATATTTTGCAAAGATCTCCCCCCCAATAAAGTCCTCTTTCATTGCCTCAGCATTATTTGGGGGTAATGATAATGATGATAACATTAACATGTATATGTGTGGATATGTATGTATGTATGTATATATATATATATATATATATATGGCTTTTTAAGTGCTTAAGAAATATAATCTCATTTGATTCTCTTCTCAACCATAGGAGGTAAGTGCTATTATTATTCTCATTTTTACAAATGAGAAAACTGAGTCAAACAAAGGCAGGATTTGAACTCAGGTTTTCCTAACTCTAGGTCCAGCACTCTATCCATTTTGTCACAATTGGCTACCTCTAGTCATAACATACACAAAAAGCTAAGAATCCCTAATCTAGAGAATGAGACTCAAAGTTTGGCCATTCTGCATCATGGTCGGGTATAAATGGGATAAGCTGGTCTTGAAGAGGATGTGATTCAGTGCCTCAGTATACCTCAGAGACACGCATACCCATGTACATTCACTCACAAACATTCATGTACACACACACATTCAGGTTTCTCTACACACCACACTGACCCCACCATCTGTCTGACCTTATTCCTTCCATGCCTACCTTCTCATGGCATGGTTCCTCAATCAGCATTATCTGCAGGGGCCAGACGCAGCACTGTGGCTATTGCTGGCCACACTGATGACTCAGATGGTGAGAAAAGCCTGGGAGGGTTAGTTGTGGCAAAAATCAGGTGGAAGGCGGTTCCATGTCAAAAAGAGTGGCCAGAACTTCTGGAAAAACTCGTAGTTTCCTTCCTTCATCTTGCCCTGGATGGGGAGGGGTAGCCAGGGGGATTTTCTGGCCATGACAAAGAGGGTATCATTGAGGTCTGTTCTACCTCAGAAGTGGGAGAGCCAGAGATGAGGAGCCAGCCCTGCTTCCTGTGATTGCACAATGCGTGCATCCATCAGTGTCAGAGGTGAGTCACTGACTTGATGGCGACTAGGTGAATGCCTGGTGGTTTTGCACAGATGGACAGATGAATAAATATAAGACACAACATAGATGATAATATACATCGATACTTGGAATACACCACCATGCAATTAGTAGGAAGATTCATTTTGAAGCTCCCTTTTTCACTTCCTCTAAAAAGACCCAGTGCAGATTGGTACACCAGGTACCAGGTAGTGCAGTGGAGTCAGGAAGACCTGAGTTCAAATCCAGCATCAGACACTTCCCCGCTCAGACAAGTTGCTTAACCTCTAATTTCTCCATTTGTAAAATGGGGATCATAATAGTACCTACCTCTCAGGGTTGTTGCAAGGATCAAATGAAATTATCATTGTAAAGCACTTATAAGGCACAGTGCCTGGCACATAGTAGACACTATATAAATGATTATTATTGTGAAGTTGTGCCCAAGTCTTTGTGATCCCATTTGGGGTTTTCCTGGCAAAGATGCTGCCATTTTCCCCAATTCATTTTACAGATAATGGAAGCCAAAACACAATTAAGGTATATGTAATTAACAATGTACACTGACCCAGTACTTAAATCCAAATAAATACCTGCACCCTCACACCCAATGGACTTTTGATGTAGGGACTTCCAGTGTCTGGTGGTCATATCCTAGTGGGAAGAATTGTATGCTCTCTGTGCCTGCCCTAGCAAAACCCAAGCATTGTGCTCCTTGAGCCAAATTGTGGATTCATTGTGAAGACCCTCTCCACTATTGGTACAATGGAAAAGGCTTGATCAGATGAAATCCTACATAGGATGTTTATCCTGCGTGTGACCTTGACCAAGTCACTTAACCTTATTGGGCCTCAGGTCCCTCTTCTGTAAAATGAGGAAATTGGACTAAATGGCCACCAAGGTGCCTTCCCAATCTAGCTCAATGAGTCTTTGAAAAGAGATGTTGAAAAAATTTAAATGAAATTGAGGTACAGGGATAGAACGTTATATCAAG
This sequence comes from Monodelphis domestica, assembly GCF_027887165.1. Taxonomy (NCBI): domain Eukaryota; kingdom Metazoa; phylum Chordata; class Mammalia; order Didelphimorphia; family Didelphidae; genus Monodelphis; species Monodelphis domestica. The sequence goes on along the minus strand of NC_077227.1, from coordinate 718,865,699 downwards.
TTCATATTTTCCTTAGTAGTCTCAGAAGAACAAATCACAATTAACAGTATAAATATAATATCATATTACATATAAATGTAAATAATTATACTGATAATCAGTTATCAATATAAGATGACATTATATACAGCTTGACCCTCTGTATCAGGACCATTTGGGACTAGATGGTCCAAATTAGGAATCAAGCAACAGTTTTAGACATTGGGTACCAAATTGCCAAAAACCTTTGTATTTCTGGGGCAAGTTTAATAAGTTATCAGTTTGGAGTTTGCATCTCAGCTATCTGTGTGATCTTGGATAAATAAGCTAACTCTCTATCCCTCAGTTTCCTCATTTATAAGATGATCTCTAAAGTTTCCTCCAGTTCTAAATAATTTACTTTAACCCCCTCCAATCACTCCAGTGATGCTGGCCTTTTTACTGTCCCTTACACATGGCACCTTGGTTCTCTGTTCTGTGCCTTTTCACTGACTGTTCCCCATTCCTACAGTGATCTCCCCCATCACCTCTGCCTCCTGGCTCCTTTCTAGACTCGGCTCAAATCCTACCTTCTTCAAGAGAACTCCTGCCTTCCTCCCACTGCTAGTATCCTCCCTCTGAGGTAACTCTACAGAGTGGTTTGCATGTCATCTTCTCCATTAGAATGTAATCTACTCCTCAATAAAATACACAAAGAGTAGAACAATGAATTGGGCATGAAACTAAAAAAAAAAAACTAGAAAAAAGGCAAATTTCAAATCTCTAATTAAATACCAAATTAGAAATTCCAAAATTCAAAGGAGAGGTTAATAAAATTGAATGAAAACTATTGAATTAATAAATAAGACCAGGAACTGGCTTATTAGAAAATGAGAAACTATTGCTTAATTTGATTGTAAAAAACAAAGAAGAAAGCCAAATTACCAGGATCAAAAATGAAAAGGGCAAATTTGCAGCCAATGGTGAAGAAATTAAAGTAGTTATTAGGAATTATTTTGCCCAGTCATATGCCAGTAAATCTGACAATCTAAATGAAAAAATAAAATAAATTTAGAATATGATCTACTTGAGGGCAGGGACTGTTTGTCTTTCTTTGTATCCCCAGGATTTAGCATTGTGGCTGGCACAGAGTAGCTTAGTAAATGTTGGTTAACTTGAACATGATTCTATGCTCTTTAAATTCTCTTTCATCTCCAATATTTTAGAATTTCTTGAGTCAGAAAATGTACCTTGAACTGATGGCTAAAGGCTAAATTATCCTAGGAAAGCTCAAAGAATAGAAGGGCAAAGACTATGATGGACCTGGAGGTGGGAACCTCCTTCCTCTTCCTTTTTTTACTTTGTGTTATTGACTGGCAAAGGAAGAATCAGGAAGTGGTTCTGATGTCACAATTTCCTGGTTCTGAGGTGTTGGGAAAGTACAGTATTTGGCTTTCTCATCCTCTTTAAGTGAAGAACCTTCCTGATTCCCCAAGAATCTGATATTACCAGCATCCTTCCCTCCTTCCTTTCAATTTGGGCAAGTCATTTCACCTCAACATGCCTAAATTGTGGACTTCATAATCTCTAATGTCCCTTCCAATGGTGACGTTCCATGCATGATTCATTGATTAAATATTATTGTGGTTTCAGAGGGAAGCATGATGAGTCCCCAGAAGAAGGTCAAGAGACTTGCATTAATAGGACATCTTGCATACAGTAGATGCCACATGTATCTAAGGCCATATTGAATTTCCTAAAGACTGTATACTGAAGCAGAATAAGATAATGCTAGAGCAAGACAGAACCTTAGTCTTCCTCTAGTCCAATGGTAACATTCTGCAGGTAAAGAAATCAAAGCCCAAAGAGAAGAAACTTCCCAATAATACAAAGCAGGCCACCACAAAGAGCGCAGCTATGAATATTCTTGTACAAGTCTTTTTGTCCATTATCTCTTTGGGGTAGAGACCCAGCAGTGCTATGGCTGGATCAAAGGGTAGATATTCTTTTGTCGCCCTTTGGGCACAGTTCCAAATTGCCCTCCAGAATGGCTGGATCAGTTCACAACTCCACCAGCAATGAATTAATGTCCCTACTTTGCCACATCCCCTCCAGCATTCATTACTTTCCATAACTGTCATGTTAGCCAATCTGCTAGGTGTGAGGTGTAACCTCAGAGTTGTTTTGATTTGCATCTCTCTGATTATAAGAGATTTAGAACATTTCTTCATGTGCTTATTAATAGTTTTGATTTCTTTATCTGAAAACTGCCTATCCATGTCCCTTGCCCATTTATCAATTGGGGAATGGCTTGATTTTTTGTACAATTAATTTAGCTCTTTATAAATTTGAGTAATTAAACCTTTGTCAGAGGTTTTTATGAAGATTTTTTCCCAATTTGTTGTTTTCCTTCTGATTTTAGTTACATTGGTTTTGTTTGTACAAAAGCCTTTTAATTTGATGTAGTCGAAATTATTTATTTTACATTTTGTGATTCTTTCTATGTCTTGCTTGGTTTTAAAGTCTTTCCCCTCCCAAAGGTCTGACATGTATACTATTCTGTGTTTACCCAATTTACTTATGGTTTCCTTCTTTATGTTTAAATCACTCACCCATTTTGAATTTATCTTGGTGTACGGTGTGAGGTGTTGATCTATTCCTAGTCTCTCCCACACTGTCTTCCAATTTTCCCAGCAGTTTTTATCGAATAGTGGATTTTTGTCCCAAAAGCTGGGATCTTTGGGTTTATCGTATACTGTCTTGCTGAGGTCACTTGCCCCCAGTCTATTCCACTGATCCTCCTTTCTGTCTCTTAGCCAGTACCAAATTGTTTTGATGACTGCTGCTTTGTAATATAGTTTGAGGTCAGGGACTGCAAGGCCCCCATCATATGTTTTTTTTTTTCATTATTTCCCTTTATATCCTTGATCCTTTGTTATTCCAAATGAACTTTGTTATGGTTTTTTCCAAATCAGTAAAGAAATTTTTTGGGAGTTCCATGGGTATGGCACTAAAAATTGGAAAACGAGGGGATGCCCATTAATTGGGGAATGGCTGAACAAATTGTGGTATCTGTTGGTGATGGAATACTATTGTGCAAAAAGGAATAATAAAGTGGAGGAGTTCCATGGAGACTGGAACGACCTCCAGGAAGTGATGCAGAGCGAGAGGAGCAGAACCAGGAGAACATTGTACACAGAGACAAACACACTGTGGTATATTTGAACGTAATGGACTTCTCCATTAGTGGCGGTGTAATGTCCCTGAACAACTTGCAGGGATCTAGGAGAAAAAACACTATTCATAAGCAGAGGACAAACTGTGGGAGTGGAAACACCGAGGAAAAGCAACTGCCTGACTACAGTGGCTGAGGGGACATGACAGAGGAGAGACTCTAAATGAACACTCTAATGCAAATATTAACAACATGGCAATGGGTTTGAATCAAGAACACATGTGATACCCAGTGGACTTACGCATCGGCTATGGGGGGTGGGAGGGAGGAAAAGAAAATGATCTTTGTCTTTAACGAATAATGCTTGGAAATGATCAAATAAAATACTATAAAATTAAAAAAAATGGGGATAACCATAGCATCTTTCTCCTGGAGTTGTGAAGATCAAATGAGATAATAATTGTAAAGTGCTTACTGCTGCTTGTAACTTAGTAAGCAATGCATAAATGTAAGCTATTATTAATAATAATCAACCAATCAAATGATCATGCCTATTAATCACCTCATCTGTGATAGGATTATGGTGGTGTATTAATTAGAATGTTGTGCCCAGGACTACATTTTCCATAATTCCCTTTTCCCTTTCATGTACCCGCATCATTACATTGTTGGGATTTTAGTTTTGGTTTGCATGGCCATGCTCTCTCTGTTCCACATGGAGGCTGGGGGGAGCTCTTTCAGTTTCTCTAGCTTTTTACTTTCCTTTTGCTTCATGTTAAACTTAATAAATATTATTAAATATAAAAAAAAATAATACAAAGCAGGGCAATAGAAAAAATGCTGAAATTGGAGTCGAGAACTGAGCTGAATCCAAGCTCTGTCATTCTTTCACTTGCATCATCTTGGGCAAATCACTTTATGTCTTTAGGCCTCAGTTTCTTGGAAAGTAAGAGAATCAGACTAGATGACTTCTGAACTCCCTTCCAACTAAAACTAAAATCTTTTAATCCTGCAGTTGATTTAGAGTAAGAACTCCCCATCTAGCCCTCATGTATATGACCAAATATCTATTGTGAAGAAGGGCTAGAAGTAATTTGTTACCAAGAAGAAAAAAACATGATAGAAAATACCAAGGGAAGGTACATTTTTCTGTTTTTGACTCCCTCCTCTATGTAATCAAGCTGACTAATCTCAGATCTCAGTAAACAACAAACATTATTTGAACATCTACTACAGGCCAGGCATTGTGCTAAGTACTAGGGATACAAATATAAAAGAAGGAAATAATCTGTGTGAGGGATCCTGTGCTCATCATAACCCATGGGCTTCTGGAAGAGTTCATGGATATACCTAATGGAGAGAGTGGAAAGCTGGGCCTGGAACTCTTCATTAAGGAGTAAAGAGAGGAGAGATGATATCTTTAATTCTTAAGTTGAATTTGTAAATAATATAATAATTATAGCTAGCCTCAAAGTGAATAGAATGCCAGGCTTTCAGTCACTCTCTCTCTCTGTCTCTCTCTCTCTCTGTGTCTGTCTCTCTCTGTGTCTGTCTCTCTCTCTGTCTCTCTGTCTCTGTCTCTCTCCCCTCTGTCTTCTTCTGTCTCTCTCTGTCTCACTGAATCTCTCTGTCTGTCTCTGTCTCTTTCTCTCTCTCTGTCCTTGTCTCTGTTTATCTCTGTTTTTGTTTCTCTGTCTCTCTCTGAGTCTCTGTCTGCCTGTTTCTGTCTCTTTGTCTGCTTCTGTCTCTATGCTTTTGTCTCTCTGTCTCTATCTCTGTCTATCTCTGTCCCTGTCTGTCTTTCTGTCTGTCTGTCTGTCTGTCTGTCTGTCTCTCTCTCTCTCTCTCTCTCTCTCTCTCTCTCTCTTTCTCTCTCTCTCTCTCTCTCTCTCTCTCTCTCCTCTCTTCTCCATTCCTCTCTTCTCCTCTCCTTGCCCCATGACAGCAAGTGAGAGATTCTGCCATCTCTCAAAGTCCTACTCACTGCCACTCATCTACTCTGCACAGTGAATTATTCCAAATACAAAGCACTCAGAAATAACCTGAAGGCCTGGCCAAGTTGGGGAGCATTTAGAAAGCAAATGCATGAGGTGGTCTTTGGAATTAATTCTCTTATTTGATTCCCCCCAGCAGCTAACTGGTACACAACAGGTGCTTAATAAATGCCTGTTGGGGGATTCCCCAAGAGACAATCTTGTGATACTTGTGCTACACACAGTAAGTGATTTGTGAGTCTTCATGGACAGACTCCTAGGAAAGGAGACTTCAAACAAGGAAGCAGAGAGACAGGAGCTGAAAAGAAATAATGCATAGACTCTGAGTAGTTAATAGGGGCCCCAGAACCATATGCATGTAGGAAAAGCAACACTTCACCAAATCCCTTCACCCTAAACCCCAGGAACTTCTGAAAGAAAACTCCTTGGATGAAATTATTCTCCTTAATTGAGGGAAGATTGCACCCCACTTTCTAACCACAGAATCCATTTATTCTTGTGTAATCTACTACCTAAACCCATTTGTAGGGTTTGGGGTTTAGTGCTTGTTTTGATTCATATTTATTATCAAATTGTCAAATATCAGGCTGCCATATTTGTTTGCCTTTGAACGTTGTGTAGCTAATCTGATCCATGGATCAGTCTCTTTATTAATGAGCCAAAATTCAATTGTTTTGATAATCACTGTTTCATGATACAGTCTGATCTCTAGTATTGTTTATCTGTTTGTGCTGATGGCACCAGCATCTTCTGAGATAAAACCTCTGAGTCATCTCAGACTCCTTCCTCTCCCTTTCTTCACTTCCATCCAATCAGCTGCCAAGTCATGTCAGTTTTACCTTGACAAAATCTCTTATGTCTGTCTCCCTTCTTACATCTATTCCCCCATATCTTTACTGCAACCCTAATTCAAACTCTTATTACCCCTTGATTGAGGTTCTGAAATAGCCTTAGAACTGGTCCCCTTCCTGCCAAGTCTATCTTCTCTCCATTCCATCACAGTGCCAAATGCATAATAGACACACACACACACACACACACACACACACACACACACACACACACACACACAATCACTATCAGAAACCTGCAATGGTTTCCCCCTTTCTGCAAAAAGTATATCAGGCAACAGCTAGGTGGCTCAATGGATTGAGAGCCAGATCTAGAGAGGGGAGGTCCTGGGTTCAAATATAACCTCAGAAGATTTCTAGCTGTGTGACCTTGGGCAAGTCACTTAACCCCCATTTTCCTAGCCCTTACTACTCTTCTGCCTTGGAACTAATACACAGTATTGGTTCTAAGATGGAAGGCGAGGGTTTGTTTTTTTTTTTAAGTATATCAAATCCTGATCCTGGCTTTCCATAGTCTTATCCTAACTTTTTTTGTGTCATGGACCCCTTTAGTAATTTAATGATGTCTCTTCTCAAAATTTCTTTTTAAATTTGTTATTGAAGGAAATGCTAAATTCCAATAAGATAAAGATGTTCATTCCCCCATTCCCTGATAAATGCCAACTAGGATTCATTGGTCTAACCTATATTTTCAGTTTTATTTCCTACTGCCAAGTCACAGAAATTCTGTGTTTCAGCCATATTAAGAGTACTCACACTTCTTTACTCTTACCCAGTTCTCTCTCATTTCTGTGTTGGTCATGGAATGGAAATTGAGGGAATGGATTCCTTTCTAATGTCTAGCTATTAAAGTCACTCCTTTCCCTCAAGGCTCAAAACAGGTACCACCTGGTCCATGGAGAGTTGTAAAGCACATAGCAGAGTTTCCTAGTGCATTTGTTGTTATTCAGTCATTTTTTGGTCTTGTCCAATTTTTTGTGACCCCATTTGGGATTTTCTTGGTCAAGATACTTGAGTGGTTTGCCATTTCTTTCTCCAGATCATTTGATATATGAGGAAACTGAGGCAAATAGAGTTAAATTACTTTCCCAGAGTCACACATGACAAAAAAAAAATGTTTGAGGCCAGATTTGGCATTGGTAGAGGGAGTGTCCTGCCAGAGTTGTTATGATGATCAAAGGAGGTAATATATCCAAATGTTTTGTAAAAATTGAAAGTATTCTATAAATGTTAGCTATCATTACTTCTATTATTATAGCAGAGGAAATTAAGTTGCAAAAAAGTTAAATCACTTATCCAAGGTTAAACGTGTAGTAAGTGTCAAAGGCAGTATTTGAACTCAGGACCTGTAATTCATAAGCCAGTGCTCTGGAACGCACTAGTTCCTCTCTCTTGGGCTATTGCTAAAGTTTCCTAACCAGTCTCCCAGTCTCCACTCCCTCCTTTCTCAATCCCATTTGGTACACCCAATCTTCCATTTATTCTTAATGCCTTCAAGTCACTGGGTCCAGATGAACTTCATCCTTGGAAATTGATAAAAGAAGTGCTTATTTATCTAGGGTGAGTAAATTTTGAAAGCTAATGGAAAAAAAGTTATTGGAAGAGTTGGGAAAGATAATTGTCCCATTGTTTTAAAAGGAAACAGAGAGGGAAAAAACATATATCAAGTGCCTATATGGTTCCAATCACTGTGCTAAGGGCTGTGCAAATATTATCTCATTTGATCCTCATGACAACCCTAGAGAGGGGAGATTAATGTCATCCCCATTTTACAGTTGAAGAAATTGAGACAGACAGAAGTTAAATGTCTTACTCAGGGACATAAACTAATAAGTGTCTAAAATTACATTTATACTCAGGTCTTCCTGACTTCAGGTCTAGAGCTTTATCCACTATGTGATCTAGTCCAGTGAGCTTTACTTAAATGCCTAATAAAGGTTCTAGAATGTCTTATTAAAGGGATGACTAATCTATGTTTAGAAAAGAAAGCAGTAATCACAAAAGGCAGCATAGTTACCACTAGGTGGCATTGTTAACCACTAGCCTGATTCTATTCTAGTCAACAGAGGGATCAGGAGCTGAGTAAAGCTTAATCTAGTGATGATGGCACATCATTCCCCACTGAACAGAAATGTTGGGTAAGTACCAGGCTCTCTATGCCTCTAATGGAATGAAAGACCTTCTCTCTATATCGACTGCTTATTTTCTCTAGGGAGTTGTACCAATTGGCTATCTAGGAAGTGTAGGTTTTGGGAATATTCTCAAAATCAGCTCTGAACTGCCATCCAGTAGTAAATCCTGCCTGATCATGTTACATGATTTTGACATCACTGAGTCAACTACCTGCAAGAATAGACAGGGGCTTCAATTACCTAATTACTTAACTGTATGGAATATCCTGGTTTTGCTCTATAAAAAATAAAGCAGAAAAATGATTTTTAATGTTGTTTGACTTGAGGTTAGAGTGAGCCATGCAGTACCAATTTAATTCACAGCCAGACTCAAGATTTGGGGGTTCACACACATGATTCAATACTCCCTGTGGTGTTCTACTCTTGCCATACAATCCATAAAGTCAACTGAATGATGCATAATTAATCATCTTACATGTAGCTCTGAGCCCACAACCTTTCTCTGGTATAAATTATTTCATAGAGTACGTGATAGATGGCAGCTAGGTAGTTCTGTGGTTTGAGAGCCTACCCTAGAAATGGCAGGCCCTGGGTTCAAATATGATATCAGATACTTCCTAGCTATGTAACCCTGAGTACAAGTCACTTAACTCCTATTGCCTAGCCCTTACCACTATTCTGCCTTGGAATCAGCACACAGTATTGATTCTAAGGTGGAAGATAAAGAGTTTCTTTAAGTACATAATCATGAGTACAATATTTCTTGCCTTCTCAATGGATGGAGAAAGAGAGGAGGGGAAGAATTAGGAACTAAAAAGATGTATTATAATTTTATTTATTTTATATTACCTATAATTTTAAAATATATTTATAATTTATATATTATATAATTATATACATCATTATTGTGCATGATTTTATATTATTTATATGTTTTAATATACTTTTATATTTGTATATATAATTTTAAGAGTATATAGGCTATTCCAAACTTGAGAATTCTAAAAAATATATAATTCCTTTTTCATGGCTGCTTCTCTTACAAGTAGGCAAAGAAATATAGACAATATAACAAAAGGCATCAGCTAATATTTAATTCATATATCCAGTAGTGTCAGTGATTCATGAAAGCTCAGGAACTCCAGACCTGGAACACAATTACTCTTCAGGATAGGTCAAGGACTTGTGTCAGCATAAGACTTTAGGACACTCTTAAAGGCTGATGCCTTTATAATTGAAATCCTGACTCTGGCAGGGCCTCTAAATGCTTCTTGCCTGACTAGCTCATCCTTGTAGAGCAGAGGTCTAAGCAAGGGCAAGCTGGACGGGGAATAAGACTCTCTCCTCTCTGCTCTTCATCTTGCCTACACTGTTCCCCTCTGAGGCCAATGATCTTGATCATTGGATTTCTGTTAGTTGTCTCATCTCTTCACTTTCTGATGCATAGCTCCTCACTCACTCTGTAACCATAGCCAAACCTCCCCAGATCTAAGCAGTGGGAGGAGGATAGACAGAATGAGAGGGGATGTAAATCATGTCCTTTTTTGGATAGGATGAGTAGAGTGGGATGTCAGGGAAATTGTATGGATAATAGCTTGCCTATAGTTTTGCAAATTATTTCACAAATTCACTCCTGCTATCTTGTAAAAAATACTGAAGGATGTAGGTGAGACAATAGTAGAATGGAGATATAGTCTAAATTAATGGGATTGCCAAATCTAAAAAGTACTCATTATTTAACTCCAATGTCAACCTGAAAGGAAATTCCAGGGATCTCTGCTCCGACCCATGCTGTTTAACATTTTTTAATCAATGAGTTAGGAGATAGGTAAGTGGCTCAGGGGATAGGGCACCAGTCCTGTAGTCAGAAAGACCTGAATTCAAATCTGATCTTATGCATTTACTAGTTGTGTGAGCCTGGGCAAGTTACTTCACCCTGTTCGCCTCAATTCCTCATCTGTAAAATGAACTGGAAAAAGAAATGACAAACCATTCTAATGTCTTGCCAAGAAAACCCCATGGTCAGTGTGGTCCATGGAGTCACAAAAAATCAGGCATTAGTGAATGACAACAATAATCAGAGCCTTGGAGAAAAGCATAGATGATATGTTTATCAAATTTGCTGATGACACAAAGCTAAAAACTATAGTTAATCCAGATGACAAGGCGAGGATTCAAGATCATTGGTACAAATTGAGTAATATGAAACTTCATATGGTTAAATGCAAAGTCATATATTTGGGTTCAAATAATCAACTTCACAAATATAAGAAGGGAATAGCAGGAACGAACAGCAATTTGTCTGAAGAAGATATGGAGATCTGAGAGCAGCTATGACCCCAATTATCTAGTCCTTAATGTTCTTCTGCCTTGGAACCAATATCCAGTATTGATTCTAAGATGGAAGAGAAGTGTTTTAAAAAGAAGAAGATATGGGGGTCTTAATGGATCACAAGTTTAAAATCAATGTGTGTGATATTGGCAGCTCAAAAAAAGCTTAGGCTGCATTGAGAGGAATAGGATTCAAAACGAAGGGTGTGGAGGCAGAGAATATCAGTGCATATATCCAAGGGGTGGGAAGTCCATTCTCTTCACTGAGGGGGAAATAGTAGCAGTAGCTACATCAGATGATTGCCACAAAGCAGCAACCTGAGCTCCTATCAACTTCTCTCTGTCCTTTTTTTTTTTTTAAGAGTTGATCAATTTTTTATTAAGAGGAACTCCTTTCTCAGGAGTTATGTGGCAATTACTTTGAATAATTCTGAAGCACTACAAAAAATCAAAGTTTAATTAGATTAGACCTGACTGATTATTTCTGCCAAGGTCCCCACCACCCCATAGCTTAGAAACATTGAATAAAGTTTTCAAATACCTCTGTCCTGAGGTTTAATACTATGTCCCTTATCCAGCTGATGTTCTATCTATATAGTCACCCTGAAACAGCACTTGGATGCCTCCCCATTCAGTTAGACTCTGTTAAAGAATTCAAATAGGGGCTAGGCTGGGTGGACTTTTCGTTTTTAAAATGTGGACAAAAAGGAGGTAGAATAACGAAAAAAGAGTGGGAGAAACAGGATTGGTGGTGGGAGGAAGCTAAACTTCTTGGGGGACTCTACTCTTTTCAAGGACTCTCTGTTTCAGTGGATGTTTGTTCAAAGAGAATTTACAAAGCAAATGCAAACAGTTCATGGGCTGATTGCAAATCATTAAAATGCCCTCCTGTTTAAGTGTCTCCTGGGCTAAGCTTATCATCCTGGCTCCAGATACTGGGTCAGGTACCAGGCTGAGGCAGGTGGAACAGCCCACTAGGTAACCACTGATGACAGAGCCATTCACAGCCTCAGAGACAGGAGGCCAAGGCAAGACAGCCAGGCTGGCAGATACCCATAAGCCAGCTGAAGCAAGGGCAGACACACCAGAGAGTCCAAGGCAAACAGACCTTGTCAAGATGTGGTCCAAGTCTGTCTGAGTCAGGAGATGGTGAGTCAGCTGAGAAAGGCAGAGTCCAAGCCCCTGAGAGGAGAGAGCTGGGACTTCGTGGAAGAACAGTGTTGGGCCAAGGCCAAGTGAAATCTGCAGAGCCCTGCAAGGTGAGGACATTGCTGTGAAGGGCATCTGCCCAGCAGTGCAGGGATTTAATGGAGCTGTGGCTGGGTGCTGAAACTATCATCCCTAATCAGCTATGAGGGAGCTGGCTTGGTCTTAAAGAGACCCTCCTCAGGGTTGGAGGGTTGGAGTGAAAGCATCGGGCTTGGAATCAGAAAGGCAACCACTGGTCCTGGATACTTACTAACTGAGCTACCTGGGCAAGTCTTTTAACCTCTGAGACTCAGCTTCCCCATTTCTCCTGACTTGATGCCCTCTGAGACCCCTTCTGGCTATAAATCGATTATTCTAGAATCACAGGTTCATAAAGTCGATAACCAGAAAAGCCATTTGTCTGATCGTCTCATCTGACTAAATCCCACGCAATGGATTTAAGCATCTCCTATGTGCGTGACAAAGACAAAAGCAATAAGTCCTTACCAATGGTGTCAAGCTGAAATTAAAATGGGGCCACTAAAGTCTATCCTTGGGGGCCAAATATTAACTAAGAAAACCACACTGAAAAAAACAAATATCACAAAACATGGAATTCATATTATCTGTTTTATTGTATTTTTATTAATTTTATAAAGGTTCCTCAACGACAGTTTAATCTGTTTGGGGAGAGTTGTGTCAGTCTATTGGTACATTTGGTCCTTACTGTCAAGGGACTCACATTCTAATGTAATGGATAGAACCAGGTAAGTAAAGGCAAAGCAGTATAAAATAATTTCAGGAAAGCACAAGTACTAATGACTAGAAAATCAGGGAAGACTCCATGTAGGAAGTAACAGTTGGGAAGCTATGCCTGGGGTCAGGAAAACAAATTCAAATCCAGCCTGAGATAATTTCCAGCTATGTGCCCTGGTCAAGTCACTTAGCCTCTGTCTACATTGAGTTCCCCATCTCTAAAATGGAGGGGGTGGGATGTTGCTTAGATTTTACTTTTTTTTAAGATATCTTATTTCACAAATTACATGTAATAATAATTTTCCAAATGAGTTTTCTGAAATTATATGATCCAAATTGTCTCCCTCCCTCCCTTCCTTCACCCTTCTAGGAGACGGTAAGCAATTTTTTTCTGGGTTATACATGTATTATCATGCAAAAAAATCTGTATTACCATATTGTTTTTGTAACAGAATAGTTATAAAAAAAAACTCAAAAACAAAAACCCAAATAAACTAAAGTGAAAAACAATGTGCTTTGATCTGCATTCCCCCTGCAATAGTTTTCTCTCTAGAGATGGATAGCATTTTTCCCCTCAGAATTGTCCTGGATCATTGCATTACTGAGTTAAGTCTTTCCCAGTTGATCAGTCCATAACATTACTGTTATGGTGTATAATGCTCCCCTGGTTTTGCTTTTTTCACTCTGCATCAGTCCATATAGGTCATTCCAGCTCTCTCTGAAATCATCTTGTTCACCATCTCTTATAGCACAATAGAATTCCATTACCTCCATATACCACAAATTTGTTCAACTATTCCCCAATGAATGGATACATTTAACACCACAAAAATATCTGCTATAAATATTTTTAGGAGTAGAAACTTTCCCCCCTTTTAATAATCTCTTTGGTATCACTGGTTCAAAGAATGTGCATTGTTTTATAGCCCCTTGGGCATAGTTCCAAACTATCCTCCCGAATGGTTGGATCAGTTCACAACTCCACCAACAATGCATTAGTGTCCTAATTTTGGCACATCACTTCCAACATTTATCACTTTCCTTTTCTGTCATATTGGCTGATAGGTGTGAGGTGGTACCTCAGAGTTGTTTTAACTTGCATTTCTATAATCAAGAGTGATTTAAAACATTTTTCACATGATTATTGGCAGCTTTGTTTTTTATCTGAAAACTACTTGTTCACATCATTTGACCATTTGTCATTTGGGGAATGGCTTATATTCTTATACATTTGACTTAAACTCTCTTTATAACTGAAAAATGAAACCTTTATTAGATAAACTTATAAAACTTTTCTCCCAGTTGGTTGTTCTCTTTTAATTTTAGTTACATTGGTTTTGTTTATACAAAACCTTTTTAATTTATTATAGTGAAAACTATTCATAAAATGGAGGTATTAATAGCATCTGTCTCCCAAGGTTGATTAAGGATAGAATGAGATAATGTTTGTAAAGGTACTTTGCAATCTAAAAGCACTGAATAAATGTTCATTAGTATTAATATTATTTGGAAGTGGCATCTAAGCTATGCTATACTTTGAAGGAAGTTAGTGATTCTACCAGGCAAAAATAAGGAGAGGATGCATTTTATTGCTGAGAAAACTGAGATCCATAAGACCTGCTAATTACACAGAGAATAATAGTAAATAACAGAACCAGAGTTCCAATCTGTAGCTTCAGATTCCAAGTCCAAAACACTTCCCACTACACCAAGCTGCTAAGAAGGCAGCCAGAGCTCCAGGCATCCTCTAAGCCACGAAGCAAGAAGATCCTCAGAACCCTGAAAATTGAGTCTCCCTCTCAGAATTTCTCCAGTCTCGCCATGCGATGCCAAGCCAAGTTAGGAGCCATACGCTTGAAAACTCTCTATTTTAAAGTGACCAAACAGAATGTTTTGAATTTTTCTTTAATGGCAATTTTTCATTGAGTCAGACTAAATTTTGCTTCACTTGAAACGAAATAATGAGAGTGAAAGATGATCATAATAACAGCAAAGGCAGCAGCAACTGGCATGTGAATAGAACTTCTTGTATGATAAAATAACTTTAGATACGTAACAATAATTTTTACTGGGTGAGGGGATATCGTAAGTTCTCCCTATCCACTAAGGGGCTTCTTCTGTCAGCTCTGGACCCAAATAAATGAACCACTATCCACAAGAATCAGTCTCACAGACCAGGGATATGGATATGGGTGTGGGTATATTTGTTTTGTATTTTTATATGTTAAAGGGAGGAAGAGAAGCTACTTATCCTCATATTTAATGGTCTCAGGTCAAGCTCTTCTGCATATGAGTATATGTTCTTATGTAGAGAACATTCGTATGTAAGCAAAGGGAGTTGAACCACCCCAGTGGTTCCTTCCAGCTCTCCATCTTTGGTCCTGTGATAGGGGCTGGGAATCTTACACTATCTTCAGTCATCCTGAGGGTGTCACTGCATTACAGTGTCTGTCCTGCCATCACCACCTTTCACAACAATGACCCTGAGTCATCAAGACAAAATTAAATCATGTTTAGTGACAAATGAAGTATTACATAAGCCCCACTGGAGGGATGGCTATCTTGGGTCTGGTAGCTGCTCAGGGTGTGATAAAATCAGGCAGAGAAATACCAAGGAGACAGTCACATTTTTCTGACTCAAACCCTGGCAAAGGCTTCTGGCATGACTCCCGGAATCTTAGCCCAAACTTAGAACTTCCCCTTCTGTCTGCCCTCCAGTTCGAGAGTTCTTAAGGCATGGCATGGGGGCTGAGGTCTGGCAAGTCCAGCAGTCTGGCCAGCTGGTCAGGAGGCAAACAGACCTGAGCCCAGCAGTCTAGTCAGTCAGGAAGGCAACCTGAAGAGGAACTCAGGAAGAAAAGCAGGAAAGAAGAAGAGGTTCACAAGCAAGATCTAGAGTAGTCCTTTCAGCTCCCATGTTCCATGATAATACGGGCAATGAGGTGAGGGAAGGGCATAGCTTCCAGGAAGATGGAGGTGACAATCCAACAGGACCTTCCCTGGGCAGACTTCATCTGGAGCCAGACTCTCTCTGGAGCATTCCATTCTGGGCACCACAATTTAAGAAGGGCATCGATGAAATGTCCAAAGAAGAACAACCAGGATGCTGAAGGGCCTTGCATTCATGACCAATAAGGATCCCTTGAAAGAACTTGGCATGTTTAGCCTCAAAAAGAGAACATATTAGCTGTCAGAGGCAACATGAAAGCTGCCTTCAAGTCTGTGGAGGTCTGTCATGTGGAGGAAGTCTGAGATTTGCTTTATTTGGCCCCAGGGGCAGTTCCAGGGACAATGGGGCAAGAAAGAAGTTAAGTCTAGCTTGATGCCAGGAAAAATTTTCCTAGAATGGGAAATTGTGGGTTCCCCTTGCTTGGAGGTCTATAAGCAGAGGCTGGAGGAATGTTTTCTCAGATATGTTAGTGGACAGTGCCTTAGTGTTTAGATTAGGCCAGATGACCACTGAGATCTATTCTATCTCTCAAATTCTGTAATTCTGGGGTCAATAGGCCCCCTAAGAAAATGGTAGAAAAAAGACAGGGACTCACCCAACCTCTCTCAAATTCTTCTCTAAGTAATTTCAAATAATGCCTCACAATCAATTCTGAGGTGGAAAAGCCAACAAAGGGATAAGATGAAACAATATTACATCCCAAGATGACTTAGAAAGTTGACAGGAAGGCTCTGTCTCACTGGGGTAAGAGGGAGGTGCAATCCAGGGCATGCTGCTCTAGGCAAGCCAGTAGTGGGCCTTGGGGGCAAATGAATCTGTGGTAGTGACTTCCAGCCTACAGATACTAGGAAGGTTGGACAACTGGTCAAAAGGAGCTTACAGGAGAACTGGCACTAGCTGTATAATTCTGTCTCACTTCCCATTTCATTGCCCAGAGATAACCATAAGAGTCTGGAGACCCTAGTTACAGTGCAAGGACAAGAAAGAGTGCTTGTGGTCCCTCAGACCAGAGAACAGGACAGGAAAACAATCATGCCATCTCAGAAGAACTGGAAACGTACAGGTCCCCAAAACTAGCTCTGAACCCCCAAAAAACTGAAACCTGAGACAATGCCCCCTCCATTCTGAGAGCAGGGTACAACTTTAAAATTAACTTAAAAGTCAAGAAGAAGGTTGAAAAAAAAAAGCAAGCATCAGAAAAAGAGCCTGACCATAGAAAATCACTATAATAACAAAAGATCAAAACACAAATTCAGAAGACACCAATAGTGTCAAAATGGCTACATGCAAAGCCTCAAAGAAAAATGGTCTCAGGCCCAAAAAGAACTCATGAAAGAACTAAAAAATGATTTTAAAAACAAATAAGAGAGGTAGAGGAAAAAATGTTTTTCCTATTATTAAACCAGCCGTGTATTACTAGTATAAATTCCACCTTGTCATAGTGAATAATATTTGTGATAAATCTTTGCTAGTATTTTATTTAAGATTTTTGCATCTATGTTCATTAAGAGGATTTGTCTATAGTTTTTTCTTTCTCTGTTTTTGGTCTGCCTGGTTTGGGAGGCAAATGCAGGAAAAATGCCTTGAGCAGAATCTAAGTCTCTACATTGTCTTCATAGACCTGACAAAGGCGTTTGACATAGTAAACAGGGACACATTGTGGGTGATCCTCAGCAAGCTCGGTTGCCCAGCAAAATTCGTCAAACTGATCCAGCTCTTTCATGTCGACATGACAGGGGAAGTCCTATCTGGTGGAGAGACTTCCGATTGTTTCAACATCTCCAACAACGTGAAATAAGGCTGTGTCCTTGCTCCGGTACTATTCAACCTGTTTTTCACCCAAGTATTACGACATGCTGTGATGGATCTAGACCTGGGCGTCTACATCAAATACCGACTGGATGGCTCACTATTTGACCTTCGCCGCCTGACTGCAAAAACAAAGACAACAGAGAGACTCATCCTGGAAGCTCTCTTCGCAGATGACTGTGCTCTCATGGCCCACCAAGAAAATCATCTCCAAACCATTGTGGACAGGTTCTCCACCACAACAAAACTGTTTGGCCTGACTATCAGCCTCAGCAAAACAGAGGTGCTGTTCCAACCTGCACCAGGGAGGCCAATGAACCAGCCATGCATTACAATTGATGGCATGCAGCTTTCCAATGTCAACACGTTCAAGTACCTGGGCAGCACCATCGCCAACGATGAGTCCCTAGACCATGAGATCAATGCCAGGATCCAAAAGGCCAGCCAGGCACTTGGGTGGATGCGCTCCAAAGTCCTCGAACACAGTGGTGTAAGCACTGCGACGAAGCTCAAAGTGTGTAACTCAGTGGTCCTCAGCTCGCTCCTGTACGGTTGCGAGACATGGACACTGTACCGGAAGCACATGAAACAGCTGGAGCAATTCCACCAACGCTCCCTCCGGTCAATCATGAGGATCCGATGGCAGGACCATATCACCAACCAGGAAGTCCTCGACAGAGCCAACTCCACCAGCATCGAAGTCATGGTCCTCCAAACCCAGCTACGATGGTCTAGACACGTCATCCGCATGGACCCACAGTGAATACCAAGACAGGTAATCTATGGTGAACTGTCAGCTGGACTCAGGAAACAAGGTCAACCAAAGAAAAGATTCAAGGATCAGCTAAAGTCCAACTTGAAGTGGGCTGGCATGACACCAAAGCAACTAGAACTTGCTGCCTCTGACAGAAGCAGCTGGCGAACCCACATTCACCATGCCGCCACCACCTTTGAAGATGAGCGACGTCGACGTCTTGCCGCTGCGCGTGAATGCCGACATCAGGCCACAACCGCACCTCCTGTAACAACTGGCATCCCATGCCCCATGTGCCACAAACTGTGCGCCTCAGTCTTCAGACTCCAAAGCCACATGAGGGTACATCAATAGATAATAATGCACAAAGACAATAGTCATTCTCTGTCACCGAGAGACTACCACTATACTATACCATATTTGTTGCATAAAAAGAATTTGGTAAGACTCCTTCTTTGCTTATTTTGTCAAGTAATTTGTGTAGTGTCAGGATTAGTTCTGTAATGCTTGATAGAATTCACTTGTGACTCCATCTGGCCCCAGGGACTTCATTGATGGCTTGTTCACTTTCTTTTTCTGCAATGGGATTATTTAAGTAGTCTATTTCCAATAGAGGAAAAAATGGGAAGAGTAAATGAAGGTGATGTAAGAAAACTGTGAAAAGAAGTCATTGGCTTGGTAAAGTAAGCACACACAAAAATAGCCTCCATAAGGCATATTTGGGATAGGAAGAAATAATGAGCATGAAGGTCCAGTGTTACTGGGTCCCACCAAAGGGATGATAGATAGAAGCCCACATTTCCCCTTCAGTTGATTGCCTTCTGAAAAAAGGCTCCTTGGAGGAAAAGGTCTTGGTTCCCTTCCCTTCTCCCTTTGCTACAAAGATATTTCTTTTTCAGATATTGATGTGTATCAATTCATACTTCTTTGAGGAACAATATGTATAGGTTATCCATTCATTCAACAAATATTTATCACACTCATGTTATGTGTGAGACATCATGTGAGTTCCAGCTGAAAGAGCAATGAGCTAAGGACATTTTCTTTGGCTGTCCCTCATGCCAGGAATTCTCTCTCTCCTCGTCTGTACCTTCTTCATCTTCCTGCCTTCCTCATATATAAAAAATGAGCTGAAGAAGGAACTAGAAAACCACTCCAGTATCTCTGCTCCCCCCCCCAAAAAAACCAAATGGGGTTACAAAGTGTCAGACTGAACTACTGAACAACAACAGAGTTACTTAGATCAAGATTTGCCCAGGATTACCCAAGTTATCTTGGCTTCTAGGGCATTTCCCTAGAAAGAGGTACCAAGATAAATAAAACTTACTATTTACAATCTAGTAGGAGGGATACATTACCTACACAAATAAACATAATGCAAACTAGAACATGAGATACAACTTCTTTCAGTTTCCTCATTTGTAAATAGGAAGATTGTAATCCCTGTGCCTCTCTCTCAGCATTGTGAGAATTAAATAAGATGACAGATGGGTGACCTTGAGCAAATTATTTGATCTCCCTCTCTCAATCTTCCTTAATTAATCTGTTAAGTAAAGATAATATCTGCCCACCTGATTATTTAAGGATCCAGTGAGATAAAATATGAGAAAGTACTTTGAAGACTATTCAGACACTTATTATCCCTGAGGCAACTCTGAAACCATAAATTGTGAATCAAGGGCTGATCTGACAGCAAGTTTGCTCACCAGGGAGTTCCTTATACATAAGAAATTACAGGTCTGGTTCCAAACAAGCCATCAAGCAAAAAAAAGATGGGGCACCTCTAAATTATTGTTACCAAATATTCACTTGAAGAATCTATAGATGTCAAGCTCCTTACTCAAGGCCATTTTCTGAATAGCCTCCAAGACATATTTTATGAGAAAAATTGGGAGAGGGTGGAGACACTTAGATCATGGGATGGAAACAAAAGGAAAAAAGAAAAGGAAAACAAAGAATAGTTTTAGTATTCATTTTAGAGAGCTCTTCCCAATTGGAATGTGGTGAAATTCTGGAGAACTTCTCCAGAGGAGCTGAGGAAAGGAGAGCATGTAAATGTAATGCAATGAACCTCTCCAGGCAATTCTAAAACAGAAGACTTTTGTTGAGCCCCCACCATTACTGATCTTCTTCCATCTACTCTATGTGTGTCCTGTATGTACCTGTCTTGGGGGAGGGGGATGGAACAGGGTGTGTGTGTTGGGTCCCTTATTAGATTGTAAGCTCCTTGAGGGAAAGAGCTTCTTGTTTTGCCCTTTATTTGTATTCCCAGAACTTAACACAGTGCTGATTGATGGATTTATTCTCTAAATACTTTCTTCTTCAGCCATCTGAGATATGGGAAAGGGAAGTGGCAAGGATTTCCCAGACTTTCCTTGTAAGTCATGGTACCAGAACAGGTTATGAATCTTAATGCCTGCTTATTTCATTGTCTCTACCTTGAATTACCACTCTTCTGCCTTGGAACCAATTTATAGTATTTATTCTAAGACAGAAGTTAAGGGGGAAAATAATCCCTCTCTTACTATATGATTTTAAGTACCATTAACTTCTTGATCACTTTTAAATCAAATCAATGAGTATTTATAAAATACCTACTCTGTGCTGGGCACTATGCTAAGTGTTGGGTATACAAAGAAAGACCAAAAAATCCTCTGGAACTTCTTTAGTTTGTGTTGTGGTTCCCAGAACTGAAGGAATGGATGAAAGAATAAATGAGTGAATAAAAAAGCATTTTTAAAGCAAAGTATTGGGAAAAAATAGAAAAACATTATGATCCTTGAACTCAGGAAGCTCATATTCACACACTCCCGATGTGTCCCAATGGTCATGAAATACATTGGAATGGTTTACATTCTTTGTTTTAGACCCTTTGTTTTTATCTACATAGCCTAAGGTCACCCTAGTTTGTTGTTGCTGTTGTTAAGCAATGCTATTGACTCATATTGGGCTCTTGGTCAACTAAAATACCCAGCTCATTTTTTAACATGAATTGCTACTGACTAATCATTATAACAATAATAACTCACATTTGTATCTCACCGTATGGTTAAGCACTTTCCTATAACTCTCTGAGGCAGACAACTATAGCATTATTACCTCCATTTTACAGATGAGGAAACCAAGGTTCAGACTTATGTCAAAGCCAAGTCTACCCAATCTCCTGGTTCCAAGTTGGATGTTTTTCCCATCATGCTCCACTGCCTCAATAATGTCTTCCTTGTTCTGAACTTGTAATGATTTGTTTTTTACATAAATGTAGGATCTTACATTTTTTCTCCATCAAGTTTCTTTTCAATATGGCCTATTATGTCAACCTATAAATTGCCTCATTGTCACCTAAGAACTAACACCTATCCCAGTGTATAGTTTACAAACATGTCAAAGAAAGGTTTGAAATTTCTAACAAATGTTATAGATGTCAGGCACAAATTTGTCTCTGAGAGTATTCATACTGGCCTTCAGCAAGTGTCTTAACCTCACCATGACTGGGTTTCCTCATCCTCAAGATAAACAGGTCAGACTTGATCATCTCCAAGGTCCCTTCCATTTCTAACATCTCTCATCCTGTGATTATTCCTTCTGACTCATTCTTTGGCTTCACTTTGAACAAACCTAACTCTTATTGACTTGTCTCCAAAAACCTGTCTCTTCATTCCCCTAATCACTTAAAAAGCTTTCCCAACTCCATGCATCTAGGTCTAGACAAGATGAAAATCAGGCTTAATGAAGAGATTTTTCTTGATAATTTCACTTGACTTTAAAATTGAATTAAAAACTATTTTTTCTAGCTTGAAAGTACTTATTAAAATTCTGTTGATTAAAAAAAGCAGTTATGTAACCTCTAAGCTATTTATGCTTCCCTACTTTAAGAATCTGTGAGTCTCTCCATTTGGGTTCTCCTTACATCAATGGAGATAATCACTATATAAATTAATAGGTAGCCTTTGAGAGTGCTAAGGAGAAATCTTTGTCAAATCCAGCCACCCTCTATTGAACAGGTAAACTAATCTGATGTGCAATATACTCAGATTACCATGTAATTCTGTTAGTTTGTTACTTGTGACATTTAATATTCAGTTTAGCCAATGAGGGCTTTCCACCCAGGCATGTTCCAAGTCCATTCCCATCAATACCACCAATCATGTACAACAGCAGGCATTCACTCAGCTAACTGCTTAGAAGTACCTCAAGACAATTAATTATTCCATAAGGTGGAAGGAGAGCTGTGTTAATAGCTGGTAAAGTACAAATTAGTCATTTCCAGGACTCTGGAAGAACAATTAAAAACCCAGAAGCACCGTGAAAACAAAAAGTCACTAATCGGTGAACTGTGCGATGCCTTGCCTTGAATCCTAACTAATCCAAAGCTGACAATATCTCAAGGAGTTATTATTCAGTCTTTTTCAGTCATACCGCCTCTTCATGACCTTGTCTGGGGTTTTCTTGGCAAAGATACTAGAATAGGTTGCCATTTTCCAGTAGTTTTCCTTCTTCATTTCATTTCCAGTTGAGGAAACTGAGAAAAAGAGGGTTAAGTGACTTGCTCAGAATCACACAGATAGGAAGTATCTGAGGCCAGATTTGAAATCAGTACTTCTTAACTTAAGGCATGATGCCATATCCACTGCACCACCTTATTGCCCAGGAATAAGTGAGCACATAGGAATAGGACCTTAGATTTCAAACTGGAAGTGGCCTCAGGGGTCATTGAGTCCATTATTCTCATTTTACAGATAAAGAAATAAGGAACAGAGAGGGTAATGTTAGGTCACAGTGAATATCTGAGGCAAGATCTGAATCTAAGTGCTTCTGATTCCAAACTCAGTGTCTCAAATGAGATACTATTTGTAAAATGCCTGGAATATAGATGTTTATTGTCTCTTCTTTATAGTCAGTCAGTTGACTAGCATTTATTTAGAATATACAGGGCATCTAAGTAACTCAGTTCCAGGCCTGGAGTCATAAGGCCCTGGGTTCAAATCTGACCTCAGACACTTCCTAGCTATATGACCTTGGAAAAGACACTTAACCCCAATTGCCTATCCATTACTGCTCTTATGCCTTAGACTCAATATTTGGCATCAATTCTAAGACAGAAGGTAATGGTGTTTTTAATTAAAAAAATAATTTTTAAAAAATAAAATAAAATTTTAAAGATTTTTTTAATTTAAAAAATTGAGTTTTTAAAAAATCAGTTCTATTTGACTGAGGCTCTGGAACGTGAAGACAAGGAAATAAATTCAGCCCTGCCCTCAAGGAACATACATTCTGTTCCCTGCTTTCAATACCATATGATGATGTGTTTATTTTACTACAGCTCTTTTTCCTAATAGCTCCTCAATGTCACAAAGGCCATATAATCCTTTTATTATAACCTTCTTTGTCTTGGTAACTTACAACACCCCACGGATATATATTCCTTGTTTTGATGTTCGTCTGTTTATAAGCTACATCTTTTCAGATCCCTAATAAAGGCTTTGGGAATTGGGAGGCATGTCTTCTCATTTCTTTCTATATCAGCAACTGGAATCAGAATTACTGAGCTGAGATACAACCTGAAGGGGAAACTCTAAATTTAGCTAAGTTGGTCCTTTGACAGTCAGAATCTAGTCCACTAACAGACCTCTTCTTGAAGCATATCCAGCCCAGCAAATGTGCCAGAGCTTATCCATGCCACTGCATTGGGTCAATTTCCCAATATGGCACCCACAGAAGACTTTTAGGAGTGACCTAAAACATCTTTAAAGCTCACACCATGATAGAGCAGTGATTGTGATTAGAAACATTTTAATTTAGACATGGAAAAGTTAAATCATATTTGGATATAGATCAAGAACTGGGAGGGATCATTGAATCTAAACCTCCAGATAAGGAGACAGAGGTTCAAAGGACGATGACTCATTCACGGTGACATAGATAATAATTACCAGAAGCAGAGTCCTAATACAAGTCTTCTGACACCAGATCTAGTGCCTTTTATTTATAAATTATATAAAAATCCTGTTTGGCTTTTAAAGATCTTCATAAACTAGTCCTTACCTGCCTACCCAGTATTTTTGCACCTTGCTCCCCACCCTGTATTCTTTAATCCAGTGACACTGGCCTTCTTGCCCATGCTCACACTAGACACTCCACATACATCCCTCAATGTTTTTGTCTGTCCCCCATTCCTGGAATGTTCTTCCTCTTCATCTCTATATACTGGCTTCCCTTGATTCTTTCAAGTCTCAGCTAAAATCCCATCTTCTGCAAAAAGCCTTTCCTTATTGTTATTGTTGAGTTGGCTTGGCAAATGTATTGGAGTGGTTTGCCATTTCTTTCTCCAGCTCATTTTACAAATAAGGAAACTGAGGCAAATAGATTTAAGTGACTTAGCTAGACTTATAGTAAGGATATGCAGCTGGATTTGAATTCAAGTCTTCCTGACTCTGGACCTGGCATTCTATCCACCATCCCATCTCTCTGCCTCTGAGCCTTTCCTCCTTCTCTTTAATAACAGCACCTTCTCTCTGTTGATTTTCCCCAATTTATCCTCTATAGAGCCTGTTTGTATGTAGTTGTTTATATGTTGTTTCCCCTGCATTAGCTCCTTAAGAAAAGAGACTTTTGCCTCTTTTATCCCCCATTCTTGACCCAGTGCCTGGCACATAGTAGGGGCTTAGTAGAGGTTTCTTAACTAACTGACTTTTCCACCGCATCTGGTAAAATAAATAAAAGATCATTCAGATAGTGGGTGGAGTTTTACAAAGATTAAAGTAGGGAATATTCACTTTAAACTAGAGCAAGGTTTGGGAAGGACAGGCATAGTGACCAGAAAGTTGAGTTCAGCTCAAAAAGGACTTCAGGGGGCAGTTATGTGGCTCAACACATTGAGAGCCAGGCCTAAAGACAATATTTCCTGGGTTCAAACATGGCCTCAGACACTTCCTAGCTGTGTGACCCTGGGCAAGTCATTTTGCCAATTTAATCAATACACAGTATTGATTCTAAGACAGAAGGTGAGTGTTTAAAATAACTTGAGCCTGATGGCATTATCTCTTTAGTTAGAAATATCTGGAATCTATTTTCTAAAGAATTTAGTGTTTGAATCAAAGAACCTAATGTTAGAAGCAAAAAAATTTCTTCTAGCCAAAGATTTGAGCAATAGTCAGGCTATTCTTTGAATCAGAAGGGTAAAATGAAGGATAATGGTGTCTTTTTCCCTAGACCATGGCTTAGGGTCAGTGTCCTGAAAGAGCTGTGGAAAGCCTCATGGGGTCAAACTGAAAAATCATGACAGAGACCACTCTCTTTATGAGGAAGAGATAGTGCTTTAGCCCAGGGCTCTAGCTGAAGCCATAAGCTGAAAACACAAAACTGTGCCTAACAACATCTGCCAGACTCCCGGTGTCCAACAAGGACTCCATAGCCAGCAAATCAGTGTCTGGCAGAGACTACATGTCGAACAGAGAGGTGTCTGATAGACAATGCCTGCAGCTGGGAAGTATCTGTCAGAGATGGTGCATTTAACAGAGAAGCATCCAATATAACGACACATCTGGTCGAACATGTCTGAAAAAGACAATGTGCTTGATGGACACCGGTGGGGAGCAGACCTAATAAGAGCTGTGTGATGACATGACCAAATATTTAGATAATCCTGGAATATTGATGGCATGAGTTATCCTCTATGTAATATTTAGGACACAACATGTATACCTTGCTTTGCGTACTATTTGCACATTAGTTCCCTACATCTGTGTCTTCTTGGGAATTTTTATTATATATTTCCACTTGGAGGTAAATAGATATATGTAAGAGCAAGCCATATTTCCACAGGGGAAAGGTATTATTGCCACTTTTCTTCTAAGTTATTGCATTAAATACTTTTGCTTTGAAGTAATTGTGTTATATGACTGACAGATAAAAGAGAAATACATTAATGGGGGCTCAAGAACTACGGTTGTGAAGATATGTAGAGTCACAGAGTTCCTTGAACCTGAGGGAATTTTATCTTGGTTGGGGGGCAGGATTCACTCCTCGAAATGGAACATACTTCCCAAGTGCTTGTCCTATATACCAGTGATATAATTTCTAATCCAGAGTCACTTCATGTCAAAATGAAAGGTCAGAATAGTTTTTAGTGACAGAATTTATTTAATAATTTTATTATATTATAAGGACAAATGTCCTAATTTTCAAAAAAACAAGGAGAACAGTCAGCAAACTGTAGGCAAGAGAGCTTAAGTATGATTCATGGCAATAATCTAGAACAGATCCTTAAAGAAATGGTTGATCAATATCTGGAAAAGGAAGTAGTGATGTCAGAGAACCAGCCTGGCTACCCCAAAAGCAGATCATCCCAGATAGACCCCACTAATTTTTCTTTACAGGATTACTGGACTAGTCGATGAGGAAATACTGTGGGTAGAGTTTACCTGCATTTTAGTATCGGGCCAAATTTTTTCAGATAAAATTCAAGACAGCAGTTGTCCTGGAGACAATCTGGAGGTTCTAGTGGGCTACACACTTAATACGTATAGGCAGTATGAAGTTACAGTCAGAAAAGCAAATATAATCTTGAGTTGCATTTAAAGGGGAATAACTTACAGAAAGATTCCCACCATATTCTGAGCTCATCAGGCACAAAATCTGGACTACTTCCATCAATTCTGTGTACCACAATTTTGGAAAGATAATGATTGGGGCAGCTAAGTGGTATAGTGGATAAGAGTACCAACCCTAGAGTTGGGAGGACCTGGGTTTGAATTTGACCTCAGACACTTCCTAAATAGGCAAGATCATTTAACCCTGTTTTCCTAGCTCTTGACTTTCTGTCTTAGAATTGTTACTAAGAAAAAACTTAAGGGAGGAGGAGGAAGAAAAGAAGGAGGAGAAGGAGGAGAAGAAGAAAGAGAATGAGGAGATTAATAATATTGATAAGTGTGAGAGCCTTAAGAATAAGTTAACCAAGATAGTGGACAGACTTGAGACATGTCATATGAAGTTCAACTGAAGGAAATAGGCATGTTTATCTGAAGAAGAAAAGATTCAGTAGAGATATGACAACTGCAAACAAGTATGTGAAGAGATATCATGTAGCTAAGATATTCCATTTGGCCTCAGAGGTCAAAACAAGAGTAATGGAGTAGAAGTTGTAAAGAGAGCAATATAGAATGGATATCAGAAAAGTCTTCCTAGCAGAAATATCCACAAGGGGTTCTATCATCATGATTAGAGGTCTTCAGGAAAAGGCTGCATGACCATTTGTCATCATGTAATGCTGAAGATTCCTTTTGTATATGATTTTGGCTACGCAGCCATTTAAGTCTCTTATAAGGTTTCAAGTCTATGTCCCTATGATACTATACATAAAATTATAATAACAAAATATGTCAGCTAAATGAGAAAGAGAAAAATGTCTAGGTAACAAAGAGTAAAGAAGAGAGACAGATATCCAGGAAAGGAAAGGCAGAAAATAGACTAAGGGAAGGGAAAGGTCAGCATAGTTTGATCATAAGACTGTTCTTTACAACCATACCTTTCCTGATCTCCTCTCTGATGCCTTAGTTTCACTCTTCTCACATAATGAGTTGGAAATGTTATGTCTTGTTGGACCCCTCAAAATTTCTACCATCTAGGCCCTAGGTCCACTAGACCCTTGGTACAGATTTCTCTTGGCTCATACAAGCTTGCTCCACTACCACATAATAACTCCCTGAAACTTCCAGACTCCCTTCTTCCTTCCTCATCACCCATCTTTCTCCACACTTCTCAACATTATTCCTCATTGCCCTGGTCAACCAAAATCAACTGATAGATCAGAAAATACATACACACACACACACACACACACAGTAATAAGAGTAGTTAGTAATTCATATAGCACTTATTATGTGCCTGGTACTGTCCTAGGCACAATATATTATTTCATTTCATTCTTATAACCCTAGGAGCTATTATCATCCCCATTTTACAGATAAGTAAACAGAAGCAAACAGAAATTTGGGTCATACTGCTAATAAGTACCTAAGACTGGATTTGAACTCAGGTCTTCCTGATTCCAGCCCCAGTGTCCTGAGCCATATATAAATGTGTGTGTGTGTGTGTGTGTGTGTGTGTGTGTGTAAGACTCAATAAATGTAAATGCTTGAGGAATGGTGTCTTCTAGTTGATTTTGCCCAGTGCCAAGACCACAGTCTTGCACTTGGAGTGCTTCTGGAGTTGTCCAAGGTGCTGATCTTTTCATTGTTAGGGATCCCATGAAAGTCATCTGTGCTTCCAACAGTCTTCTACTTCCTACCTTCCAGACACAGACAAAAATCCAGCAAATGGATTTGTTAGAGACACAGCAGCAGTCATAGCAAGTAGGAGGTGAACCTTCCTACTTAGCACACTGAGCTCTCTTTTAGCTTACTGGAAAAGTTTAATCAAAACACTCCAGGATACTGCTGTGGAAGGCAGGCTTTCAAAGGAAATCTCAAATTTGGCAAAGCCTATCAGGAAAGAG
The DNA here is from genome assembly GCF_027887165.1 of Monodelphis domestica. Taxonomy (NCBI): domain Eukaryota; kingdom Metazoa; phylum Chordata; class Mammalia; order Didelphimorphia; family Didelphidae; genus Monodelphis; species Monodelphis domestica. Next base: position 718,837,309 of record NC_077227.1, on the reverse strand, counting down.
CAGACCATTAACAGTCCAGTTTGGCTGGAAAAAATAGTAACATGTATGAGTGCTAAAGCTGGAGAGGAAGTTGTTAGACTGTAGAGTTGTTTAAGACCATTCAAGAGCTTGTTCAGTTAGACCTTGGAAGGTAGGACATATTCAGGAGGCTTAGAAGCTTTGAGGTAATCTTCCTTTTGTTCACACTAGTGTGTTAGGAAGATTATTCTAGTAGCAAAGAGGAAAATGGTTTGGGGAAAGAATAGCCTAAATGCAGGAAGACCAATTAGAAGGCTCTTACAATGGGCTAAATCAGAAGAGCTGAGATTATGAGGTAGAATGGTCTCAGTGGGAGTGGAGAACAGTGGCTAGATATAATGAATATGGCTGAAGTAGAAACAAAAGGGTATGGCACCTGATTTATTTCCCAGTATGAAGGAGAGAAAAGAGTCAAAGATGTCTAAAACTGAACTCTTCATCTTTCCACTTTTAAACTTGTCCTTTTCCCTGCATTCTCTATTTCTGTTGATTCCACTATCCTATCAGCCCAGACACATACTATAGACCATAGGACCAAAGTCCCCCCTTTCCTCAATCCCTACTGAAACCAAAAGGCCCCTGTCCAAAATGTGAGATAAAGCCCCAGTAAAACCTGGTAGAACGTCAGGATTTTCTTGTCAGACCTAGACAAATGACCTCCCACATCACTGACTATTGCCCCAGAGACTAAGAATCCTAACCCCCTTGGAACCACCCAATAAATTGGACCCAAGAAACTTCAACTGAACCAATAGAGGTAATCCAGGTTACTTTATCCCAGACAACCACCCTATAAGAGACTTCCCCCTCCTCTACTCCTGGGGAGATGCGGCAGCCATCTTTGCTGGCTCTAATCTCACCCCTCTTCTGGTTCTCACTCACTCTCTCTTCCTCCCCCTCCCCACTGCTACTTTTACTGCCATTGGCCTCCTAAACCCCTTTGTCCCTTCTTTTCTTCTAAATAGATCTTTTCTGTACTACTTCACTCTGTCTCATTAGTCTCAGGTCAGACTCCCTGTCAGCCTTGGAATTATCTTCAACTAAAATGTTCCCTGGACACTCAGAGACTCTTTTCTTTCCCCTCATCACACTGTTCTTTGTACTAGGTGTCCATACTATAATCTTTCTAGTAAACAATATGCCCCTAGAAGAAAGGTACTGTTTTATTTTTTATATTTTCATTCCCAATATTTATCTTCATATTATGGTGTTCTGCACACAATATGTACTTAATGCTGGTTTGTAAAATGAAAACACCAATAACTATTCAAATAGCTATGACTTGAACTTCACCCAACAGTAGAACCATAACTAGTGAAGAGTGAACAGGGCTTTGTCCAAGGACGCTGATACTCAAGAGGACTTGCTTCCATTAGGTTAATATGGTTAAGTGACTGGGTCTCAGAAGAAGTTCAGAAGTGATGGGGACAATGCTAATTGTCTCTCATCCACTGAATTGACTGATAGCTTAAACTGACTCCGTTTTGAGGAAACAGGCTTTATTTTAAGAGAATATAGTAACAGAGTAGCTAGAATAATAAGTATGTAAGTATGGTAATGTAAGGAGGTATGGTAAGTAAAGCTATAGGGTGAAAGAAAGTAAAAGTGGGTAGGGGGTTTCAGGAATACTTTATTTATTTCAATTAGTTACAAAGGAAGGAGCCATCTGTTTGGGCAGTTGTTGCCCTTCACCTCCAGGGAACTGACCTCACTTTATCCATAGTCCACTTTGATCTGCCTGGCTTTACCCATGATTCACTCTGTTTGCCTTCTGGGGGGCAAACCACAATATAAATGGAATGTTAATGATATGTTAAGTGCCCTGGAGCAACTTTAGGTCAAGTTTTGCTCTTTTATGTGCAGATTCTAAGAAAGGCAGTGAATATAGAAATTGAGTATGTCTGACCCTAATCCTATGTGACTGAAAATCTGAACCACCTGTATTTTCTGTTCAGAGACCCCAACCAAAGACCTAGGTGAGTGATGGTGAACCTATGGCACAGGTGCCAAAGATGGCACATAGAGTGCTCTCTGTGGGCATGTGGTCACCCTCCCCCAGAGTCCTTAGGGAGAGGGACTCTGGTGGAGTTGCTCCCCTCTCTCTCTCCACCATGCCTGATGACATTTTTTCACATCACTCAACCCTCTACCCAGTAGCCCAATGGGAGTGCATAGTGCAAAGGTGGGCAGCTCACAGGTGGCAGAACTGGAGGGGGATGGTGCTCTCAGGCCATTCCCCTCCTCCACTCTACACTTGCTGAGAACATTCCTCACTTCTGCCCTTCTGCCCAGCAGCCCAATGGGATTGCTTCCTCCCTCTCTGTGTAGGGATAAGGGGAGGACATGAGCAGGGCATGCCCAGCATTCAGTGTGGGGAAAGGGCATGGCATGCAGTCTCTGAAAGGGGCAGAAATAGCACTCAGTCTAGGGGTGGGGCCCAGTACTCCATCTCTAAAAGGTTCGCCATCACTAAACTAGGTTATGTCTAAAAACTGATGTGAGGAGTTTTCTCATAATTGTGAATCTAAGCAACACATATGTCTTATCTGAAAGGTGACCCCATTCTAATCAACTAGTTATTGTTTCCATGTTCTTTTGATTGTGTACAGTTATTTGGCAGGGTTAGTGGGACATTTCAGCCTACATCATTAACTAGGATAATCACAGGTCCTGCATCTTATCTCAGTGATTCATTCCAAGTTTATAATAATAATAGCTAACATTTATATAGCTTTTTAAGATTTGCCCAGCACTTTACAAACATTATTTTATCCCTGAAAAGTAGGTATTATTGTTATCCCTATCTTACAAATGATAAAGCTGAGGTTGAGGGAGGTTAAGTGATTCACAACAAAATGTCTGAGGCAAGATTGGAACTCAGATCTTCTTTATTCCAAGTCTAGCATTTATCCACTGCACCACCTAGCTGACTCTTTAATAAGCCCAATTGCTCCTGGTCCCTACCTTTAGGATTCTATCTCCATGGAGCTCCTCTCCCAATGTCCATCTTCTTCCCCAGACTCTGAGGGGATAACAGCTGGGCTCTCTTGAGAAGATAGGTCACCCTCTCTTCCAATTGCACCTGTGGTTTGACTATCCTTTGGGCTAAGGCTGACAACCTTCCTCACCCTCTGAAAAATAATAACAACTCAATATGTTGGAAGCACAAGAATTACTAGCTACAACTTAGATTTAAACCTAGAGCAATTGACCTAAGAGTTATAGACTTCATCCTTTGGTGTAAATTTCTTGCCTTTGATATCTCCTGATGATTTGATTCAATTTGAGTAACTTTTATTGTGACTATTAGGGGCAGGGCCTTGGGCTAACAATAGAGACTCAAAGAAAACATCCAAAGAGTCTCTTCCATGAAGGATCTCAGGGGCAGGAAGTTCAAGACCATGACCAAAATTTAGGAAGCCAATCATTTAAATGTCCCTCCTATGAATGACACTGTAAGGCAGTGCTCAGGACTGAAATGCTTTCTGATAGTCCACATTCAATTTAAAAGGCCCTTAAAAACTGTGGGCTCTTTGCACTACAAGTTATGAACATCCAGATAAAGAATTTCTTGTGGTCCTCATGAAAGGGTGTAAAGATCCCATGGGAGGTCAGGAGAACTGGTTTTGAATCCTGCCTCTGACATTCATGAGGTGTGACTCTGAGCCAGTCAGTTCTCCTCTCTGGGCTCATGTCCCTATCTGTAAAATGAGGTGGGTTGGGTGGGATGCCAAATAAGGCCCCTCATAATCCTGACGCTGTATTATCTTCATTCTTCAGAACTTTGATTTGGTAAATAAGATAATCAAATTATATTTCTGCTTGCTGATGTAATGCTAGAATTCATCTGAGAAAATACCAGGAGTCAGTCTCTGCTTTAAGATGTATAGTCAGTAACTTCTAAAAATGAAAACTACATCTGTGACTGCCTCCTGAAGCATATGTAGAAAGGTTCTATCAAGCAACGAGAATTCATTCTCTGCAGAATCAAATTGAGTCTTCCTGACTAGTCATTTAAATCGAGATCTGGTAATAGCTGACATTTACACAATACTTTAAAGTATGCAAATTCCTTTGCATATATTACCTCATTTGAGCCTCACAACTACCCTGTAAGAGATGTGCTACAAGGATTATCTCCATTTCACAGATAAGGAAACTAAGGTTCAAAGAAGTTGAGAAGTTCACCCAGGGTTACTCAGCTTACATGTTTCAGAAGTAGGATTTGAACTTAGGTCTTCCTGACTCCAGCCACTATTGCAAGACTTTTCTACTTGGATTTGATTTCAAACCTCCACAGCCCTAAGCCCAAATGCAACTCTGAAAGTGGATCCCATTATTTCCCATTATTCTCTATTTCCAGATTCATTATCTATTAGATATTTCTGGGGAGTTCCTTACTGTACTTCACCACATATCATGTACCAGAGAAGACCCAGACAAGACCAGTAAGAGCTTCTGACCAAAGGAAACCATGAGAGAGAAAGATCCCAGAGCATCAGCTCTAATTCAAAGGACCTGATACCAATGTAGACAAAACTTTCTAATTCTCGTGAAGTTTGCTTTGCTCTCCTGTCACACCAAATGTTTCAACAACAGCAGCTTTCCATCCTCTACATTCTTCCTATATATCCAAATGATGCTTTTAGCTGGGATCCTTCAGCACTTCAAAGAACCATGATTTGATTGGGATGGGTAGTCCATCCACCAATAAATGCCAAGAGTAACCCTTAATAAATAATTTTTAAGAGTTGCTGCACCATAAAGAGTTGGCTATGGGGGGTGGGGGGAGGAAAAGAAAATGATCTATGTCTTTAATGAATAATGCTTGGAAATGATCAAATAAAATATAATTTTAAAAAAAGAGTTGCTGCACCATAAAGGAAGAAAAAATCCTCAATAGAACATAAGCTACATGAGGGCAAGGACTGTTTCACTTCTTTCTTCATATCCCCAGTTCCTATACAGTGCTTTCCACATAGAAGATCTTCAATAATTGCTTGGTGATGGATTGAGAGACACTGTGGTACAGGGAAAAGGAACTGAAGAATCTATATTCAAATCCAAGTTCTACCACTTCTGTCCTGTGTGACCTTCCACTTTGCTTGTCTCTAACTCAGTTTCTTCATCTGTAAAATGAGAGGGTTGGACCAGATGGCCTCTAAGAGCAAATTCACTCTGTACTGTCTAATATATATTCTTCTAAATGCATATTTCCTCTGATTTCTATTTTGCTTATCTCCTTGGACAAATGACATGGCCATTGCTTACTATCTTTGCTCACTGTGAAACTGGCATTTAATGGGAAGAGAATCAAGCCTAGACAATAAAACTTGGCTCCTCCCTTCTCCATTAGTGAGCAGCAATCATGAGTTTTGCTTGAATCTGAAAACCACATCCCTTACACTAATAATATTTAAGGGAGCAGAGAGAGAAAATTCTAGGCTGGCAATCCCTCGCTCTGAGAACAGAAGAGTGACCTTTTGTCCCTGCCCTCCTGTTTCCCCTCTTGGCTGGGAATTAAAGTCTCCTCTAGAGAAGGGTGGGAGGAAAAGAGCTGGAACTGTCTCTTCTGCATCTTTCAAGCCGCACAGCGACATTCTCATGCTCCAAGTGGAGGACAGCCTTGTTACATAAGATAGGAGAGGGGGGGTTAGATGAGGAGGGAGATTCTCTCTGAGATTTTTCTAGACCAGAAGTCCTTAACCTGAGATTCATGAATTTTTATTTTTGAAGAATATTTTTAACAGGAGGAAGTTGCATCGCTAATTTTAACATTATTCAATGTGTAATAATATAATAAAAATAATAGCTAATGATTAAAAAATATTTTGACAATCATTTCAATATAATTAATTTCCCTTGTAATGGTATATATTTTATTTTATGTATTTAAAAACATGATTCAAAGAAAGGAATCATTAACCAGAATGTCCAAAAGGGTTCATGACACAAACAAGGTAAGAACCTTCCCAGCCTTAGGACACCCCATAATCCATTGAATAATTGGGAATGGATCATAGAATCATAAATTAAGAGTTGAAAAGAGACCTTAAAAGCCTTCAAATCCCACTCTCCCATTTTACAGGTGAGGAAGGTGAGGTCTGGAGTTTAAATGATTTGCCCAAGATTATAGAATCATAACTTCAGTTCTGGGAGAGACCTCAGAGATGAGGCTTAGAGATGATCACACAAATAGTCAATGACAGAAGCAGAAACAGGTCTTCCTGTACCCTTACCACAAAAGTCCCTCCCTCCAATTCTACTGGGTTAGATTTTTCTAAAATTGCCTGAAGTGTACTGATAGCCTCTGTCTTATGGCCACTTCTCATTCTCCAAATATACAGCCATTTGGGTCTATTTCGCAAGGAGTGTTTAGTAAAGCAACCTAAGGTCAGCCAGGAACTTGTATGACTTTCTCTTCTCCTGCCTGTCTAGATTTTGGGTGTCTGGGAATATTTTGAGAAACAGACTGAGTCATCTTGTTGTCACTGCTGATCTCAAGCTCTCACACTAATCCTTTATGATTAAAACCCTAACTTTCTCTCAGGAATCTCCCATGGCTCGAGAGGATTGAAAAAACCTTCCAAATAATACTCATAACATGGGTTCTTATAGGCTTCTGAATTTCCTATTTTCTGAGTACTATTTAGATTATCATATAGAAGGGGCCAGAGAATAGTGGACTTGGAGTCAAGAAACATGGGTTCAGATCCTAGTTCCTGGGGTAGTTTTGTAAGTGCGGGTTATAGAAAGGGAGGTTGTTCTCATCTGTAGTTCATAGAATAGAGTCATCTACTCACAAATTTAAAAGTTAGATTGAAATCAGGGCATAGGTTAGCAAAGGGGAAGATGAAGGAGCAGCCAAATAGGAAGAAAAGAGAGAGGAGTGTCACGGAGGCCAAGGAAGGGGAGAAGACTTGGAAGAAGAGGGTAAATCACCAGTGTCAAAAGATGCTGAGGGGTCAATGAAGACAAAGACTGAGAAAAGGTCATCAGAATTAGCAAATAAAAGGATACCACCTAGAATTAAGAAAATTTAATTATAGTGATATTTAATGTTATTTTTTATTATTTTCAGAACTTTTATTATTTTTAGAATTGCATTGTATTTATAACTAGATTGTTTATTATTTAGTGTTTTATTTCTTATACATTTCATGTTTCAAAGAAAGATCATTGGTGATGACAATAGTAATATAAGTAGAAAGAACAGCAAGTTAGCTACCTGTAGTCTTAGCCTCAGAGAACAGATAATGAAATATTTGCCTATATAGCATGATATAGTAGGAGGACTGATGAATTTGGAGCTAGAAGATATGGGTCCAAATTCTGGCTCACTTGATGAGAGGTCATTTATCTCTTGCTCCCAATTTTCTCATCTATAAAATAAGAGGAATTAGACTTGATCCTCAAGAGTAACCAAGTAGCACAGAGAATTAAGTGTGGGACCTATAGACAGGAACTCAAAGTCAAGTCTGGCCTCAGATACTCACTAGCTGCATGACCCTGGACAAGTCATTTCACCCTGTTTGCTTCCTCATCTATAAAATGAGTTGGAGAAGGAAATGGCTAACCACTCTAGTATCTCTGCCAAGGAAACCCCAAATGGAGTCACAAATAATTGAATATAACTGAACAATAACAGATGCCTAATCTCTCATCTATACAAAATTTTGGGCAGTTAAGTGGTGCTGCAATAGATACAGTGTTAACTGAGTGTTATATGGTAGATAGAGCCTGAGACTTGGAGTTGAGAAGATCTGAGTTCAAATCTTGATTCAGATGTGTGAACCTAAGTCACTTAACTGCTCATCCTCAGTTTCCCCATCTACAAAATGGGGATGATAATACCACCTACATCACAAGATTGTTATAAGAATCAAATGAGATGACACATGTACTACGCTTTGCAAACCTTAAAATGCTTCAGGAAGCTAGGTGGTATAGTGGATAGAACATTGAACCTGAAGTCAGGAAAACTCATCTTCGTGAGTTCAAATCCAGCCTCAGATATTTACTAGCTCAGTGACCCTGGATACATTATTTCACCCTGTTTGCCTTGGTTTCCCCATCAGGAAAATGAACTGGAGAAGAAAATGACAAACCACTGCAGTATCTCTGCCAAGAAAACCCCAAATGGGATCATGAAAAGTCAGACATGACTGAAACAACTAAACAACAATAAAAATTACATCAACAGAGTCAAATAGAAACAGGGACCACCAAATTGTACGTAAGGATGCCTATTAGCAGCATATTGACTTAGAAAACCACATGTTAACATTATCTGAATTCCTATTTAACTTGGTAGAGAAGTGGAGGACTACGTGTGTACAATGTATCATTTGGTTTTGTTTAACTATGTTTAACAAAAGAAGAGTGCTCTATCCAGAAATAACTATGATATAAATACAAAAAGTATCATTAAATCTTATTTTTAAATCATCACTGACCTTTGAAAGAGTTGTTTTTCCAATGTTATAAACTCTGAAGCCAAATTGGGAGGGGCTGATGAGTGACTGGCTCTTGAGGAATTGGAAGCTAAAAGTGCAGGAGATTGTTTCCAAAGGCTTAGTGGTGGAAATTAGGTTCAGTTTATATCTGTATATTTTGATATCTTCTTGTTGGAGCTGGAGCTCTCCAGACATGGCTCAAAGGGAAATGAAGTAGGAACGGGAAACTCCAGAAACTGTGCCAGCTGAGCCAAACTAGGTTTAAGTACTAGTTAGGATTGGGATCAGAAATCTGCACTCATTCTATCAATCAATTAGCAAGGACTTATTACATTGTAGGCACTATTGGGGGGGGTGAATTTAAAAGATCTAGAGCAGTAGTTGGAGTTTTTAAAGTACAGGGACAACTAGAACAATTTTATAGACAGAGGCAACTCTGGTCCCTCTGGGTAAGTCACTTAACCTCTGCCTGATTTTGTTTCCTCATCTGTAAAGTGGAGATAATGGTAGCAACTACCTTCTGGAATTGTTGTGAGTCCAATGAGCTAATATTTATAAAGTATTGTGCAAAATTTAGAGCTCTGTGTAAATGCTAGCTAAAGAAGCAAATAAAGGAATCCAGTAGGGGGGGATGGAAGGAAGAGGGGGAGAGAGAAAAGAGATATGGAGACAGAGACAGAGACACAGAGACATAGACAGAAACAGAAAACAGAAACAGAGAGACACACAAAGAGACAAAGATAGAGAAGCACCCAGAGAAAAAGACAGTGAGGCACCCAGAGAGCATGATAGTGAGGCACCCAAAGAGAATGACAGTTAATTCAACAAAGAAGGTCCCATAATAGGATATAGCAATCAGTCACTTGGTTAAGAGATGAGATCCAAGGTACATTCTGGGGCTAGCAAAAAAGTAGAAGATCTTAATAAGCACCAACTTTGAGAGCCAGGCCTAGAATAGGAAGTCCTAAGTTCAAATATGGCCTCAGATACTTCCCAGCTGTGTGACCTTGGGCAAGTCACTTGACCCCCTAGCCCTTACCACTCTTCTGCCTTGGAATCAATATCCAGTATTGATTCCAAGACGGAAGGTAATAGTTTAAAAAAAAAGCACCAACTATGTGTCAGGCACCATGCTAAGTGTTAAATCCAAAAACAAAGAATGAGATAATCCCTATTCACGAGGGGGAAATTTCTAACAAAGAAACAGGTACATATATAAAATAGATGCAAAGTAGTTACATGGGAGATAGTTTGAGAGGCAGGACACAAGTGGTTGATGGGGAGGATCAGGAAAAGCTTCATATGGAAACTGACCAGAAAACAAGCATTCTTTGAAGGGGGGGAAAGAAAAGAGTACATTCTAGGCACATGGGGCCACGATGATTTTGTTGTGGATACAAGAGAACTTTGTTGTTGTGTCTCCTTTAGTCACGTCTGACTCTTTATGACCCTATTTGGGTATTCTTGGCAAAGATACAGGAGTGACTTGCCATTTCCTTCTCTAGTTCATTTTCCAGATGAGGAATCAGAAGTAAACAGGGTTAAGTGACTTGCCCAAGGTCACATAGCTAGGAAGTGTCTGAGGCTAGATTTTAACTCAGGAAGATGAGTCTGCCTGACTTCAGTCCTGGGACTCTATTCACTCCACCATCTAGCAGCTCTTCATTAATAACCAAATTCCTTTACATTTCAACTCTCCTCTTTTCCCATAAGGAAGGAAAGTTAAAGTGAGGAAAAGCTGGATTTGATTCTGCAGCCAATTGTGTGCCAAAAGCTCCTTCCTAGTCAATGAGCAGTTTGCCCACCTCTATGGCTCATAGTCCTTTCATACTTCTCATTCTCTTCTCCTTTATGTAAAAGAATGACCAGTGGTTGCCCAAGAGTTTGTCTGGTCTGATTAAAACTGGTGATTAAAACTGGTGTAGGGAGAGATTAGAGAAGAGATTTGGGTCTTCATAGTGGGGCACGGGACATATCCCACTTTAACCCATCTGAGGTGCAAGGCAAGAAACAGTAGACACTGTGTCCATTTTGGAGTCTCAAACACAATGGAGCCATACTGAATCCATATCCCGAAGCCAAGCCCAAATTTCCCCAAACAGAAGAACTCACTCATCAAGAACTACAGTAATATGTAAATATGCTCCTAACCTAGTAAAGATGACCCTTGAGGCAAAAAATGAATCCAGAAAATCCAAAAATCCATGGCTACCCATGGAGATGACTATCAATTGCCATATATAGGAATCTGGTCCAGTAGCCATGGAAAATCAGAACATGAGAACCGAAAGTGAGAGGCAGCCAGTAACTCAGAAGAAACAGTCGATACCAGAACACATGGGGCCAAAAAATGCTCTTAAATTCTTTTTGAACCTTTACCTTCTGTCTTAGTATCAAATCTAAGACAGATTGGTGAGGAATAGGCAAAAAGGACTAAGTGACTTGCCCAGGGTCACTCAGCTAGGAAGTGTCTGGGGTCAGATTTTCACCTACATCCAGGTCCTCCCAATTCCAGACTTGATTCCCTGTGGAACCTAGCTGCTCTTATTCTTTCAAACTGACTGTCTTTCCAGGTATCCTAACTACAAATCTTAAAAGCATAATATTGGTAATAGAACCAGCCATTTCTTTAGCACTAAAGTCTTTCTATACTTTTTACATTTTACCATGTTGATTCCTTTAAAAAGCCCTGAGAGGTCAATCCTATGGTTATTTTTGGTCCCATTTTACAGATGAGACAACTTTCCATTCCTAATGCCTGACATAATCTTGCATAGAGGTGATGTTTATTCAGCATGAGCTGGTGTGAAATAAATCTCAATTCAGAGAACAGGAAATTCAGTACCCTGAATTCCATAGGACATGTTTTCTGAGCCAGGGGGAAAATATGTGACCTTCTTAAAATGACGAGAAAGAGTCACTGACAAGTCTGAGCAAATACTACCCCTGCCCTCTAATCCAACAAATGGTCTGGTTCAGTACATGTCCAATCATAGCTCAGGCGGCTGGGCATTTTATTGCCCAGTTGAAGTGAATGAAAAAAAAATAGAGCTCCCAAAATTACGCTGACATTCTCTTCTGCACTAATCTGAGTGAACACTCACAGCAAAACTTTGCAAATGCAGTTTAGATGGCACCAGTGTTAATATCTTACAAACATTTCCTGCCAATAAAATTCACTTCCAATGCCTCGTGTAGAGATAACAATGACAACAAAGTTGGTATTTATGGGGTACTAGCATCGATTGAGGAATGGCTCAATAAAGTGTGGTATATGTTGGTGATGGAATACTATTGTGCTAAAAGGAATAATAAACTGGAGGGATTCCATGTGAACTGGAACGACCTCCAGGAAATGATGCAGAGCGAAAGGAGCAGAACCAGGAGAACATTATACACAGTACACTGTGGTACAATCAAATGTAATGAGCTTCTCTATTAGCAGCAATACAATGATCCAGGACATTTCTGAGGAACTTGTGAGAAAGAAGGCTATCCACACCCCAAGAAAGAACTGTGGAAATGGAAATGCTGAAGAAAAACATGTAATCAATCATGTAGTGCGATAGGGATGTGATTGGGGTTTTGATGTTAAAGGATCACTTTACTGCAAAATATGAATAACATGGAAATAGGTTTCGAACAATGGTGCATGTATAACCCAGTGGAACTGCTTGTCAGCTTTGGGAGAGGGCAGGAGGAAGGGGGAGGATATCATGAATCATGTAACCATGGAAAAATATTCTAAATTAAAAAGATGGGGGAGGAACCCATTTAATTCCTCACCTGCCAGGCCAGAGAGGGACTGACTTTGAAAGGCCACAATTCTCTGAGACCTTCTCCTAAATCACAGGAAAAAGCATCCATCATGGGAGCCCCTACTTTCACAAACTCACTGGACCTTGAGATATTGAAGGAAGAAGGATGTCAAAGAGGCCTTTTGGTGGTAGTTATGCTCAGGGTATTGGGGAGAAGCACCTTGGGTCAGAAGTGTAGCCCTGACTGAAGTTAGAAGGCCAGTAGAACATCATTATAACAACAAAGCTTAGAGCAGAGCTGAGAAACTGTGCTCCCCTCCCCTATTTGTAGAGGTGACTCTGTGAGAAACATTGTAGGACTGTTAGAAACTAGATTCAATGCTTGGTTTGCTCAATTGGTATTTTCCTCTTCTTTTTTTATTCTTTGTTACAAGGAGCAGCTTTCTGGGTAGGAGATAAAATCAGAAAGAGTCGTGTAAAGGGAAAAGATATTAATCAAAAATTTTAAGCATGCTGCCGGAGCAGCTAAGTGGCTAAGTAAATCGGGACCCAGGCCTGGAGATGGGAGTTTTGGGGTTCAAACCTGGACTCAGATACTTCCTAGCTGTGTAACCATGGACAAGTCACTTAACCCCATTGCCTAACCTTTATTGCTCTTCTGTGTAAATCTTGAAATCTCTCAGACTTGTGAATATTAAAAATTTCCCCATCGGGGAATTCTTAATTGGAACAAATTCCCTACTGAGAAACATTCCCCATTTTGATGTGAGAACTCTCCAGGATCAGAAACGGGAGGACCTCTACTCCAACCATACTTAAGACTGCTTTAAGGGAGAAAACTCCTTGCTATGGGAGGACCCCTACTCTACCCATACTTAAGACTGATTTAGGAGAGAAAACTCCTTGCTAAACAATGAAAGTACTTGGACCCATGCTTATAATAAAGCAAGGAGTTCTTTGAGCCAGGCCTGTTTTTAGAATTGATACAATGGGATACTAGGTACCTAAAAGGGTCGGGCAAGTTTTCTCTTGATGAGATTAGTTGACTCAGCTGTTTTTCTCTCCTTCAGACTTACTGAGGAGATTGGTCGACACAGCAGCATTTTTTCTGATTCAGACTTACTGAGGAGATTGGTCTACTTAGCAGGAATTTAGATGGGCAGTCCTTTGGAATGCATCTACAATGATTGGTAGATTTAGGGTCTTAGGGGAGGTGACATGGGAGAAAAACCCCTATATAAGAAAAAGCAGAATCTCTTGAGGATATATCCTTTTGGAGAAATCCTTTTGGAGGATCTCTGATGAGGATTGCTTGGGAAGAATCTCTTGAGAGAGGCTCTGGAGAAGGGAAGCTCTTGGAGGACAATCTCTAAGGAGGTCTCGCTGGAGCTCTCTCTGGTGAAGTCAGCTGAGATGGAGATGGTCTGGTGTCACTAGAATCCTTGTTTAGGCAGACCTTGTGGTGAGTGTTAAAAGACTGACTGACTGATTCTCTCTCTTAAGATTCAGGTCTAGGCCATATTGGCTTGAGGCCCTTCATAATTATTCCTTTCCTACTCTTTCTCTCTTTCTCTAATTCCTCATTATATTATTAATTAAAAATCTCTATAAAACACAGTTGACTTGGGTATTTGAATAATTGGGAATATTTCCCTGGTGACCACCTTATATTTAATTTAAAAACCAAGACACTGTAGTGAAACATATTTTCTGCAGTCAAATTTACTCATCCTCTCTTATATCTATCACAATTTATATCTTCCACCATTTTAACTCACTACAGTTTATGGGCTTCACTATTTTAAATCTCACATCTGCTTGGAACCAATACAAAGCACTGATTCTAAGAAAGAAGGTGAGGGTTTATTTTTTTTTAATATTGCCAGAATTATCTCCCTTTCATTATGTACTTCAAGCCTAGGCAGGATTTTCCCACTCATGACTTGGGTGCTAATTAACGTATTATATTCTGGGTTTAATTTTGAGTTGAGAAGATGCTGTCCCAAATACTGTCTCCCCTAAAGAATGATCAGAACCTGGTACATTTGGAGACATGAAAAAGAAAGACAAGGTTTCACCCTGAAAAAATCACTAGACTATCAGGGAGGAGATTTGGTTTTGACCACAATTAATTGTATGAATAGGTCACCTTTGTGAGCTTTTGTAGATCTAAATAAGGTAGCTGCATTATAATGTCTTGTTGGTCCTAAAAATTTCTGAAAGTACCCATCACCTCCCAACGCATTCCCATCTCCTTCTGACTTCCCATGCCAAAGCTTATAATAACAAGTTTTTGCTATTATTTACAGAATAGGCATGGCATGTCCAGAGAATTGTTAGTAAGACTGTTACATGGAGTCAAGATCTGTATCTCTCTGTCCTGACCTGCCCTTTGCTGCTGAGTCCTTGTTCTCCAGAGAGGTGCTTTTGACCTGAGGGCTCTGAGCTCTGGACCATGGTGGAACAAGATGTCATAATCCTCCAGCTACAAACTCCTACCCAGAAACCCAAGGAAATATCTTCTATATGGGAAGTGGCACCATCTTCTATCCTAAGACCACTGCTGGTATGAATCCTTAGAAGTCACAGATGGAAGGAATAGTCATTTCCAAAGAAGTAGCAAGAAATTATTATGGTAGAAAACCATAACAAAGTTCATTTGGAAGAATAAAGGATCAAGGATATCCAGGGAAATAATGAAAAAAAATACAAAGGAAGCTGGCCATGCAGTCCCAGATCTCAAACTATATTACAAAGCAGCGGTCATCAAAACAATTTGGTACTGGCTAAGAGATAGAAAAGAGGATCAGTGGAATAGACTTGGGGTAAATGACCTCAGTAAGACAGTCTTTGACAAACACAAAGACCCCAGCTTTGGGGACAAAAATCCAGTATTTGATAAAAACTGCTGGGAAAATTGGAAGACAGTGTGGGAGAGATTAGGTTTGGATCAACACCTCACACCCTACAGCAAGATAAACTCAGAATGGGCGAATGACTTGAATATAAAGAAGGAAACTATAAGTAAATTAGGTGAACACAGAATAGTATACATGTCAGACCTTTGGGAAGGGAAAGATTTTAAAACCAAGCAAGACATAGAAAGAGTCACAAAATGCAAAATAAATAATTTTGACTACATCAAATTAAAAAGTTTTTGTACAAACAAAACCAATGTAACTAAAATTAGAAGGAAAGCAACAAATTGGGAAACAATCTTCATAACAAAAAACTCTGACAAAGGTCTAATTACTCAAATCTATAAAGAGCTAAACCAGTTGTACAAAAAATCAAGCCATTCTCCAATTGAAAAATGGGCAAGCGACATAAATAGGGAATTTTCAGTTAAAGAAATCAAGACTATTAATAAGCACATGAAAAAGTGTTCTAGATCTCTTATAATCAGAGAGATGCAAATCAAAACAACTTTGAGGTATCACCTCACACCTAGCAGATTGTTCAACATGACAGCAAAGGAAAGTAATGAATGCTGGAGGGGATGTGGCAAAGTAGCGACATTAATGCATTGCTGGTGGAGTTGTGAATTGATCCAACCATTCTGGAGGGCAATTTGGAACTATGCCCAAAGGGCAATAAAAGACTGTCTGCCCTTTGATCCAGTCATAGCACTGCTGGGTCTGTACCCCAAAGAGATAATAAGGAAAAAGACTTGTACAAGAATATTCATAGCTGCACTCTTTGTGGTGGCCAAAAAATGGAAAATGAGGGGATGCCCTTCAACTGGGAAATGGCTGAACAAATTGTGGTATATGTTGGTGATGGAATACTATTGTGCTAAAAGGAATAATAAAGTGGAGGAATTCCATGGAGACTGGAACAACCTCCAGGAAGTGATGCAGAGTGAGAGGAGGAGACCCAAGAGAACATTGTACACAGAGACTGATACACTGTGGCACAATCAAGGGTAATGGACTTCTCCAGTAATGGCTTTATAATGTCCCTGAACAACCTGCAGCGATCTACGAGAAAAAAAAAAACTATCCTCAAGCAGAGGACAAACTGAGGGAGTAAAATCACAGAGGAAAAGCAACTGCTTGACTACAGAGGTTGAGGGGACATGATTGAGGAGAAACGCTAAATGAGCACCCTAATGCAAATACCAACAACAAGGAAATGGGTTCAGAGCAAGGACACATGTGATACCCAGACGAATCGTGCGTCAGCTAGGGAAGGGGTGGCAGGGGGGTGGGGGGAGGAAAAGAAAATGATCTGTTTCCAATGAACAATGTATGAAAATGACCAAATAAAATAATGTTTTAAAAACTTAAAAAAAAAAGAAATGATTATGGTAGACTCTGCAAATCTTTGTCTGATATGGTGCCTTTGGGATTGCAGAGCTTTTCTACATACATCTTCAATCTACACCAGAAATTTACCACTTCCAGCTGTCACCTCATCAGCAGCCTCCTCAAATGAGAAGACCTCAGACCACATGTATGTTAGTGGCTCAAATCTTTCATCTCCTGCTGGATGCAGAGCATCCCCTGAGGAAAGGCTGATAGGGCCTGGACATCTTCCATTGCCCCAAAGCAACTACTTCTATCTGTACCAGCATAAGGTAATTACTACCTCCTGCTGCCAGATCAGTCTCCCAATTGGAATGTGGAGAACCTCAGATGCAAAGAAGAATAACCCTCTGTTAAACTTTAGACTTCTCTTGCTGTTTGTTGAGGGTAGAAGAGTGGCACCCTCTACTCAGTGATAGATATTCTCATACCTAGTCATACCTCCATATCCCAGTAACTATGAACTCCTGTACATTGTCATCCAAACCCCATTGCACATCCCTAACTACTTGATTCTCATTCCCATCCCTCTCCATCTCCCACCTCAAAGCTTCATCCTAACTCCATCTAACCTTTCCATTGTGCCCTCCAGAATGCCAGTTCCATAAGCAACAAACTTCTCTTCGTTGTAAATCTTTTCTTTTCCCTTTATATCCATATACTAGCTATTCCTGAAATCTGCCTAGTCCCCAGTGACTCAGCCTCCATAGCTATGGTTTCCAGTCCTAGCTATACCCTCAACTCCTTCTCCTTGGCTCACTTGGCTCCTTTTCCCTTCTCCTACCATACTACATTACTTGGTGGTCTCATCAGCTCCTATAGATTTAATTGCCATCTCCATATTGATGATTCTCAAAACTACCTTTGCTACCTTGGTCTTTCCACTGACCTCCAGTCACATCTCCAACTGCTTTTCAGACATCTCAAATTGGATGTACAGGGGACATCATAAACTCAATGTCTCCAAAATGGAACTCATTATCTTTCCTCCATAATCTTCCCTCTTCCTACCTTCACCATTCTTATAGGGGGCAATGCCACCTGCCCAATGCCTTGGGCTCACAACCTACTAATGATCCTGGACTCCTCACTATCTCTCCCCCCCTCCCCATATCTAAGCTGTTCCAGGGTCTGTTGATTTCAACTTTACAAAATCTCTCAAATACACTCCCTTCTCTCCTCTAATACTGCCTTCATGCTGGGGCAGACGCTCATCATGCCTTTAGTACTGCCACAGCTGCTGGTAAGTCTGCCTGCCTCACATCTCTCCCCCACTCAAGTTCATTCTCCATTCACCCACTAAAATGGTTTACCTGTAACACACGTTGGGTCATGTCATCCCCCTATTCAAGAACTCCAGTGTCTCCCTATCACCTCCATGAACAAATATAAAATGCTCTGTTTGGTGTTCAAAGCCCTTTGTAACCTAATTCCCTCCTTCCTTTCTAGTCTTCTTATACCTTACTCTGTAGTACCTACTCTTTCATGCAGAACACTACCCTCCTGCCTTTCCACAAACAAGACACTTCATCCCTTGACCCCTGGCTGTCCCCCTTGACTTCAATGTTCTCTCTCCTTCACTGTGACCACTGATCTCTTTGTCTTCCTTTAAGTCCCAACTAAAATCCTACCTTCTGCAAGAAGCTTTCCCCCATTTCCTCAGTTCTAGTGTCATCCTCTACTTATTATTTCCTACTTACCCTATATATATACCTTGCTTTATATATATATATATGTGTGTGTGTGTGTGTATGTGTGTGTGTGTATGTGTGTGTATATATTTATATATATATATATATATATATATATACATATATATATATATATTTGTTTGAATGCTGTCTACCCCATTAGATTATAAGTTCCTTGAGGGTAGGGTCTCTTTTGCCTCTTTCTGGATCCCCAGCTCTTAGCACTGGGTCTGGCACACAGTAAATGTTTATTAACTGATTCATTGATTGATGTTTTAACCAACACAAAAACCTGCCTGCTTTATTTTTCTGAAGTCTCCTGGAATTACAGTTGTATGATCAAGTATTTGAAGCCAGTGTTCCTCTTAACTATCTTAATCCTGGGCCCAGAGAGAGCTGGGACAGGGTAGAGAAGGCAAGGTTTTCCCAGTTTCTATCCAACAGAGAGCATTTAGGTAAGGATTTCCCATTTTTGAGGCATTTTGATGACTCACAAAGACTTTCTCCAGGACTAGGTTATGTTGTTTCATAGACCGTAAAGCATTTATAGGAGAAAAGTGGCAGGACTCTGCGGGCACCTGAATCAGTGAAAAGCCTGTCTTACAAGTGAATGGTCAGGATAACCACAGATATTCAGGCCACTTTTTTCTGGAGCCCAATAGCTCTGCATCACCATCATTGTCAATGGACATTTTTGGAGATAATTTTCTACTGAATTCCTGTATTCCTGGTCATCTATCCCACACAATTTAATACTTTGTTTAGTTCAGCAATTCAGTAAATAAGCACTTTTTTATCCATGCCTCATGTACCAGGCACTCAGGGTATAAGGACAAAAGTGAAATTGTTCTTACCCTCAAGAAGTTTATATAGTCTAATGGAGACAACCTGTAAGTATATATATATATATATATATATATATATATATATATATATATATATATAATACACACACATACACAGTCATCCCTCACTAAATCACAGCTCACTTGTCACAACTTCACTGTATCATGGGTTTTTTAAATATATATTTAAAATATATACATAAATGTATAATTAAAATATATAAAATAAAATATAATTAATATATATAATATATATAAAATATATTAATTCTGTATTGCAGAGTTTTTGCTATATTGCAGGATATTGCAGAGGAATACTGTACTGTACACAATGGAAATGCAGTACACCACTATGCTTACACAAGTTTGCCAGTGTGAGATTGTACATGGCATACTATTGGCCGATAGAATGAAAGATGACCAACCACAGCACTGTGTTCTATATCCTGGGACCTGATTGGCTCAATTACTATAACAATGGTCTGTTTGCTCTCCTTCCTGGATTTTCATCTTTCATAGGGGTCTCTGGAATGTAACATCCACAATAGGTAAGGGATCACAGTCCCTGCTCCTTCCCCACAAAATCCTTAGTGTTCCCTGGTCTTTCCATTTGTCATTCACTGAACATGACCAGGCTCCCTCCTCCAGATGTTTTCTTCCCCAATTAGAATGTAAGCCCCTTGAGCACAGGGAGTATCTCAATATATTATCTGAGTCCCGGGTTCTTAGCATAATATTTTGTCCACAATAAGTACATAGTAAATGTTTTTTGCATTCCATCTTCTCCTCCTCCCAATTTCACAATCATAGATCCTTTTGGAAAAATCAACCTTGTCTCCATTGACGTAAAAGGACAAACAAAAATATTTTTCCCAGACTTCCATGAACTGATGCAGAGTGAAATAAGCAGAACCAGGAGAACATGGTACACAGTAACTGAAGCATTGTGGGATGATCAAATTTAATTGACTTTGCTACTAAAAACAATGCAGTGATCCAGGACAAACCTGAGGGACTTATGAGAAAGAACACTATCCACATCCAGAGAAAGAACTGTGGGAGTAGAAATGCAGAAGAAAACATATGATTTATCACTTGTTTACATGGGTATGTGATTTGGGGTTTTAAAAGATGACTCTATCACAAAAATGAATAATATAGAAATAGGATTTGAGTGATAATATATGTATGAACCAGTGGAATTGCTTGTCAACTCTGGGAAGGGAATAGAAAGAGGAGGGGGAGATAATAAGAATGATGTAATAATGGGAAATTTTTTTTTATTTAAAAAATGTTTTGCCCCTGTACCTCTGACCTGTACTACCTGTATAATCTTGTGTACATTCTATTCAACCTCCATGGACAACAATTCCTTCATCTGTAAAATATGAAGGTTGGATAAAAGGGTTTCTAAGGTTTCTGCAAGCTCTAGAACTCGTGTGATCCTGATTGACTCCTTTTTTATCTGAGTCACAGAGATTCCTGTTGACTTTTCAGAGTGAATTGTTGGTGAATATTGGTGAACATATAACAAAAACTTCCCTGGATAGTAGTGGGGGACAGACAAAATATGCTATCAACCTGAAAAATTAACTGATAACTACCAGAGTAGTGATATTAGAACACATCTTTAAGCAGGATGAGGGAAACAATGATCTCAGTGACCTCAAAGAGCCACCCCACAGAGCCACCACCCTGGGACAAGCAATGTCTCTGGAAATATGCCAATAATGGGAATTTCCACTGAACTGTAGAATTCAGGGTCCCATATATATTTTAGGGAATAAATGGAAGGAAGGACATCTAAACTGCTTACATAAAGGCTTGGGAAAGAGGATGTATCCAGTGGCTACCTGCCTAGAGGCACCTAGATACAAAAGGAGAAACTAAAGACAAAAAGGGCACTTAAGATTTGATCATATCCACTATTCCTATCAGGTGATGTAGCCATCCTGCAGCTACAAGATATTCTTGGGTGGGTTGAGCACCTGGAAGGGAAGCTGGGGACTGAGGGGATATGGGTGGAAGCACTAAATATTAACGTAGGAAGGACATAAAGAGAGAAAATAGACACAGAGACACAGGATTCTTCAGCATCACGCCCAGCCTGTCGGCATCTCCTCTGATGCTGAGAGAGTCTGGAGTCAGGCAGGTAAACTGAATTGTATCAAGGTTTCAAGGAAGGGGGGATGTGGGATTGTCAAACAAACAGGTTGTGTGTGATAGAGACTTTGGCATCATATCAGCAATCAACAAGGCAAAAGAAAGGAACTCAACACACTGGCCTAGACAGTTCCCAGATCAGAAGTTCTGCTTCCTCTCTAACCCTGGCACCATCCCATAGGATGGCTCAGTGAGTGCCTTTGCCATTGCAAAGAAGCAATAGAAATTGCATGCCAGCCTTCCAGACTGCAGACATGGAGAGAGGTTTGAGTTCTACAAACTCTGAGCCCCCATTCATTCCAAGGATCCAGAAATCAATCATGTGAAAGAAATATCAGAAATATATTCATGAGGCTGATCCATGAACACCTAGCTCATCAGTCAACTTTTGAATACATCTTTAATACTTTCATGATTCCTTCATACCTGGAACCCTTCGGGTGATCAAGGGGTCCTTGAAGGTTTAATTTCATTTTAATCTGGGCCAGGGTCAGTCAGGTAGTTTCTTGAAGACAAGTTATCAGGGACCAGGGCCAGTTCTGGGGTTTCATAAAATAAGATTTTCAGTATGTAGGATATACTCAACTTTAATCTGCATTGTTAATATTTTCATTTACTTTCTGAATTCTAAACAATCAACAAAATAGTAAATCTTGATCTGTAGTTTACCTATTTCTAAGACTCAGGCTGAAAATTTAACAATCAACTCTCACAAGTTGGTTCAAACCAAATCCAGCATATCCCTACCTTAGGTCAACGTAATGCCTTTCTCAACCCTTTGCTGAAAGATTCTGTGGCTGAGAAATCCCCATTCTGGTTATCTCCCTGGAAGGTAGGCTCTGAGTCCTCCCTAGTCATTTGTCTAGTTCGTTTGTCCTAAGTGGACTCTCTTATACTTAATCACCAATTAGGGCATAGAGTTGACTCATCTTCCTGAAAGTAATGGGAAGAGGGCTACATCTAACCACACAGTTATTGTTGAGTCGTTTTCAGTTGTGTCCAACTCTTTGAGACACCATGGCAGAGATACTAGAGTGGGTTGCCACTTCCTTCTCCAGCTCATTGTACAGATGAGAAAACTGAGGCCAAAAGGATGAAGTGACTTACCCAAAGTCACACAGCCAGTAAGAGTCTGAGGTCAGATTTGAGCTCAGAAAGATGAGTCTGGCACTCCTTCCACTGTACCACCTAGCTGCCCCTAGCAGCCCGGTACCTGGGTTCAGATTCTGGCTGACTCTACCATTTACCAGCTGTTTTTCAGCAAGTCTTTTCTCTTTTCTGAGCCTGCGGTTCCTCTCATATGAAAGGAAGTGCTTAGACTCAATGACTGCTAATATCCCTTCTGTTTCTCTACCATCATTTTCAGGTCTCTCACTGTGAACACCCAGGCCTTAGCTCCTATGGGGCTTTACTTGCTGTTCCTCCTACAATGGGACTCCACACCTTCCCACTAGCTGTCTGCCATCCCAGAAATGCTCTCACTCATCCTCCATGCCCCTTGATTTCCCTGGCTTCCTTCCAGGGTCTCTTCCAGTCCTACCTTTGGCAGAAGACCTTTTCCTAATTCCCTCCAGCTACTAGTGCCTTCCTCTCTGAGATACCTTCCCTTTGTGCTGTATGTATTATTTACAAGTTGTCTCCCCTACTAGAATATGAGTTCCTGGAGGGCAGGACTGATTTCTGTCCTTCTTCATAGCCCCAGTGGTTAGCATAGTGCCTGCCACACAGTAGGCATTTAGTAAATGATGCTCAATGGACTGACCATCTGATGACAGATTAACTGACTAGCTGGCATGGCTGCCTGGTTTCCAGTTTCTCCTTTATGGCAGTTGTTTCAGTTGTTTTTAGGGCCTGCTAGAAATGGAACTTCTTCCTTCTTGTCCAACCACTAGCTTCCTCATTCCCACACCACTGCTTCATTTTCTAAACAACTAACTCTGACAGTTTTTGCCTTGATGGTTGTGTACAGCTTTCAGCTTAGTGCCATGGGGATAAAGGACTAAAGTGTCCTGAGTGAACCAAGCCTGGCAGCACTTGTCTGTTGCTGGAAAGCCTAAGGCTGATGGGTTCCTTAAATTCAATGGTTCGGACTATCGTAAGGTAATGACTAATTAGCTGTCCATTCTGAGTCTAGCACCAAACTGATTAGCCCCTGAGGAGCAGAGGGCAACCAGGAGAGGGTGAACTGACCCAGGATGGAAAAATGGAGCCAGCAAATTCCCAGGGATGATGGTTAATGTTGGAATTAGGCTTCTGAGAGAGGAGAGAGAGAGAGAAGAGAGAGAGAGAGAGAGTGAGAGAGAGAGAGGGAGGGAGAGAGAAGGAGAGAGAGAGAGAGAGAGAGAGAGAGAGAGAGAGAGAGAGAGAGAGAGAGAGAGAGAGAGAGAGGGAGGGAGAGAGGAAGGGAGAGAGAGAGAGAGAGGAGAGAGAGAGAGAGAGAGAGAGAGAGAGGAGAGGGATGAGAGAGAGAGGGAGGGAGGGAGGGAGGGAGAGAGAATGAAAGAAAAAGGAGAAGAGAGAAATTATTAGATAAGATAGACAGATAGACAGATAAATAGACAGACAGACAGATAGATAGATAGATAGATAGATAGATAGATAGATAGAAAAAGAAAGAGAGAGGAGAAAGAGAGAAAAGAAAGAAAGAAGAGAAAGAAAGAAAGAGAGAGAGAAAGAAAGAAAGAAAGAAAGAAAGAAAGAAAGAAAGAAAGAAAGAAAGAAAGAAAGAAAGAAAGAAAGAAAGAAAGAAAGAAAGAAAGAAAGAAAGAAAGAAAGAAAGAAAGAAAAGAAAGAAGAAAGAAAAGAAAGAAAGAAAGAAAGAAAGGAAAGAAAGAAAGAAAGAAAGAAAGAAAGAAAGAAAGAAAAGAAAGAAAGAAAGAAGGAAGGAAGGAAAGGAAGGAAGGAAGGAAGGAAGGAAGGAAGGAAAGGAAGGAAGGAAGGAAGGAAGGAAGGAAGGAAGATGGGTGAGTGGATGGATAGATAGATTGATAGATAGATAGATAGATAGATAGATAGATAGATAGATAGATAGATAACAAAAGAGATGAGGCAGCTGCTGGTGTGACCCTGGGCAAGTCACTTAACCTGTTTCCTTGACCTGAAAAAGAGAGATAATAATAAAGCCTACCTTGTAGGGTTATTATGGAGATCAAATAAGATTTATTTGTTTATATAACATATAAATAGTATTTAGATATAGAAATATATAATGTTTACATATGTACCTATGTGTACATATATATGGTTTTAGAACAGGAACTGGCACATAGTAGGAACTATATAAATACTTATTTCCCCTTATCTAGACTTGAGAAAATGATGGCAAAAATATTAGTAATGTTTAATAACTTTAAAATGTGTTGTTAGAGAACCAGTTGTTAAATAATTCGCTGGCACCCTCCTGGTTCAAAGTTCATCAAGGTTAGGTATCATCAAATTATTTTGCAAATAAGAAACCTGCCAGGCACTGTGCTAAGCACTTTCCCAATATTATCTCATTTGGTCTTCTCCAAAACCCAGGGAGGTGTGTGCTATGATTATCTCCATTTTATTGATGAAGAAACTGAAACTGTGACTCGCCTAGGGTCACACAGCTTGTATCTGAAGCCACATTAGAAATCAGGTCTTCTGGGCTTGAGGTCTAGTGCTCTCTCTCCCTGGGTCTCCTGGCTGCCCCTAGGAAAGAAACTCTTTTCATTCAATGGGCCCCCTCAGTTCTGAATTCCCTCGAGGGGGTTAATGCTCCTCCCGCTAAAAGATGTGATGGGGTAGACCATTTTTGCAAGTAACCCAAACTATCTTGCATAAGAAAGCAACCACAAATGAAAGAAAATGAAACCTCCTAGAACATAAACAGAAAGTAGGTTTCCTTCCAGTTAGTATCCCTAATAATCTCCTTCTAATTCTAGGTAGGATTAAGCTGTCTCCGAGTAGCTGGAAGGCTCCTTTCCTTAGCTCATCTTCTTAGAAACAAATCCCTCAGCATCTGCCTAGGAAAGCAATCAGTCATTTATCACCAGAAACTTCAGAGACGTGTTCAAGACTGAGCTGTTCTTTAGAGTCAGGCAACCTCCACAGTCTTCCATTATTCAAAGATGTATGTTTCTTCTTCTGATCCCAAAGGAACATTCCATGCTCGTCTATGCAGAGCAGGTCACTGGATTTGGTCTACACCTACCCCCCCCCACACCCCTTCCCCCGATTCTTTTGATCCTAATTGTCATAGTCACATAAATTAGGGGGGTAGAGAAGGCCACTGAATTCTGGAGCTGGGAGGGACCTGGGAGGCCATCTAACCAATCCCTTCACTTTACAGTAGTGTAACTAAGGGCAGCTGCATGGAGCAGAGGATTAGTGTTGGATCTGGAGTTCCTACGTCCGCCATATTGATGACCTTTTCTTAGCAACGAATCATAGATTTAGACCCAGAAGGGATCTAAGAGGCTACCTAGTCCAGTTTCTTCATTTGACAGAAGAGAAAACTGAGGCCCATTGAGGTTAAGAGATTTGTCTAAGGTCATGCATGTAAAGAATGCCAGAGGCACGCTTTTAACTACACCTACTGACTAGTGAACCAATGCTATATAATTAAGAAAAATATTTCTGTAAAGAAGGACAAATAAATGTCTATCAAGGTTCAATGATAAAGCTACTCTGCAGGAATTTCTCACCTTTTTGTTGTTTTTTTATAGGTTACTCTTCTTCAAAGAATTTTCTAATCTGTGATATTCATATGTAGCCTTCATATGCCTAACTGGGCAATAGAGGAAACTGAAAAGAAAACTACACTACTCTCCCTTCCGGCCCCCACCTTTGGAATGTGGGCATTTCTGGTCAGTTCCAGACACACCTTTTTTTGTTCCTTCTATTAGGCAGTTCCTATTCCCCAGTCACAACCTTGAATTCCACCCCCCACAGAGTACTTTCTCTGAGCATAGTGGCCTGAGGAAGCAAGAGTAAATGAGACAACGTGACCCAACAGCTCAACTTTATCCCAGAAAACAAAATTGTACTCTGGTTAATTTTAGCTTGAGGGCAGAAAAACTCCATCTCGGTTTAGTTCTGCCTTTTGAAAAGTTGATCCCCAAAAATATGATGAATCAAGCCACTATTATTCTCACTAATCTTTAGGTAGGAGCCCCAAACTAGATTTAAAAGCCCCATTATTTTAGACAGAGGAGTCAGGCAACTGCTAGCCTTTCATCCCAAAATGCTTTATATACTAACTAATTAATATGTTTTAAATGAGCTTTTAGATTATACCTATTTGGGGTCCATCGTCTTCCTCCCCAAACTGCCTTGTATTTGTATACTTTGTACATCTTATATTTGTCTTTTACATGTTTTTATGTCTATACCATCTCCCCCACTAGAATGTCAGCTCCTTGGGAAGAGAATTTGTTTCATTCTTCTTTCATCCCCAAACCCTTGCACAGTGCCTGATATACAGAGTACATATAATACGTACTTGTTGATCGATGGGTTAAATGACTTGCCCAGGGTCACATAGCCAGTAAGTGTGGCAGAAAGGAGATTTCAAACTCAGATCTCCCCAGTTCCAAGTCTAGCACGCTATCCACCATACCCTTTACTTGGGAGCCTTGACCTTCTTTGAACCTCAGTTCCCTCATCTCTAAAACAGGAGAGCTCTATAATTTCTAACACCCCTTCTAATGCAGAGTCTACTCTCCAAACACAATACAACAGCATGTTCACATTAATTGACAATATCAACAAGCAAAAAGATTAGTTGATAACAGTATCTTTAGGGAGAACATGGCACTTTTTCCAGTTAGGGATGGCATTGCTTGAAGTATCTGTAATCATCTTTACAAGGGATGAAAATACATGTAACTAAATTTCTACCAAATGGTACTGGTTGCTCTGAAAACCTCTATTTCCACTATATCTGGTGAAGATTGAGTCTTCTGCTATGGGCCATGTAGCAAACAGACTCAAATACTTCAATGTTTCTGTGCTTTCAACAATATGCCTGTCCTCCCATGATTTTGTTGCATGGCGTGTAGATCTACCCTGCCATTTTTCTTGTCCATTCAAGGACGCCAATAAAGAGCACCTCCGCTGGTCCATAAATCCATTGGTTTTTCTTTGCCCATGCCACATAAGAAGCTCTTATTCTTCACTTCTTCACTCCTCCACTAATCGCATGGGGTATAGATCTACCCCACCATTTTTCTTGTCCAATAAAGGACGCCAATAAAGAGCACTTCCACTGGTCCATAAATCCATTGGTTTTTCTTTGCCCATGCCACATAAAAAGCTCTTATTCTTCACTTCTTCACTCCTCCACTAATTGCATGGGGTATAGATCCACTCCACCATTTTTCTTGTCCAATAAAGGACACCAATAAAGAGCATCTGGTCCATAAATCCATTGGTTTTCCTTTGCCCATGCCACATAAAAAGCTCTTATTCTTCATTTCCTCACTCCTCCATTTCTCCAATAATGCCTCTTGCAGAGGACAGCTGGGTGGCTCAGTGGATTGAGAATCAGGCCCAGAGACAGGAGGCCCTGGGTTCAAATCTGAAATCAGACACTTCCTAGCTGTGTGACTCTGGGCAAGTCACTTAATCCTCATCGCTTAGCCCTTACCACTCTTCTGCCTTAGAACCAATATGCAGTATTGATTCTAAGACAGAAGGTAAAGGTTTTTAAAAAATGATAATGTCTCCTGCACCTCTCCTGAATATTTCATTGTAGGGCTCTCATCTCTGTAGTCTGCTCCTGCCTACAAGGAGCTTTGCCATTGTCCCCTAGGGGACTCTGAATTTCAATTCTTTGGAGACTTTCTAGTTCCAGGGATCACACCCATGCAATGTCACCTGAAGAATATTAGTATTAAAAAGAGGCTTTTGTGACCAGGATTTGAGAGTCATCATTCCTGGGTGGCCTTTTTACCTTACTCAGTGCTTCATTTTGATAGTTTTGACCAGGAATGTTCTAGAAATATCATACTGGTTCAAGAGATCTAATTATTAACGTTTCAGCATGAGCATTTACACCTTGAAAACTGGTAAATGCTACAAATCAGAGGTTTGATTTATTCTCCCATTGGTGATCTAGACTTAAGAAAATGATGGAAAAATTAGTAATGCGGATTAAACTTATAAATGTAGTAAGCATTTTCAGAGAGCTGGTTGTTAAAATTTTACCATTATTGTGAGTTTTCACAGAATCATTTGTTAAGCATTTACTAGCTCTAGGTATATCTCTGGCCAAATCACTTAACCCCCATTGCCTAACCTTTACCTCTTTTGTGCCTTGGAACTAATATACAGTGTTGATTCTAAGTTGAAAGGCAAGGATTTTTTTTAAACACATTTACCAGCATAACCCTGGTTGTGTCCCCACCTCATGTTTTCTGGTACTGTTGACATGAATTTCATCTCCTAGGTAAGATGCTGAATAATGTATCAAGCCACCATTGCTGTTTTTGTTGTTGTTATATTTGTTGTCATAGTTACTATGAGTGCTGTTTACTGTACACTAGCATGGGAAGCTGTTTTTCAGTCACCTCTGACTCTTCCTGGCCCGATTTGGAGTCTTCTTGGCAAAGATCCTAGAATGGTTTGAATTATTTCTTTGGCTCATTGTACAGATGTGTAACTGAGGCCAATGGGATTAAGTGACTGGCCCATTATGAGCCCACCGTGCCACCTAGCTGCCCTTAAAATGGGAAGTACAACGCCCATTTTAAGAAACTCCTCTCCTAACTAGAAAGAAAAACACTGATAGTAAATATGAGTCATCATAACCCTTTTAGTGGCATGTCAAAAGTTCATAGTTTTCTTTGGAGTACAGCAATTTATACCTTCATCAGTTCACACTCTAACCATCCATCAGCTTTGGAGGGGGTATCCTCCCTCCTTTTAAATTCTCAAAAGTCCCCCCTCTACACTAGGGCTGTCATCATTTCCATGAAAGGCTCTCTAAGGATACTTATTAAGCAAAGCTGAGCAGATTGTCCAATTTGACCTAATAGTACTTATCTACTCTAGTGTCCGGCACATGCGTTTAGTAGTTGCTTAATGAACGTTTTCCAATGGATATCTGCTGCTTCTCGATGTTACTCTGTTGAGAATCCTTGATTTAGTTACAAAAGCCAGCCAGAGGTTTTGTAAATACATATTAACAGAATTGTGGGTTTCCTTCCAGACAATAGACATCAATATCTGAAGCCACTGAGTTTCTTAACTTTGGCCACTTTGAAGACTTCTTCAGCTGGAGACATGTGCCCTGGCCAATGGGTACTTTTAAGTCATCAAGAACACTTGCAGGGGATTGGGGGAGCCTCAATGACATGCAGTGATGTGAGAAGGAGAGCTCTGTCTCCAGATAGTTGAGAGAAATCCAACCCCAAACTGTATTATTGCTCCAGAACTCTACTTTGGCAATCAGACCAATATGGGTGCCTGTATTGGCCTTAAAGAAGATGGCAAGAGAAATGTTGTGGCCATTGGCTACATCATCTTCAGAAATTACAATGTTGACCCTTCCCAGCTGGGTGACCCTGGGCAAGTCACTTAACCCCCATTGCCTAGCCCTTACCTCTCTTCTCCCTTAGAACCAATAAGCAGTATTGATTCTAAGATAGAAGGTAAGATTAAAAAAAAAAAGAAATGACAATGTCCTTGTGAGATGCTCTGATTGGTGGAGAAGAGAGGGAACAGTGGGGAAGATTTGGAGACGTTTGGGGGAGCTGAGTGAAGGGTTCCAGATATGAACGCATCATGAAAGTATTAAAGACGTATGGACCAGCCTCATGAATATATTTCTGATATTTTACATGATTGATTTCTGGATCCTTGGATTGAATGGGGGCTCAGAGTTTGTAGAACCTCTCTCCATGCCTGCAGCCTGGAAGGCTGGCATGCAATTTCTATTGCTTCTTTGCAATGGCAAAGGCACTCACTGAGCATTTGTATGGGATGGTGCCAGGGTTAGAGAGGAAGCAGAACTTCCAATTGAGCTTCTGATCTGGGGGATTGGCTAGGCCAGTGTGTTGAGTTCCTTTCTTTTGCCTTGTTGTTGATTGCTGATATGATGCCAAAGTCTCTATCACACCACCTGTTTGCTTGACAATCCCACATCCCCCCTTCCTTGAAACCTTGATACAATTCAGTTTACCTGCCTGACTCCAGACTCTCTCAGCATCAGAGGAGATGCCGACAGGCTGGGCGTGATGCTGAAGAATCCTGTGTCTCTGTGTCTATTTTCTCTCTTTATGTCCTTCCTATGTTAATCTTTAGTGCTTCCACCCATATCCCCTCAGTCCCCAGCTTCCCTTCCAGGTGCTCAACCCACCCAAGAATATCTTGTAGCTGCAGGATGGCTGCACTGGGCCCAAAGCATCTATAATTTTCCCTACTCTCTTCCCTGGAAACTCTGTATGTAGTCCTAGCTGCTCTCCCTCTTTGGGGACAGTCACTAGTCAGGAACTTATGTGACATCTGTCTTCCCTGTGTGTCCCTGGGCAAGTCATTTGCCCTCTCTATACCTCAGTCTCCTGCCTATAAAATGGGGATAGCATTAGCATCTTTCTCCCAGGATTGTTATAAGAATCAGGATAATATTTTAAAGCACTTTACAAACCACAAATCCTAGATGAATGCTACACATGCTTATTTTCCAATACAACATTTGTATAATTGATTCCTCTCAACTGAGCTCAGTGAGGAAGAGTGCACATTTTCACAACATGCTGAGACATGGAACAATAAATCAATCCAGAAGTATTGATTGGCCTCAGACACTTCCTAACTGTGTGACTGTGGGCAAGTCACTTAACCCCCATTGCCTAGCCCTTACAACTCTTCCACCTTGGAACCAATATACAGTATTGATTCTAAGATTGAGGATAAGGGTTACTTTTTTAAAGTATTGATCAGATACCCATTCTAGATCTGGATTGTGTGTTCTTTGCCTGGGTTCCAAGAACTTTTAAAAATATTTTGATAACTGAGTTTTGACATAATTGCTTCTTTTGTCATCCTCTGTACTTTATTTTATTTTTTAAAACATTCAGAAAAGGGATCCATTGGCTGTAACAGATTTCCAAGGGCTTGAATAAAAAAATGTTAAGAACTCCTATTCTAGACGAGGCTGTATTCTTTGCTCACCCCAATCAGCTTTCTAGGACACCAATTTCTCTTTACCTTGAGACCCAGGACTGCCACCTTTTCTTATTCCTCAAACCTCCCCTGAACCTCAAAATGAGGCTCTCAGTCTCTGAGCCCACAGACCTCCTGGGATTCAGAGATGTCATACCTTCTCCTTCATTAACTCTTTTCCAATTAACTCTTTGCTTTCTGTTGCTGCCACCATATTTGGATCCCTAAGTCTGGCCTTTATTCTGTCTTTCCCTTCTTGCTGTTAGCCCTTAATGTGGATAACTCTATACCTGTCTGGGACATACCCCAGACCATAAGAAAGGATTTTCTATGGTTTATTGACGGGGAAAAGAGACTATACCAGTTCAGAAATAAATAACCAGGGTAAGATCATTAAAAGTGTATATTAAACCTATCTTAACTTACTAACTCGGTTCTTAACCAAAATTACCTGGTTCTGGGCTTAGCTCACAATCCTCACTAAGCCCCTAAATAGACCGGCATCTTACTCCCCCTCAATACTCCAAAGCCAATTTTCAGTTCATCCATCCAGTGGAAGCCCATTCATTGACTCATTTCATAATACCAGGTTTGCTCAGCCAATGAGGAAGTCTCCCAATTACAAGGCAGGTTAGAGTTTTGTTTTTGGTTTTTTTTTCCCACATGTCTACCTGACTACTGGCTTACTAGCTATCTTCTTTTTCTTTTTTTCTGTAAACCCTTATTTTCCATCTTGGACTTAATACCATGTTGGTTCCAAAGCAGAAGAATAAGGACTAAGCAATGGGGGTTAAGTCACTTGCCGTAGGTCACACAGTTAGGAAGTGTCTGAGGTCAGATTTGAACCCAGGACCTCCCATCTCTAGACCCAGCTCTCAATCCAGTGAGCCATCTAGCTGTCCCCGAGCTAACTTCTTTCTAAAGGCATATGGGGTAGCGTGTGATAGCAGTGAAGAGAAGGATCCACCACTGAGTTCATTCTGGCTAGAATGTAGAAATCATGAAAATAGACACAAAGACTGAAAAGGTTAGTGAGTGGAAGATTATGGACTTTAAATACCAGCTTAAGGGGGTTATACTTTAGCCTATTGGCAATGAGGTGACTTGAAAAGTTTTTGAGCAACGAGAGAGTGACTTGGTCAGACTCGTGCTTTGAGAAGATGATTTTGACAACTGCACAAAGGATGGCTTGGATCATGGAGAGACTGGAAAGCTGAGAGTTTAATTAGGAGGCTATTCCAATGGTCAAGTTAACAGATGCTAAGATGGTGTTTATATAAATGGAAAGAAGAGATGTCACTCAACAGGACTTAGTGGTATTGTCTCCTGCTAAAGCAGGACTGTGAGCTCCTTGGGGACAAAGACTAGCTTACTCTTTTATTTATATTTCCATAACTTAGCAGAGAGCTTTGTACATGGTGAGAACTTTAACAATGTCTTGTGCATCTATTTATTCCTGGGGGAAGAGGAAGAGGGAAAAGTCCAGGGTATTTTTGAGCACTAGTTTCTGGGAAGAGGATCCTACCCTTAACAAAAAATAGAAGTTCATCTAATTTGTCTACATCCGCAGATTCCTTTCTGGTACCAGTCTGAACTTGTCCCCTCTCCAGGCTCTCCCAACCCAAGCTCACTTCATAAATTCACAGTGTTAGATCTGGAGGGACTCCAAGAGACCATCTAGTTCAGAGTTTCTCTGCCTTTTTTGTGTCATGGATCTCCTTTAAAACAGTCTGATGAAGCCCATGGACCCCCTTCTCCCAATGATGCATTTGAATTACAAAGAATTACAAAGAAAAAAATTATCTTGAAACAAAGATATACTGTTTCCCCCATTCAGGTTCACAGATCCCCCTGAAATATATGCACAGACCTCCTCATGGAGCTCATGGATCCCAACCTTCCTCTTTCTGTTTAACACAGACCCCCAAGAGGTCACCCAGCTTTTCCCTGGCAATACCGGA
Organism: Monodelphis domestica; assembly: GCF_027887165.1. Lineage (NCBI taxonomy): Eukaryota > Metazoa > Chordata > Mammalia > Didelphimorphia > Didelphidae > Monodelphis > Monodelphis domestica. The sequence continues at coordinate 718,803,979 of NC_077227.1, read as the reverse complement.
ACCAGGTGTCTTGAATAACAGTTTTCTGGGCTATAGTCTGTTTCCTCCCTTGCCCTTAGTTCTGTTTTTTCCTTTATTGCTCTTTTGTCTAAGCGCAAAGTTCCCTTCCAGTTCTAAATCTACAGTATTCTGAACACTACAAAATAGAATCAGTGGGGTACCATAGTGGGTAGGTAAGATATCATACCCTTGTGTGTATTACTCAATATTGTCAACAAGTATGTATTAAGTAACTATTGTATGCCAAGCACTGAGTAAGCACCCCAAACTCATTCCCCTGGCCTACAGGCAACTGTGGGTTCTGAGCTTCAAAAGCTTTCAGTATCTGGAGGTTGACTGGATGTCTTTTGTCCTGATGACCAACCTAGGTACTTACAGGAATGGTTATAATCTGGTTGGTAACAGGGTGATGATTTTTTTGTCCATAGAGACTCTTGAATAACAATCACCACCATCGCCATAATTTTTATTGAGGAGGGTCCTGAGCTGTGCCAATGTTGAGGACTCCCACACCAATGAAATGAAAAATGCATGAAACAAAGCTCTATGCAGTGACATAGGATTAATGAGGCAAGAATGTGAACAGTGACCTCAGGGACAAGGGTCTCGGGTCCTTTTCTCTCCCTTGGCACTATCATCTGCCAATATCCATGTAGTTTCCAACTTTCTTAATGATTTTAGTAACTGAATCATCATCTTCCTCTCTACCTCTGCTCCTTTCTTCATCCTTGATCACTTCAATGTTCATGTCTCTCATAACCTGACCACACAATTCCTTACTTTTAGAGACCTTCTCAGGTTCTGAAATGATACACTTAAAGCTAAAAGAGACCTTCAAAGCCATCAGATCCAATCACTTCATTTGATAGATGAGGAAACTGAGGCACAAAGGGTTGAATGGCTTGCCCAAGATCCAAAAGCTAGTAAGTTTCTGAGCTGAGGACTTACTGACTCCAATTCCAGCACCTTTTCTATTATATCACATTATCTCTTTCTTTACTCCTCTGTAACCACAAGTAGTCATGGCCACTCTTTTGACCTTACCCTCTCCTGAAATTGGACCATCTCCAAGATTCTGAACACTAAAATTTCACTTCAGTCCTTCTAAATCTCTTACTCACATTAAACCTACTCTTTTTCCCTAATTATGACCTGTTCCTCCTTGATTTATTACCATTTCCTCAAATGATTTACCTATATGAACCAGAGGAAATCATTTGACTTTTCTGAGCTGTAGTTCCCCCCATCTGTTAATGAGAGAACTGGACCAGATGACCTCCAAGGTGCCTTCCAGTTCTAAACCTACAATATTTTGAACACTATAAACTAGAGTCAATGGGGTACCACAGTGGATGGCCAAGAAACTCCACTATCATGTTACAGGGACCTGGGATGGTAGTGTATAGAATGATTCCATTTCAGGAAATATGTCCAAAACCCATGAAGCATAAAAGCAGTCAGTCAGTAAATAAGCTTTTAGTCCTGCAAAACGGAATGGAATTTTCCAATAACTATTACAGTCATATATCAAATATGCAAACATTGTTGGTCACATCTCTTACTTCCACACACAATTTGGAATCCTTGACAAGATCACCTGTGAAATGAGTAGAGGAACTGGGAGAACAACTGGGAGAAACAACTGGGAGAAAAGTCACAGATGGCATACCAATATGTCACTCAATAAAGTTATTAGGTGTCTACTAGGCTTTGTGCTAAATTCTGGGGATACACAGAAAGACAAAAGACAGTCTCTCCTCTTAAAGAGCTCATGGACTAATGGAGAACGCATGTTTTAAAAAAGCTATATACAAGCACATCGTAAATAATCAACAGAGACAACAGAAGGAAGGCACCAGAATTAAGAAGGATGAGAAAGGGCTTTCTGTAAAAGTGAGGAGTTAAGCTGGAACTGAAGAAAGCTGGGAAAAGCAGGGGACAGAGATAAGGAAGGAGAACATCCCAAACATGAGGGACAATCTAAAGATGCCCAGAGTCAAAAGATGGAGTGTCACACTCAAGGAACAGCAAAGATAATTGAAAACATCTGTTTGTGTGTGGTCTCAACATTCGATTGTAAGCTCCTTGAGGGCAGGGACTCTTCTTTTTCCTCTTTTTTATATCCCCAGAGCTTAGCTCAGTGCCTGGAATATAGCTATTATTCTTGCTGTTCAGTCATTTTTCAGTCATGTCCAACTCCTCATGTCTATATTGTGGGGGTTTTCTTGGCAAAGATACTAGAATGGTTTGCTATTTCCTCCTCCAGATCATTTTGCAGATGAAGAAACGAAAGCAAACAGGGTGAAATGACTTGCCAAAGGTCACATAGCTGGTGTCTGAAGCCAGATTTAAACTCAGTTTTTTCTGACTCCAGGCCTACTACTCTAGCTACTTTGTCACATACCTGCACCCTGGCATATGCTTGATAAATATTTATTGACTGATACATAATAGGAAGCAACAAGTCCCTCTGAGTCACACTCATTGTTTTACATATATAAGCAAGTGGGTATAGATGGATAGGTAGGTTAATTTATTTCTTAACAGCAAACAGTACCTAGCAGAAGTTCACAGTTTCTCATATATATGCCTCTCGTTTATATTGAAATATTTGTATTTAGTGTTTAAAATCACAAATAATTTTTTTAATGGCAGGATAGTTTAAATTGCACCATCCATGTCACCTCCCTTCCTCTTTCCTTGCCTCTTCCTCTCCCCATTTTCATTGACACGTAAAAGGAGATGACTGGAACTGGTTAGAGTCAACTGGGAAAATACACAGGAAGGGACAGAATGAGAGAATATTTGGGTCCTTAAAAAACTAGACAACTGTGGACAGAATGGAGAGGTGTGGCTAGACCACAGTTCAAGTGGAAAAGATCTGGGGATTTTGGTAGCGTGCGAGCTCCAGATGAGTCAATAGTGTGACATAGAAGCTTACCAGGCTAATGCAATCTTAGGCTTCACTAAGGGATACCAAGTATCCAGAATGAGGAAGATGAGAATCTCTCTCTACTCTTTGAATGTTGGGCAGCATTTGGAGTATTGTGCTCACGTCTGATGCTCTGGACATCACATCTCAGAAGGGGCATTGGTAAAACAGAGTATAACCAGAGGAGGAAGAACAGGACATTAAGGGGACTAGAGATAATACAGTGTAAGGATCAGTAGAATGAACTGAGGATATTCAGTCTGGAGAAGTTTGGAGATTCTTTTAGGAAGGAGAGAATGATGAGTCTAGTCAAGTATTTGAAAGTATTGTCATGTGCAACGAAGGTTAGCTTCATTCTACTTCTCCTCCAAGGACAGAACTAGGAAGATTCACTTGAAAGGTCTAAAGAGAATCTTAGAACCACACATTTAGAGTTATCAGGGACTTTAGAAGCCATTTAAGTCAATCTTCTTATTTTATTTATGAGTAAACTGAGGGTAATTCAGAAAGGTGAAGTGATAGTTCACCAAAAAGTCAGAATTTGAACCCAAGTCTTCTGATTTCAAATCCAATATTCTTTTCACTGTGCCATATATTCTCATGTAATAGAAAGAAAGATAGATAGATAGATAGATACAGAGATAGATAGATAGATAGATAGATAGATACAGAGATACAGAGATACAGATATGCAGAGATACAGAGATAGATGGATAGATGGATGGATGAATAGATGCATAGATAGATTATAATAGAGTTATTCAAAAGTAGAATGGTTGTACCTCAGAAAAGAATGAGTTCTCAGGGGGCAGCTGGGCAGCTCAGTGGATTGAGAGCCAGGCTTAGAGACAGGAGGTCCTGGGTTCAAATTTGGACTCAGACACTTCCCAGCTGTGTGACCCTGGGCAAGTCACTTGACCCCCATTGCCTATCCCTTACCACTCTTCTTCCTTGGAACCAAGACACAGCATTGATTCCAAGACGTAAGGTAAGGGTTAAAAAAAAGAAAATAATGAGTTCTCCATTGCTACAAATCATTTAACCTCTGTCTGTCTCTCTCCCCTTAACTGTGAAATAGGGATCATAATGGCACCAACCTCTCATGGTTATTGTGAGTATCAAATGAGATAATACTTATAAAGCACTTATCACAGTTCCTGGAAAATAGCAGATCCTTACTAAATACTTATTCCCAGTTCCTGTGTCATCAACATGCACAGAAGAGATGAATTGTTTTTCTTTTTTTATTAATTAATTAATTTGCTTTTAACATTAAAATTTCCATGTGTCTCCCTTTCTTCCTACACTAAAGAAGGCATCATTTGGCAAAAAAAAATTCAGATAGAACGCTAGATATAGATATATAACTATGTTTTGCTTGTTTCTATTTATCAGTTCTTTATCTGAAGGTTTGACATACACAAGTCATTCGTCAAGCAATATTTCTATTCCTGTATATAATGTTCTCTTAATTCTACTCTTTTCACTCTTCATAATTTCATATAGGTCCTTCTGTGTTTAAAATTAATCTGCCTATAATTTCTTATGGCACAGCAGTATTCCATCACGATCACATGCCACAAATTATTTAACCATTCTTCAATTAATGGGCATCTCCTTCATTTCCAGTTCTTTGCCACTATATATCTCACATAGAGAGATACTATAAATATTTTAGAACATTTAGGTTCTTTTCCTTTTTCCCCGATAGCCTTAGGAAATAAACCTAATAATGGTATTGCTAGGTCAAAATGTAAATGCAGTTTTATAACTCTTGAGGCATAATTCCAGATTGCTCTCCAAAATAGTTGAATCAGTTCATAGTTCCACCAGCAGTCTATGTGTGTTCATTTCTCCATATCCCTTTCAACATTTGTCATTTTGCCCTTTTATCATTGTAACCAATCTGATACATGTGAGATGCTATCTCAGGGTTGTTTTGATTTGTTTTTCTCCAATTAGTAATGATTTAGATTATTTTTCATATAGTTACATACAGCTTTGATTTCTTCATCCAAAAACTGTTTATTCATATCTTTTGACCATTTATCAATCAATTGGGGAAATGGTTCATATTCTTATAAATTTGACAAAATTCTCTATAGATTTTAGATATAAGAACTCTATCTGAGAAATCCCAATTAAATTACAAAAAAAATGTTTTATTCAACTAGAAAAGACGGTAACAAAATTCATTTGGAAGAGCAAAAGGTCAAGAATATCAAAGGCTTTAATGAAAAAAATGCAAAGGAAAGAGGTTTAGAAGTACCAGATTTTAAACTATATTGTAAAGCAATACTTATCAAAGCTATCTGGTACTAGCTAATAAATAGAAAAGTAGATCGATGGAGCAGAATAGATAAACAACAAACAGCAGTAAATATATATAATAATAATAATAACCTTGTATTTGACAAAAGCAAAGATCCAAGCTTTTAGGGAAAGAATTCACTAGTTGGTAAGAATTGTTGGGAAAACTGGAAAGCAAGTCTGGTAGAAACTAAATATAGACCAATATTTTATTCTATCAAGATAAGATCAAAATTTATACATGACCTACATATGAAAGGAGGTATTGTAAGTAAATTAGAAGAATAAGGAACATATTATCTACCTGATTTATAGATAGGAGAAGAATTTATGAATAAACAAGAGGCAGAAAACATTGTGAGATGTAAAATGGATAATGTTGAACATATTAAATGAAAAGGCTTTTGTACAAATAAAACTAATGTAGCCAAGATTAGAAGGAAATAGATTGTTTTTCAAAATTTTATTTGCAAATTGATCATTTGGAACTTGGATCATATTTTCCTACCAAAATGATGCTGTAAATGATGATCATATTCCTCGGCTAACCGCAGTTTATTTTTTTAATGTGATCATTTCAATATATAAAAATAGGAAAAGGGTTGTATTCGAAACTGTGGGCTTCTTTTATATGCTGCTTGTTTTCCATTAAGTGTATATTAAATTGGGCTAGCTAGGTTAGCATAGTAGATAGAGGACTAAGCCTGGAGTCAGGAAGACCTGGCTTCAAATCTGGCCTCAGACACTTTGTAGCTGTGTGACCCTGAGCAAGTCACTCATCCCAGATTGCCTAGGCCTTGCTGCTCTTCTGTCTTAAAATTGATATTAAGAGAGAAGGTAAAAGTTCTTTTTTAAGTGTCTATTAAATTGAACATAGTAATAAAAACCATCTGTCCCTTTCTGAATTTCCTTTGTTTCTCTCCTGTGTATTTTTAATGCATCAGTAACACTTTCCCCTTTTTTTCTATCACTATCATTATCCACCAACTCTTCTCACTTCCCACTCCCAGAAGAAAAGCTTTCACTCACAAGAATGCATAGTAAAGCATAACAAACCAACTACTGCAATTCTACAATTTACCTAAAGAGTGATATTAACATTACTTGACTGTCAACTTTTTTTTTTAACGCTTACCTTCCGTCTTGGAACCAATACAGTGTATTGGTTCCAAGACAGAAGAGTGGTAAAGGGCAAGTCAATGGGGGTTAAGTGACTTGCCCAGGGTCACACAGCTAGGAAGTGCCTGAGACCAGAATTGAACCTAGGACCTCCTATCTCTAGGCCTGGCTCTCAATCCACTGAGCCACCCAGCTGCCCCGGACTGCACTGACTTCTGAATCCCTAGAGTGGAAGAATTTGGTAGAGACAGGAAGGGAAATAGAAAAAGGGAAATTCTTCATCCCTCTGGAAGATCAAAGACGACTATGTTTGACACCCTTTGAACTGTTCCTGTATCCTTCCTCTACATCACAGCATCCCTCTCCTTGGTGTCCCCATTCAACTCATGTTGCCCTAATGTCTCCACTGTGTCAGCTCACCTATAGCTACCTTACCCGCTCTCCCCAGGTTCATGTGCTCCATGCTCACAAATCACCTAACTCACTCATCAAGAACTGAAAATCTCATTCCCTAATAGAGCTGATCTCATCTAAGAAAGCAAATTGACCAAATTGATTCACACTCATATATATAATCTTCTATTCTTTTGTATGATCTAAATAGTATTTTGATTCTTAAAAAAATTCTCCTACATGAATCTCTAAGGGGTGAAATGTCAAACTATGGAACAAAGTGAAGGGAAAATGAGGACAGCAAGGGGAAAGTTGTTTTGGAGGAACCGGGTAGAGAACCTCACTCTAGCCAAACAATTGTGCTTTAGAGTCTGAATGTCTTGGATACATTTTCCTACAATGTCTCTTTTTTATTCCTTCTCTTTCTTCATTGGAACCCAAAGATTCTCTGGAAGCAGGAAGTCATCAAGCATTGGGGAAGGAAGAACAAAGGCAAGGCACTTGTTGATGTTTGGGCTGTTTCTTAGCTGGGCATTTGTAAATCAGGTATGACCTGTCCATCTCTAAATCAACCATGATTCCTGGCACACAGTAGATACAGGAATACGTGTTGATGGACTTACTGACATATCCTGTTCGCTAAACCCTCAGCTAGTGCACTGAGTGACCTCATGGAGGCTGGGTCTCCAGAGACCTGTGGATGGGATGATTTCATCCTGTGAAAAGATTCTTCCCTGTCCAGGGTCTTGGGATGTTTCAGAGATAACAGTAGTGATACAGAGATAAGAAAAAGGGTCAGAGGAGAATACTTTGATTCTCACTTCAACAACCTAACCTTACCTACTTCCACTTCCTCAGAGCTCTTCCTGTACTAAAGTTTTTCCATTCTCTCAGAAGGGGCAGGTCCCCATTGCTCTGTGGCCAGAGGGACTCCTACCTCATATGCTTGCCTAAGAAGTTTGTGTAATCTGACCGGTTACAGAGGTTTCACTTCTGGAAATGGAACAGGATGGAAGTGGGGGCTGGGCGGAAGAACCAAACCACAGCACCATAATGGGAAATGGTACCACTGATGAGGCTGGCACTTCATGGTCAATTGGCCCATGGTCATCTGTTTGAATGTCTCCTCTATAGGATAAGCTCTTCTTTTTTTAACCCTTACCATTCATTTCAGAATCAATACTCTGTATTGGTTCCAAGGCAGAAGAGTGGTAAGGGCTAGGGAATGGGGGTTAAGTGACTTGCCCAGGGTCACCCAGCCTAGGAAGTATCTAAGAGCAGATTTGAAGCTAGGACCTCCCATCTCTAGGCCTGGCTCTCAATCCACTGAGCCACCCAGCTGCCCCCCAGGATCTTCTAAGAAGTTTTTGACCAGTAAACATAGACCTCTATAAAAAATAATCAAGATCCTAGAAACATGGTATAAAGAGAAGAGTTTTGGACTAGCAATCAAAACAGCTAAGTTTTAGTCCTGCCATTAAGTAGTTAATAAATGAATTAACTTCCAAAGTTTCTATTGTTTAAAAAGTGAGGTATCAAATTTGGCCTCACACACTTTCTGGCTGTGACTTTACCATTATTCTGCCTTGGAATCCGTATTTAGATTTTAAAGCAGAAGATAAGTTTTGGGTTTTTTTTTTTTAGCGAGGTAGTTAAAGTGAGAGGAGGAGGAGGAGGAGGAGGAGAACAAGAACAAGGACAAGAACAAAGACAAGAACAAAGGCAAGGACCAGGAGGAGAAAGAAGAAGAGATATAGTTCTTTAAACTTTAATAAATATTATCTCATTTCACCCTTCCAATAATTCTGGAAGGTAAGTGCTATTATTGCCCCTATATTATAAATGAGGAAACTGAGGCAAATAGAGGTTAAGTGATTTGATTGTGGGCAAGACACTTGGACTTCAATAGTGCTTTATAAATATCGTCTCATTTGATCCATACAACCATCCTGGAAGGAGGAGATACTATTATTATTCCCACTTAATTGGTGAAGCCACTGAAGCAGGAAGAGCTTGACCCAGGAGTGTTTGAGGTCAAATTTGAACTTAGGTCTTCTGACTCCAAGCCTGGTGGTCTATGTACTGTGACACCTAGATACCTCACTATCACAGGACTGAAATTCAAGTATTCCTGAATCCAAGTCAAAGAACTTACAGTCTATCATAGAAAACAATATAAATAAGTAGCTATAAAATATATTGAAAGTAAATTTAGAATATTGACAAGATAAATCCAAGGTAATTTCAGAAGGGGAAGGCACATATAGCTGAGGAACTGGGAAAGATCTTATTCAGATGTTTGGGCTGAGCCCTGGAGGAGGCTGAAGATTTGAGGAGGTAGAGGGGAGGAGTTGATGCATCCCAGGCATGAGACATAGCCTGTACAAAATCCTGGAAATGGGAGATGGAGTGTCTTAGATGAAGGACAGTAAGCAGCCTTTGGAGGCAGTTAGGCAGCAAAGTGGATAGGGCATCAAATCTGAAGTCAAAAAGACCTAGGTTCAAATCCAAACTCAGACACTAACTGTGTGACCCTGGGAAAATCACTTAGCCTGTTTGTCTCAGTTTCTTCATGTCAAATGATCTGGAGAAAGAAATGGAAAATCACTCCAGGATCTTTGCCACAAAAATCCAAAAAGGAGTTACGAAGAGTCAGATGTGACTGAAAATGACTAAACAACCACAACAAAGCAGATTTTACAGATAATTCCTGATATAATTCATATATTCAAGCAATATACAAGAAGCCTAGAAAGTTAGCCTGGAGTCAGATAGAGAAAGGCTTGAAAGGCCCCAACAGAGGAATTTCTATTTGATTCTAGAAATGACAACAATTTCTGGAATTCCTTGAACAAGGATGTGAATCCTGATAAGGTTGGGGTAGACCAGATGAACTTGAAGGATTTTCCTAATGCTGAGATCCTATAATTCTAAGTTGAAGAAACTGAGACCCACAAAAGGATCAGCCTTGTGTTCCATAACAAATTGTCCCTCTCCTGCTAACACTGAGTTCTCACCCCCTCAGCTTCTAGGCATATTAGGGAATAGGAGATTTTTCCTATTCCTCCTGTCTAGGGATGCTTCAGACCCACCAGAATCTGCCTATGTAATATCTACATCCAAGGCACACTGCTGGCCTTACCTCTGAGCCATCCAGAAAATGGCATCTGCCACATAGACCCCATTGAATTTGATAGATGGTTTCCATCCTTATTAGAATCATCTATCTAAGGCTGAAAGGGGTCTCAGAGGTCATCTAGTCTAATACCCTCATTTTGTGTTGAGAAAACGAAGGCCCACAGAGTTAAGTAACTTGATCACAATCACATCAGTAATAAGTAGCAGCCTTTGAACCCAGGTTTCATGATTCCAGTGACCACTTTTCCCACCATACTTCCTTTCTGACATAAATGAACAAAGTCTCATAATCCCTGCCATGATTTTGGTCCTAGTGACCAGAAATTTCAAAATTGCTTGGGAGAGGAAGTCAATGCTATAGTCCCAAGACTTCAAGGCAAAGGATTCTTCTCTGGCATGATTCAGATGACCTCAAGTGCCATTCAGGAAGCTTGGGAATGAAGAAATGAAGACCAAAACTTATACATTTGCCCCAGACTCCAGGGACGTGTTGTGTTGTGAAAGACAAAGTGCATCAGCAGAAGCACTGGCCTCAGAATCAGAGTCCTAGATGAAAGATTGGCTCTACCTCTTCAAAGTTATGTGATCTTAGGCAAGTCACTCTAGTTTAGTAAGTCTCAGTTTCCATATCTATAAAAAGGGAATCATTATTTTTTAAATTTATTTTTATTTTCCATTCCAAATTCTCTCCTTCCTTCCAAACTCTCCCCCACTCATTAGAAGGAAAGAACTACAATACGCACTTTACAATCACATTACTTTCACTGCCTACCTTTTACAATGTAATGTCTATGGAAGCATGATAAAGAAATAGAGAAATTTCAGCTCCTTGACTCTTGCATTTTTGCTCTTGTAGCCACAAAGCCTTGTACAATTGCTACCACATGGAAGGTACTTACTACAAGCTTGTTAATTGATTGACTGATTAGTCAAAGAGGTAGTCTAATTTACCATACCATAGATCTATGCTGTATGTCCATTTCTTCTCTTAATGAGTTTAGATGTACCCAACACAAGAGAATCCAGATTTACCAGAGATCAACTGGAAATTGTCTACTACATAAAATGTCATTGTTGTTGTTCAGTTGTTTCAGACTCCTCATGATCCTATTTAGAGTTTTCTTGGCAAAGATACTAGAGTGGTTTGCCATTTCCTTCTCCAGCCCATTTGGCAAATGAAAAAACTGAACTGGCCTGGAACTTTTTGCCACCTAAATGCCTCTTTACTCCTTTTTGAAAGAAGACATAATAGTCCCTTTAAGGAATGAGTTATAGATATTTTTTGACATATAACTTGGGTATAGGGGAGAAATGGAATCAAAGGAACTAAGTGGAAACCCTACCTCTGATGCTTTCTACTGTATAACCTCAGGGCATTCGCTTTACCTCTCCTAGCCTCAACTTTTGCATCTGTAAAATGAAGAAAATAGACTAGATAACCTCCAAAATCCTTCCAGCTCTAGATCTATGATCATGAGATGCTATTTTATAAGTGGAGGTCAAAGGAGTCAGTCAATCAAATAATCTCACATCAATTAAAGTAACTGACAAGATGCATTCATCTCACTGACTTTCATCTTCTTAGAATCAAACCAATGCTCTCATGGGCCAAGATGCATTTGGATCCTGAGTCTGTCATTCAATGTGTAGCTATCTCTTGGGTCATCTGCAAATATGATGAACATACTATCTCTAGTTCCAGATAGAAAAGGAAATAGATAACACAGATATGTAGAAATATATGTATGGCTACTATTTCCTTTATCCAAATTACTGATTAAAATGTTAAATAACACAGGACTTTATTTAAGTAGAAGTCTCTGGGCCACTCCACTGGAAATCTCCTGTCATGTTGGCACTGAACCATTAAAACCTATTCTTTGAATCTGATCACCTACCCAGTTATGGTTCCATCTGATTGTCTATATCCTATTTGTACACAGTCGTTCTGGTATTATCTCCCCCATTAGATTTTGAGTTCCTTGAGAGCAAGGATTTGCTTTTGCTTTTTTGTGTGTCTCCAGCACTTAGTAGCATGACTAGCACATAGTAGGTGCTTAATAAATGCTTACTAACTGTATTTTCATCTAATTAATATTCTCCATCTTCTCTCCACAATAGTAACATGAGATATTATATCAAAAGCTTTGCTAAAAATCTATGTAAACTACATCCACAGCTTTCTCCTCATGACCCAGCTTGGTGGCCCTCTCAGAAAATGAACTAAGGTTAGGCTGGTATGATCTTTTCTTGATGGAAATAGGCTAGTTCTTTGTAAATCCCTGTCTCACTAAATGTTCACTAACCATCTCTTTAATGATCCATTCTAGAATTTCCCAGGAAATCAAGCCAAGTTCACTGTAAACTCTGTTATCCTTCCCTTTTTTTAAATAAGGACATTTATTTCTCTCTAATTTAGTGGTACCTCTTCTGTTTTCCATGATCTTTCGGATATCACTGAAAGTGCTTCAACAGTCTACTCAGCACCTATCCCCATGGACTATTCCAAAAGTCTCCTAATTGATTGCCTTCTTCCTAACCTCTTCCTTCACCCAAATCCTCCATACAGCTACCAAAACAGTTTTCCTAAAAATCAAGTCTAACTATGCCATTCTCCTGATTAAGAACATTGAAGGCTCCCCACACGCTGTTTCTACCCATCTTCCTTACTACTCCCCTTCATAAACTTAATGACAGCCAAAATGGTCTGCCACCCATTCACTAAACACAACATTCTAACTCCTTTCTCTGTGCTTTTATCCAGGTGGTCTCCCAAGTCAAGACCCTCCCTGCTTACCTCTACTTCTTAGCATCCCTACATTCATTCAAAGTTCAGTTCATGTACCTCTGGCCATGAGAAGCTTTCATACATCCAGCTAATTGTTAGGGCTCTCTTGCTCCTCTGATTATCACGTCTTTATCAAATAAGAAAGAACTAATTTTAAGCACCTCAAGAAAGGTTTTTGGTGGAAAGTAGACTTTTTCCTAGTACTTGAAAGAAGCCAGGAAATCCAAGAGATGAAAAGGAAGAGCATTTCAGGTATGGAAGATAGTCAATGAATATGCCTAGAGTAGGAAGATGGAGAGTCTTGTTTGAAGAATAAGGAGGGCAGTCCCACTAAATCAGAGTATATGAGGCATATGCCCCAAAGAGATAAAAGGCAGAAGGATTCACACATACAAAAATATGGAGCAGCAAAGATTTGGGAATGAAATAAACACTCATTAATTGAGCAATGGCTGAACACAAAATGAGATATGAAATATCATTGCATTGTATCATAAGCAATGAAAATTATGATAGTTTCAGAGAAACTTGGACATAATTGTATGAACTCATAAAGAATGAAATAGGAGAACTACCTGTCAAATGGACATATTAATGTCAAAGAAAACCACTTTGAAAAAGTTCAAGGCTCTAATCCAAGTAGTGATGAATCATGACTTGAGAAGACTGAGAAAGAAGCATGCCTCTTACCTCTTGACATAAAAGTTATAGACCCAACTGATAATACATGTATAAACCAGTGGAATTACTTGTCAACTTTGGGAGGGGGGGGGGAAAGGGGAGGGAGGCAACATGAATCATATAACCATGGAAAAAAATTAAATGAAATTAAATTTTTTAATAAATGTGTTAATTAATAATAAAATAAATTTAAAATTTATGTCCCAAGATGCAGAATGAGACAAGCAATCTCAAGAGTTACCAATTTGTTTATTCATTTTGCTTGACTATTGATTTGCATAAGGATAGGTGTAAATGTAAACATGGAAGGCCCAGATTTCTCAGTTGATGCCATATAGGAAATGTTTTGTGATTGGTTTAAGAGAATTAATTATACTATGTGGGGTTATGGCTAAGGCAACAAGGCAGCTTGGGAGTTTGATCAGTCTATCAGCAGTGACTCAGGAGCACCTTTAAGAGATAGACCTACGGGGCAGCTGGGTAGCTCAGTGGATTGAGAGCCAGGCCTAGAGATGGGAAGTCCCAGGTTCAAATCTGGCCTCAGACACTTCCCAGCTGTGTGACCCTGGGCAAGTCACTTGACCCCCATTGCCTAGCCCTTACTACTCTTCTGCCTTGGAGCCAATACACAGTATTGACTCCAAGACGGAAGGTAAGGGTTTTTATAAAAAAAAAAAAAGAGAGAGCGAGAGATAGACCTAAGCCTAGAGAAAAAGACAGCCAGGGGAGTGGGGGAGAAAATCCAGACTTATATTATCCCTCCCTCACTGACCAGGTGACAATTTTATGAATTTCAAAGGTCAGAAAATCTGGAGTTCCCATCAGCATTAGTAGCCAAGAAGAGCAGAAATGGTAGCAGAGACCCCAGACAAAATCTATATAGGGAGCCACAGAAAATGGACTATACCCAGCTTCAGGCTCTACAGAGATGCTAGACTTTGGATTAAGCCAATAAAGCACTATGTCTAAGGGGAATGTCATGAGAATATCACAAAAGTAGAAATGGGGCTTCCTGTAACCCAAAGCTATGAATTTATCCTTTGGCACGTGTGTTGCCTAATTTTGAGCCCATTTTCTCCAGAAAATGTGTATGTACAAAAGGAAAAAATGCCACTGGGGGGGGGGGTGTAGATAGTTTGGTAACTACTGCTCTTTGCTGTATCTTCTCAAGAAATGTCCCTTTTGGAAAAACTAATCAACATTAACTGGTTGAATGAAACTGAAGACCTGAATGAATGGAGTGACACTGTAGTAACTCTCTAGGTTACCCCTAGAACCCTAAAAGAATTAAGTAGCTTCTGCTCTCTTGAGACTCCAACATACCAGCAAACTGAGGGAGTGGTGTTATAAGAGAGGAAAAAGGAAGAGAATTAATGGGTAACAATAGATTTTTAAAAACGTTTTTAAAAAAGAAATGAGCATCAATAAGATAATTTTAAAATACACAGATGTAAACGGAAAGAAGTTCAGAAGGGACATAAAGTTGTTTTTTAATTAAATTATTTAATACACATTTTTAAAGTTTATATTTCCTCATATAAACATATTTCTTGTTCTGTATTTATTGAAATGTTTATTTTTGTTGATAAAAATGTTTACAATAAAAAAGGAATTTTTGAAATTTCTTCATACTTGCCTTGTTCCCTGAAAACCTAGAAATTTAAAACTATATTCTGCAAATTGTCCACTCCTTTCTGCATATTGTAATCAAGAGCAAGATTGTCATTAAAAACATTGAAATATTTGTTTTAGCTACCTTTAAGAAGGATTGCATCATTGCCAAATCTCAATTCCCATTCCTTTCCCTGAAAGTCGTGGGTATCATTTCAGGTTGCCCCCTAAAGTTTCCACTATTTTCTTTTTATTGCTACAAAATTATGCAACTGTTTGACCAAAGGGGAAATTTCATAGTACCTTACTTCTGCTTTTGACAGTAAATAAAAAGCCCTAGATGACAGCAGATAAATCATTTCTCTACTTGACAGTTGAAATTGACTGAAGGACTCTAGCCCTCCTGCCAGCTAAGGTATGATTTCTCTGAATTCTTCCTAATGATTACTGCCTGAGAATCCTCTCTGTCTGTACTCTTTGGGGTGAGGGGTTGTCCAGGAATTGAGGTAAGAGGCTCTATAGTTAAATGGGTTTTTTAATGTGTAGAAGGTAACTTTCTATTCAATAACTTGAAGCTTTGCTGATTTTTTTTGTTTTTGTTTCATTCTTGCTTTGTTTTTGTTTTTGGAACCAATGCTCTTTTGGCCTCATTTGATGACTTGAGTGTGCACAGGGGCAATGCTCCTGAATGAGGTATCATAGAGTCATCGATAGGGACCTCAAAAACCATCTTGTCCAATCTCCTTATTTTACAAATGAGAAGATCGAGGGCTAGGGGGCATAAGTAAGCTGACTGGGGTTACACAGGTAGTGAACATCAATGATTTGAATCTAGACTCTCTAATTATAGAGTCTATGTTCATTCTACCACTTATGTCTTTAAGATGATGACAAGATCCACTATGGAGAAGAACCTATCTCTTGGCTGTCCCAATTGGACCAAAAGGGGCTACCTGATTGACTGTGAAGTCCTCAATCTAATATAATTTGCCAGAAAGAGGACAGGAGGCATTGTATGACAGATGTTTCATTTTCTGATGCCACCATCATTAAGAATGAAATAGGATGATGTATTTAGTGGAAGGAACCAGAAGTGTTTAGCCTGGAGAAGTGAATTTAGGGGTAGGACATGATAGCAAACTTCAGCAATTGAAGGGCTGTCATATGAATAAGAGATTCAACTAGATTTTTTTGGCTCCAGGAGACAGAACCAGGAGCAATGGATGGAGGTAAAAAATGAGATAAATTTGGGTTTGATGACAGGAAAGAGTGTTCTCATCATTGGAGCTGTCCATAAAAGGAATGAGCTCATCATAGTGGATCTCTCTCATCTGGAAGCAAACACTGGATGATCAGGTTTGGGGCATAGTGTGATAGAGGTTTCCTTCTTGGTTATGGATTGGAATAGACCAGGGATTCTTCATTTTTCTGTGTCACAGGCACCTTTGGAAATAATCTGATGAAGTCTATGGACCCCTTCTTAGATAAGGTTTCTAAATGCATAAAATAAAATACATAGGATTACAAAGGAAATCAAAAGTCAGTAAAAATAAAGATATATTATTTTCCCATCCAAGTTCACAAAGCCCACTCCTCTCTGTTCCAAAAGACCAATCCATGAATCTCTTAGGGAACCATGGTTCCCTAAGTTCTCCTAGTTTTAGAGTAGATGGCCACTAAGGTCCCTTCCAATACTAAAATTATTTGATTCAACTTATTATTCAACAGATGTGCAAGCCAAGATCCTAGGGAAGAGCCAATAGACTTTAAAGATGAATAACATGGTCTCTACCCTCAAGGAGCCTCTAGTCTTTTAGGGAAGAACAACTTCATGGGGAGTGATATTTGCTCAGCCCCACTCACCTTGCTAACAACCTGTGATTTGTGATTCTTTATTTTCTTTGTCCAGGAATATAAAGTTACAATGGCAACAGTACCTGAAATGGCCTGTGATGTGATGGATTTTTACAGGTAAGTAGAAAGACAAGAAAGTTAAATGACAAGTGGTGGTCATCTAAAAGAGTCCTCCTATGTCAGGAAAGCAGACTAGGACTAAGGATTTAGAGAGATGCTTAGATCCTTTAAAAATTAGGAAAAAAAAGATTGTAGATCTTCCCATTGCAAGAGGCAATCAACATTGTTTTCTCATGAGGTGATCTCTATGGTCCTTTCCAGTTCTAAAATTCTAACCCAATGATGCTCTACTTAGTTCCATCTACTTCTACAATTATAGTCATGGGCACTGTTCATTAAGCATCAGTCCATCTACTACAGAGCTCAGGGGAAAAGATTGGGGGGAGGGGGCTAGGAAGGTGGATTAAGTTGGGAAGAAAACAAAAGGAAGAAATGGAGAGCTGGACATTGAACTGGAGATGGATTCCCTTGCAATGACTGGCTTAAGTCATTCTACTGGATATTCCTTAATATCTTTGGGTCTGATCCAGGACTTAATCGCTAGAATTCATCCTCCCTGAAATATGCTTCTCAGCCCTTCCTTAACATGTGCAAAGTCAGTAATAAGAGGCCTTCCCACAGTCTGGCTGGGGTCCAGTCTCCACTCACCACTGCTTCTTTAAATCTCAAATTAGCTCACAGATTGTTCATCCATTAGAGCCTTCTAGTGGAATTTTTCAGAAAGGCTCTAAGGACTTGATTGTAAATTCTCTAGTAATAGTAGAGACTTTTGCACAAGAAGAAAGATCCCCTACTTAGGAAAAGTAACCCAAAAGCTTCTTTGGTTTTGTTTACAGAGACAATGATGACAGTCAATTTTATGAGGCTGATGGTCCCAACCAAAAGAAGGTAAGATTCTTGGATAGCTTCTTTTGTGGTCCAAGTTCTAGGACTGTAGGGATATAAGGAGAGGAAGGATTTTGATGTGGTGAAAGTCTAGGCTTCACTACTTGAAGTTCACAAGGGAAAGCCTTTGCGCTGTCTTATTTTTTATCTCATGATTATTAGCTTGGGTTCCAATTCACTTCTGGTACCATGAGCCAGTTGCTTACCCTCTCTCAGTCTTCTCATCTACAAAATGGTGGGGATGGGGGAGGTTAGATGGCCTCTGAAGTCCAGTCCAATTCTAGATCTAGTATCATATGTAATAAGTGGGACTCATGAAAATTAAGAAGTGGAGCGTACAAATCATGGACTCGCCTTTGAATTGTTCCTATCTTTCCAGAAAGTATGTTTATCATTATGGGGCAGTATACTAGGTCCAAGTGGATCTTGTATAACCAGATATATACTAAACACTAGTGATGACATTGGAAATAGAAACCTGGCAATGGAAAAAGGATTGACAATAACAAAGGATTAGTAGATTTGGACTCTATTTCTGGCTGTACCGAGCTATGAGACCCTGAACAAAACAAGTTGTCTCTTTGAGGCTCGCTTTCTTCATCTGTAAAGAGAGGACTTGGTCTAGGTGACATAAATTCTTTTATAGTCCACTATTCTAAGAGATGAGTGGAATTCCTCTCCAACATGAATTAAATCCTTGAGAGGGTGATCACTAAGAGGGGGGGGGGGGGGAACAAACAAGCGCTTAACTATCCTAAAACACCAACTCCACTATTTCCCAGCAGGGTCACCTCCAGTATCCTGATCTCTGCTCCAAAAAATGTCTTCTGGAGGAGGATGGCATCCAGCTGAAATTCACAGCCCAGTCCCAACGGTTCTATCGATCTGTTGTGGTAGTTGTTGCAATTGAGAAGATGAGGCATCTGGTTGAACTCAGCTCTGGCCTCTTTCAGGATAATGACCTTATGAATATTTTCACAAGCATCTTTCAAGAAGGTAAAAAAGCTGAGAAGTCTTTCCTATTCCCAATCTCTTTCCAACACTAATGTACATATTTCTCTTTTTTCTGTTTTACCACACTTAAAAAGTGTTTAAAGGTTTAGAAAGTATTTCAGAAACATAATAATGGTAATATAATGACTGGTGTTTCTAGAATGTTTTAAGGTATGCAAAGCACTTTGCGAGCATCTTCAGAGCAACTCTGGGAAGTTAGGTGCTATTATTATCCTCCTTTTCTAGATGAAGAAATGGAGACATACTGAGCTTAAGTGATTTACCCATCGTTACACAGATAATAAATGTTAGAGGTAGGAGTTGATTGCTGGTTTCTCCTGATGCCAGATTCAATACTTCCCAATTTACCAATCTCAAACTCTCCTAAAAGGGCATTTCCTAAAGACTTTGGACAAGAAAGGGAGCCCCCAAAAAGGACTGAGCCAATAGCAGGGTCTCCATATGAAATGGTCCTTCACAACAATCCTGGAAAGTAAGCCTAGGCAGTATTTCATGACCTTGAAGGACAATATAAGCCATCTAGCTACCCTCTTAGCAGATTGTCCCCTCTGATTCAGTGCTTTTGAACAGTATACATGCTTTACTTTTCAGAGCCCATCACCATCAAGAACTGTGACATTTATGAAGCTGACTTTAGATTTGCATCCTCTGGGGATTACACCATTCAGGACTTAGATCAAAAATGTTTGGCTTTGACCAACGCCAGTGAACTGAAAGCTCTCCATCTTAGTGGGCCAAACATAAGCCAACAAGGTAACTTCTGACATCTTGTCTTTCCTTCTTGTTGCCCATAACTCTTGGCCTCCACGGGCAGGTAACTTTAACTAATAATGTTCATAGTCTCTCCCCAAGTAGTGTCTATTTCACTATCATACAGTGGTACGAGACACTGAGATTTTATGAACTCAGATTGGTTCAAAGGATAGTCAATTTGGGACATTAGTGGCTACGTTTTCCTTGATTTGGTTCAATTTGAGTAGTCAGAGCATTAGTTGTTAGAGAAACAAATCACATCTGCTCATCACTACGTTTCTCTCAGATCATTTAATGTCCAGAAATCAAATTTCTGTCCTAAAGATCTCAATTTCCAAAGAAAACTAAGTCTTAAAAGTAAACGCAGGAAAAGCTAATGAAGGTTTCAAATGTGGACTTCACATTCCTAACTCTCTTTATTATGAGCAATCTCTAAAATTCATAATAGTATTTTGTCAAATGGTATCAAATTGAAGAAAAAGAAAAAGTGGAATATGACTGTCAGCAATCTCATCTAGAAAACATATTCCAATGGACTGAATTTGTATTTTTAAAAGTTATTCCTCATGATGGAAGTTAATAAGACTAGCCGTGTCTACTGTTCCCTACTCCTCAGCTAGTAAAAACCAAGGACAGAAGCAGGTGTGTTGGCAGAGGGAGACTTTGAGGAGTGAATGGCCTGCTCTTCTAAGCTTCCACCTACCTTGGAAGATAGTAATTTAGGCAAAGAAGCTACCTACTTTCTACTCTTATTTGGAAAGAGGAAAGCATAGTGTCCTTCTCACTATAGTGAAAATGGTCTTGGAGTTTGGATTGGGACATCTTTGACTTAGAAGGCTCAGAACTGCAAACTCAGTATCATGACACATCTTCAATTTAACCCCAACCCCATTTCTCAATTTCATCCTCACATATCTATACTGGTTTATAGCCTCACTCCCAGAAATATGGTAACTCTGGGCTGATCACCTTGCCCAACAACTTCCTCCAAAAAGATATTCTTAATCTGGGATCCCTGGACTTAAAAAAAATAAGTTAATAACTATATTTCACTAAAATTGATTTCCTTTGTTATCTTACATATTTTATTTTATACATTTTAGAACATTATTCTGAGAAGGGATCCTAAGACCTCATCAGACAGCCTAAGAGGTCCAGGATACAAACAGGTCAAAATACCTGCTCTGGGATTTTCATTCACCACACTGTTCCTTTGTTTCTTTTTCAGTAATTTTCAGCATGAAGTGCTACCTTGGTGAGGTAGGCTCCCAGAAAACACATGTTGTCTTATGTATCAAGAAAAATAATCTCTATCTGTCTTGTGTGAAGCGTGATGGGAAGCCCATCCTGCAGCTAGAGGTGAGCATCCTAGGAATAAAGATCACTTTCACTTTTCTAAAAAGAAATCCCTTGTTTCTCACAGTCAGGTGATTTTAGATGGTCAATCTTTTTCTCCCAGCAAATTAATGGAGTACCTGAATTTTAGTCATTAGCATAAACTTTTCTAGCTCCAGTTCCAAATGAAAACACTGATTCATTCGTGCATTTTCCAACCACTGATTTGACCTTTATTTAAATAAACATTTATTAAGTACCTCCTTTGTCAAAAATGTAAAGCATCATGTCCCTAGACATCTGTGACTTAGCCCCAAAGAAGAAGGGGATCCTCCCTCTAATCACTTAAAAATGTAAACCAATAAATGGACGCCAGGAATTATGAATTCTAGCTTTGCCTTTTTATCCTTATCTGATGGGGCCATCAATTTCTTCTCCAGTCAGCCTAAGGACCTTTTCAATCATCTCCTATTCAAGCACCAGAAATGAAATCATTGTTTGGAAGCTAGAAGGAACTTTAGAGGCCTTCTAGACAAATGCCTTCATTTTACAGAGAAGGGATCTGAGAATCAGTGAAAATAAGTAGCCTGTCTAATGTTACATAGGTAATAGGTGTCAAAGGAAGGATTTTAATTCAGCTGTATCTGGCTCTAGCTTCAGCACTCCGGCCCTTTTGCTCTTTGAAAATGCCTCTTTGAAGTTTCCTTGTTCCTTTTCTCATGGGGTAAATTTGTTTGAATCATTTGCAGCAAGTCGACAGTTTCCCAAAAGAAGATATTGACAAGCGATTCGTCTTCAATAAGACAGAAATCAATAATAAGGTGGAATTTGAGTCAGAGGAGTACCCCAACTGGTACATCAGCACTTCCCAACTGGATGCACAGGAGGTCTTCCTGGGGAACATGAGAGGCGGCCAGGAGATAACCAACTTCTTTTTGGATGATCTCTCTGAAATGGATTCTTAAGTCAGTGTGTATTGTGTCCTTCAGGACTAGGGAAAGGTGGGGCGAAAAGGAATTGGGGAGTTCATATGTTATACATATGACTTATAGTGAACTTAGACCTTAATCTATTCTTTAGAAATTTGAATTTCAATGTATGTAAAATGCTGACTTTGCTCAGGGAGAGCCCCCACGACCCATTTCCATGTCGGACTGAGTAGAATCTGGTGAAACCGTGCTGATAATTTGCCAGTCAGGCAGGGAGCATTAAGAAGGGAATTTGGAGAAAGAAAAGACGAGCATGGAGTAGGATAGGAGGACAAAAGAGGCAGAACTTTTCTCTGATCAGTCAAGTTTAATAAGGATGCAAAGTAGGAAGCACTGTGGAATCACTAACTCAAGGGTGTCCTGCATTGCTGATTCTAGATAAGTCAGGCTATGTTTGAGCCCTGTCAATCTAGTAACTACTTGTTTGTCTGTTTGTTTATTTATTTATTTATTATTCTGTCTGTTTGTGGATGCCCCTGTCTATTTAATTCTCTAATGGAAAGGCCAAGTGATGAGCCGGTGTCAGTAAGAGAGGAAAGCTTTTGATGTCTGTAAAACTGAATTAATTTATATTATTATAGCCTACTCAGAAGACCTAGAAATATAAGCATGTGTTCCCAAAGGGTGAATATTTATGAAAAGGGAAGCATGGCTTGATAATTTCCACAATAAACTTTGATTAAATATGGATTTGTCTGCCTACTCATTGTCTTCATCTGGGCTTCTAAGGGGTGGAGAAAAGGGAGAGGGTATTGTATATTTCCTGCTCTAAGGCGAGGGAGAAGTGGGAAGGGGGTACTATGATGAGTATGGATTCTAAGATCAGCTCTCATTCTGGTAAAGTGACTAAGCTAGACCCACAGACAAGAGGAGATTTGCAAAAGAGCTCTACTTTCCTTGGGGTACAAGCTTCCATTCTGGTCCCCACCCCTACCCTTGCACCAAATCTGAGATGATGTCCCAAGAAGAAAAGGGAGAGGTGACAGGGGATGGACACCAGGTGCTGTAAGGCACAGTTTTAGAAGGAAGTGATATCAGCATCTCTAGCATTTTCTCCCTTAGAAGCAGGATTCTCTAAAATTTTCTATAGGATAAAGAAGTGTTACTTTTCCCCTCATCCACATCAAAAAGGAATATTGGAGGCAGCTAGAGAGAGCAGGCCTGGAGATGGGGAATACTGGGTTCCAATCCAGCCTCCAGATGCTTCCTAGCTGTGTGACCCTGAACAAGTCACTTAACTCCAATTGTCTAGCCCTTATTGCACTTCTGTTTTGGAACTTATATTTAGTATTGATTCTTGTATTAGTGTCTCTAATTCCTGGGTAAATGGGCCAATTCTTGGAACATAACCAAATATTCCCTGCCTGGTTCTAATCCAAGTTATCACATTGAAAAGATAGCCCTGATAACTTGGAAGTTTGCACTGTGCAATGACAAAGAGTTATCTAATTGGCTGTTGATGCCAGGAGAACTAATGACTCAGAGATTGCTGAATCACGGTTCTGGAATACAAGAGGGATCCTCCTACTCCTGTGTTACTCCTTTTCCGTTGCAGCTGCCATGAAGCAAGAGTCCTTTTTACTGCTGTCAAGTTCCTAATGAGGACAAGGGCAGCTGTCCTATCTGCCAAATGGCCATGGAAGCCACTTCTGTCTCTTTGTGACGTGTTTCTTCCTCTTAGGCGAATGCCCATTCTGAGGTAGAATGTCCAATGACCTGGTAAGTACTGATCCAGAGGAGTCCAGTCCTCAGTCAGAATTGAATAAAAGCTAGAAGTGTCCCAGGGGGACAAGGATGGTTGACAACTATAGACTCCTGCATCAGAGATGCAGATACACTGAAGACAAAAATACAAATAATAGTCACCTGAGGAAAGGTAACTTCCAGGTTATTTTATTTAACTTCCACTCGGGGTGGAAATCAGTGACTACCCCTCTAGAAAGGCATGGCCCCTCACAGTCCAGCAAAGAGCAATACATAAAAGAAATATCATGAGGATTCTACAAAGGGAAAAAAAAGAACTTCCAAAAGAGGAGCCATAAGTAGTCCCTTTGCCACCTCTGTTCTCGACATGTGCAATTTACTACTACCATCATATGCCCACTCTGCCTATGGAATTGTATGTTTTGTGGGAGAATGAACCATAGGGTTTAAAGGGAATATTTTGTACCAACTATGATTACTATGTATCATCTTAGAAATATCTTTTCTTTTTTTAAAATTTATTTATTTAATTAACTTAGAATATTTTCCCTTGGTTACATAATTCACATTCTTTCTCTCCCCTCCTTCCACTCCCCTCCCACAGCCAACAAGCAGTTCCATTGGGTTTTACGTGTGTCATTGATCAAGACCTATTTCTATATTATTGATATTTGCACTAGAGTGATCATTTAGAGTCTATATCCCCAGTCATATCCCCATCGAACCATGTGATCAAGCAAATGTGAAAATATCTTTTCTAAACACTAATTAAATCTTGATAACTGATCACTAGTGGGGGCTCAGAAACAACTGTCCTAGAAGCAGAGCCCCCCAAGGTTACCCCAGCAGCCACTTTTCTCAGGACTCAACTTGTAAATATAAAAAGTGTAAATTATTAGAGGGAATTCAAAGATAGTGCTACACCTGCAATATCTATGATGCAATGATTCCTGTATCTAAATAGGACAGGCAGAGCTGCAGAAAAACTGTAGCCTCCATGAATCTCGGGTATCTCCTTGGGTCTTAGAGCAATTATGGCAATCCCATATCCATGTTACTGGGAAGCAGGGACCCCATTATCTTTTTTGTTGTTGTTGTTTAAATCCCACCCCCATCCCTACTGCTGGACAGCACAACCAGCCTGACAGCAAGCTTTCTAAATTCGTGTATTCTTATTGGCAACATGTTTCAATGTTAATACAATTCTCTAAAAGTTGAAAAAAACAACTTTTGATGAAATAGAGGACTTCTAAGCACTACTGATTAAAAAAACTGAAGTTCAATTGAAATTTGAAATATAAACATAGGAGTAAAAATATATAAAATAGTAATTATAAGCAAAAAATTAGAAAACATTTTGCAAGGATGAAGTGTTTGCATTCTAATGGAATGAGTAATGATATTCCCTAGAATGGTAGAATATGGAATGGAGAGATTAGAAAATGGCAGAATGGAGAATGGTCGTCTTTCATTTTACCTTTATCATTCCTCAGATAAGGAAGCTAAGGCCCAAATGGGTTAAGTGACTTGCTTTCTAAAAAATGCTTTAAAAATGGTAGACTGATTTTTAAAAAAACAAAACATTGTTATCATTTTCCAAGGTCTGTCACCCATGCCTGGAACACTCTTTGTCCAAAGCTCTACCTCCTGACGTTCCTGGCATCCTTAAAGTCCCCCTTTCTCCAGGGAGGCTTTATCCATCCCCCTTGATATTAGCGCTTTCCCTCGACTGGATAATTCCAATTTGTCTGTATCTTGTTTGTAGGGTCTGCATTCTGTCACCAACTGTGTAAAGTTTCCCCAGATGGCAAGTTTTATGAGGTTTCTATCTCTGAGGAGATAAACATACCTTTATTCTTATTTGGGAATATTCCTAACTGAACTCTTTTCTTCCTTCTTCTGGGGCAAGATCCACCTTCTGCTACTCTTATCAAAGGCCCTTCCTGCTATTGATTTTTTGTTGTTCTCTTTCAATTCCCTTCTTCTTAAGACTGTAAAAATTATTCTCTCTTTCCTGTTTATCTATGGACTTAGAGAGGGGAGAGGGATGTATTGGTTATCGCCCTCTCTCTTTTATGAGTGACTTCTTACTTTTTTTCCTCCCTCATTTCCTTGTGAGTAGTTACTTATTTGTTTGAACAGTTTGAACTTTGGTTTCAAAGGGAATGAGTCTACTCTATCTTCTGTTTGACAGCTGATGGAACAAGTTTGGGGAGGTTGGAACCTTCAGAGGTTCCACAATTTTGTTTTGTTTTGTTTTAAACCCTTACCTTCTGTCTTAGAATTGGTACTAAGTATTGGTTCCAAGGCAGAAGAGTAGTAAAGGTAGCCAAATGAGGTTAAATGACTTGTTTAGGGTCATTTAGCTAGGAAATGTCAAGTCATATTTGAACTTATAACCTCCATATTTAGGTCTTTCTATCTACAGAGCCACCTAGCTGCCTCTGTTCAATAGTTCTTGAAGAAGAATGGAGGAGGGAACAGAACAATCAATTAATTAAACATCTACTACATGTCAGGCACTGTATTAAGTGCTCTATTAATACTATCCCATTTGATCCTTATAATAACCCTGAGAGGGAGGGGATATTATTACTATCCCCATTTTGCAGCTGAGGAAACTGAGGCAGATAGCAAGTAAGTTATTTTCCTAGGGTCACTCAGTCAGTAAGTTCCTGAGGCTGCATTTGAATGTGGGTCTTCCTGACTTCAGGTCCAGTGCTTTACCCACTGCACCTAGGTATAAATAAGAAAGAAGGTAAGGATAGAATTAGAATTATAGAATTTTGAGCAGAAAGGGGCTTTAGGGACAATTTTTTTTGTTTTATTTCATAGATCAGGAAACCAAGGTCCAGAGAAGTTATTCTGAGCTGGGCTGGGTTGAGAACCCAGATCTTCCATCTTCCTTTCTAGTGTGGTTTTTCATTATACTCTGGGGAATGCCCTTGATACTGTCCTTTCTAATGCTTTTCTCCTCCCATCCACAAGCTCTCTTGACCTTCTTTTTCATCTTAAAGTCATTCTACATGGATCATGCATTCTGGAGTTCTTCCTCAGTCTCTAGGACTAGCCCAAATTGAATCTGCAAAGTATTTTTAGCTCTAGAGGCCAAATATCCCATTTGGGTTGGTCCTAGATGAAGTATAAAGAGAGGCCTCCAAGGCTATCCTTGTTCCAGAACCCCAGAGGGTAGTGAAGATGGGCTGGTAGCCAGAGTCTAGAGATTTCAAGAAGTCATTGGGGAATTTGAATAATAAATGACCCAGAACAGGGAGAAAGGGAGGAAAGGAAAGGAAAAGGGGAGGGAGGGAGGGAGGGAGAGAGAGAGAGAGTCAGATTATTGAAGAAAGGAGGAAAGAAATGGTAACAAGGCATTGTATTGCCTTTGTGGGGTTAGAAGCAGATTAATTTCTGAGGAGCAAGAAATTTTTTTTCTAACTACTCTGTGAGTTCTAAGGATGTGGGATATTTGCAAAACAAAATTTATGAATAGCATCAGTGAGTGTTTTTGAGTTATAAGCAGATGTAGAGGTGTTACCCATATGGACTAATTGGTCTCCTAAAATAGGGAATGAGTGCTATTTACCTGCTGAGAATAGTAGACCTGTAAAAGACTGCTCAGGGCTGCAAAGCAATCACTTCAAAACTGTCTCTTTCCCCAACTCCATCCATAGCCCAAGAGTCTTATTTGTGTAGGAGCAGTGTTGTAAGTTTTAAAGTTTACATAGGTCTTTTGGGGGAGGGTTGCACACTGTGGGGTCTGCTAGTTTTTTTGAGGGTAGTTAGTGGTGGCTGAAATTAGACAGAAGTGGTAAAATGCTGGCCCTTGAGTTAGAAAGAACTGAATTTGAATCCCACCTTTGATGGTTACTATTTTTTAATTTAAATTTTCATTCTTTATTCTCTCCATCCCTCCACACCCTCCTCTATTCATTGAGAAGGCAAGAATTTTATATATTACATATATACAGTCATATATGTATACATATGCAGGGAAGATATATTTCCATATTAATCATGTTCTGAAAAAAAAGAAAGAAAAAGTACTTCATTCTTCATTCTGAATCTATCAGTTCTCTATCTGGATGTGGATAGCATTTTATATGAGTCCTTTGAAGCTTTGGAGGATCATTATATTAATCAGATCTACTAAGTCCCAACAGTTGATTTTCCTTATAATATTTCCATTACTATGTAGATTGTTCTGGTTCTGCTTACTTCACTCTGTATCAGTTGATGTAGATCTTCCCATGTCTTGCTCATCATTTCCTAGAGCATGATAATATTCCATTACCCAATTGATCAGCATCTCCTTAGTTTCAAATCTTTGCCCCCACAAAAGAGCTACTATCAATATTTTTATACATACAAGTCTATTCCCTTTTTCTTTGAACTCTTTTGGATAGAGACCTAGAAATTATATTGCTGGGTCAAAGGGTATGCACAGTTTTAGAGCCCTTTGGGAATAATTCCAAATTGTTCTCCACAATGGTTGGATCAGTTCCAACAGTTCACCAATTGTTCTACAGCTCCACCCACCGTGTATTAGTGTACCTGTTTTCCCACAAATCCTCCAGCATTGGTGATTTCCCTTTTCCGTTATCTTAGCTAACTCTTATAGTTACTAATTCTATGTGTAACCATGGATAGTTCTCTTCATTTCTCTTGTCCTCTAGGTCTCTAGTTGCATCAGGATTCCCAGAATGTATAATGTTCTCTGGGATGACAAACTATTGATATTGGAGAAGAGTCAAAGTAATTTGAGTGATTCCTCAGTAGGCTACACCTGTTCCACCTCTCACAGTGACTCTTGGCTTTGAACTCAATACACCTGTTGCTTCTATTCAATTTTAGTTTTTGTCTTTCTTTCTAACCCCAGTACTTAGCACAATGCTTGGCACACAATAGGTGCTTAATAAATTTTTGTTGTTCATTCGTGTTTAACTCTCCATGACCACATTTGAGTTTTCTTGGCAGACATGAGTGGTTTGACATTTTTTTTAAAAATGGATGGATTTTATTTTATTGACTGAAAGTGAGTGAGTGAGTTTTAAAAACCAAGACAACTATTAATGGACTTTCATAAACACCCACTTTGCTTTTCTTTCAGACTCTTAGTTGAGGACCAAAGGCATGAACGAAAGCTGAGTTGGAGCTGGGAGGAAGCCAAGCTGTACCACCATACCTCTGTATGGGTAGGTATCACTCCCATTTTGTAGGGTTGCCTTGCCTCATAATTTTCAAGAGGACCATATGCAAGGATAGAGACTGGGAGAAGTGTCTGTGTGTGTGTGTGTGTGTGTGTGTGTGTGTGTGTGTGTGTGTGTGTGTGTAAACATGCTGCTGACCCTCCCCAGCATTATTATTATTATTATTTTAAGCCCTTACCTTCCATCTTAGAATCAATACTGTGTATTGGTTCCTAGGCAGAAGAACAGTAAGGGCTAGGCAATGGGGGTTAATGTGCCTCGAGCCACACAGCTGGGAAGTGTCTGAGGCCAGATTTGAACCCAGGACCTCCCATATCGAGGCATGGCTCCCCATCCACTGAGCTACCCACCTGCCCCACCTCTCCAGCATAATTGAGCTAGATGTCCATTTACTTCTTCCTCATTACCTTGAGCCTACATCTGTTTATTCCCATGATGATTTTGTTCGTTCTGTTACTTGTTGTACTTGCTGAATTCAGACTCACATGGAATTTCATAGTTCATTTGCAAGATTCCTTAGTAGAATCAAATTATTTTAAAGGTAAAAGAGACCTTAGAATTCATTTAGTCTAACCTAATGTTTGAACCTAACAAGTCCTCACCACTCCATTCCCTAAAGTGGTCATGTAACCCTTGCTTGATCTCTTCTAGATATGGAGAACTTATTACTTGTGAGTCAGTCCCTTTCATTTTCAGACAAGTCTAGAATCTTCAAATATAAATCTCAAAGGAAACTCTTTGCATCTGGCTCCTTTCCCATATCCAAATCATGTAATTTTGAGAGCATGGCTTTTTTGGTTTTGCCAAAGATTTGCAAGTCTAGTACAGAGAAATGATGGGGCAATCCACAGGGAGAGAATAGTCATTGTAGCTATTTGGTTCATACGTGGTCAGAATGGCCTCTGCTCTTGAGCACTGACTTTGGTACTGTTATAATGTATATGATGTGTGTATAATGCATATTTTGTTTGTAGTGAATTTGACTTATTATCTTTAGGTTTTGTTTTTATAGTGTATAATTAGAATTTTGTTATCTCTGTAACTGTAAATAGTTGAAATTTTATGTAATGTATAACTTGCACTTTGCAACCTTTCTTCCTTCCTTCCTTCCTTCCTTCCTTCCTTCCTTCCTTCCTTCCTTCCTTCCCTCCCTCTTTTCTTTCTTTCTTTCTTTCTTTCTTTCTTTCTTTCTTTCTTTCTTTCTTTCTTTCTTTCTTTCTTTCTTTCTTTCTTTCTTTCTCTTTTTACTTTTCCCTGTTTCAGTTATAGAGTAGAAAACAGTTTAGTTTGAAAGATCCATTTAGGGAGAATATTTCTTCCTAAGGGAGAATTCCCCAATGGAGAATGTTATAAGAAATTTATTTAATGTTCATTCTGTCTCCTTAGAAGCAGAATTTATAGGTTAGAAGAAGTTTGATTAAGTCAATGCTGTCTTCTTTAATAAGATAGAGGAGACAGATGTTGCTTGGTCACTTTAAGAGTCCTAGGATAAAAGAGAATTCTGTGAGTTCTGGAGCCTGTCTCTCTGGCTTCTTGGGAGCAGGTTGCTGGATCATTTTCTCTAAGAAGATCTGTTAGTTATTTGAGAGAGTTACCTTTGAGAAGTTTGATTAACACCTGAGAAGCTGATGAAGAGTTTGTTTGACTGAGAACTTTTCTCCTGAAAGGGGAAGGAGCTATCTGAGAGCCTCTGTCCATGCTCTCTGACTAGAATGGAGGGTCTGTGTCTGAGTCTCTCTGCCTGCCAAGAGATTCTGACATTTGGCTGGTGGCAGTTGGAATTGAAAAGAACTGATACTTACTTTCAAGAGGTTAAAGAAGATTTTATTTATCAGAACAGTTTAGTTAGATAGAAAAATATTATTTAAGATAGTTGGGAATAGTTTAAGGAGGCCTACCTTGTAGGTAAAGAAGAAGCTGCAAAGAAAGCAGCCAGTTTTAGAGGTGGGGTTTAGTTAGAGATTTTAGATTAAGGTTAAGAGAGTCCTGTCCTATTCTTAACTCCTAGTTCCTACTTCCTATATTCCTCTTCCTACCTCTAATAGAAATAAATTAGTTGTTTTAAGCCTTCCATCCACCGCCTGCAAATAGTTTAATCCCTGACAGCTTTAGTTAATTATAACAGCTGGGCAATACCAACACTAGATCAGTTATACTTATAACAGCTTGGGTTTCAACATACCAGTTATTATTTGGGTATAACAGTACCCACATTATCTTTGGGGATTTATGAAATTGACTGGTTGGTCCAACACCAGAGAGAAGACCTCATGCCTGATCCTCTCTGTCTATGCTGGGCTCTCAGAGAAGAAATCATGTATTACACTGCCAAGATGCATATCCAGAGTAGTTATGTCTTTTTTCCCCTCTAAGCCAGTCCACTGCCTTCCTTTAACCCATCACCCTGACACTCTCAATTGGACCTGTTAGTTTCTCTGAAGTGTGGGTATAACTAGGACAAGGAGTGGAAAGTAGGGAAATGTGGCACTTTCCCATAACCAGTCTTGCCTGGGGAAGGAATGTTGGGAAGGGAAGGGAAGTGCTCAATAAATGTTCAATGAATGAATCAGAAGAGAATGGTAGGAGGATCTGTGAACTTTTGAAGTCTAGGTTTGGAGTATAGAAATTCTTAACTTGAGTTCTATGAACTTGCTTTTTAACATTTTGATAACTATTTCTGTGTAACTGATTTCCTTTGTAATCTTAGGTATTTTATTTTATGCATTTAAAAATATTATTCTGAAATGGGATGAAAAGACTACCAGATGACTAGAAGGGTTCATGATACAAAAAAATATTTTAAAAAATTCTGTTCTAGAATGATTCCCTAACACAGATGTCACCTTGAATGACCTCCTTCTTGCCCTCCACCCCAATTCTGACTGTTGCCCATATCTAGCCACTCAAGTTTTGGGAAGGAAGGGAAGATAGAAGGCATGTATGAAAACATGGGAGAACTAAGATGTCTAAAGCTAGCTGAACTTAATAAAGTTATTTTGATAATTGTATTATACTCTTTTGCATTTTATTTTCTTTATTTAAAAATATCTTTTTGAGGCTTCCCTAGACTGCCAAGGGGGTCCATGACTCAAGAAAGGACTTTAAGTAGAACCAGATACAAAATCACAGAATAGCAAAGTTATTAGGAACTTCAGAGGCTATCTAGTCTAATCTGATACTGAACAAGAATCTCCCTTCTAGCAGACCTGAAAACTAATCATCTAGACTTTGTTTGAAGATCCTGAGAAGAAACTCACCAACTTCTATGGCAGCCCATTCCATTTTTAGATGGGTCTAATTAATGGGAATTTGATGCTTTATGATGACCATCCATTCCTCTTGCTTTTGTCCTACCAGGCCAACCATAACAAATCTGATCCTTCCCCTTCATAGTAATCTTCTAAATTCTCGAAGACTTCCATAATATTCACCTTAAGTATACCCCTCAGCTTCTTCAGTGGATCCTTTTTTAAAATATTAAATTTTACTTTTTTAATCAAATGTCTACTCTTTCTCTTTCTTTTCTCCCTCTCTCTGCTTGCTTCATGCTTTCTGGGGAAAATTTTTTGAAAAAGAAAACCAACTCCTTCCTTGAATGAATATGCACAATCAAGCAAATACATGTCCACCTTGCCGTGTCCAAAAACCACATTTTTCATATCACTTATGTTGCTCATCACTTCTATATCAGAAAGTGGGGGATATTCTAAACCATCAGTCTTCTGGGATCATGATTAATCATTGCTGTCAAGTCTTTAAAATTGTTAGTTTTTATAATGTTGTTGTAGTAGAAATTGGTCTACTAGTTCAGCTCACTTTACTCTGCAGCAGTTCAAAGGGATGTTCAAGTGACTCTCCCTTCCCATACTTTCTTTTTTGTATAGACTCATGCTCCCTGATTACATGGGATAATAAATATCCTTTGTCCCTTCTCTTTCCTTTCTTATGTAGTGTTTCCACTACATTTTCATTTTCCTTTTTAGATAATCAAAATCTGACAAAAATCACTTCCAAGCCCTCCTCCTTATTTGACTCCATCTCTGATTCCATATGACATCACAATTCTTAGGGAACTCTTCTAGGCAAGAGGTTAACAACTTTTCTGGAAATAAATCCTTAATCAAAAAGAATGGCACAATAAAAGCAGTTTCAGGTAACGGGCTGCCAAGGTGTAACTTCCATGTTATCCTTCTTCCCTTGGTAGGAAGTCCCAGTGCCATAGAATGTGGCTTTTCAGTTGTGCTCGGTCACACAGAGTTATTTTCATTCTTTCACTAAATTTTCCTTGTGAGGTAACTGATCTTGAGCTCCAAAAGACCCTTCCTTTGGGTGACTGACCCACCTGAGGGCAGAATCTGAAACCTCAACCCTGCTCTAACTCGTGGAGTGGACTAGGCATACTCTTTGTTCAGTTCTCTTCCTTGTAGTTAATGATACATGAATAAAGGAAGGAACTTCCCTTTATGGTATGGAAGGGAAGGGGCAATGGCCCTCACAAATTTCATTTTCATTCATCCCAAAGGAATGTATGAAGAAGGGCCTGGCAGCTTTCCAAATAACTGGCAATACTTTGATTGGTGGAAGGAAAATAAATGGTTTAACTAGAACTAGTTCTCCTTCTGAGGAGTAATGCTTCTTCAATAAGCTGACTTAGAAAGAGCCTGAAACATGTGCAGGGAAATTCAGAGTTCCTGGATGTGTTAGGCAATCATCTTTTATTACCTTTTGCCCTGGTGATGACATTGTCTCTATTTCCTTTGTAATTTCCCCTCAGTAAAAATCCTGTCTCGTGGGCTCTCTGCAGTCCACATATGTCTCTTTTGGAGCCTATAAGATGAAAAGTGATATATATGGGCAGCAACTTCCTCTGCTCTCAAGGAGGAAATGCTAACTTTTAAAAGGAACCTAGGAGAAAGACAGAGATTAATTCAGAATTGGCCAATGATCAACAAAACTGAAAATAACACTCCATTGGCATCAGTTGGCTTGGGGGGGGGGGGAGGTCTCCACTTTCTAGACAGGTGACACCTCAGAAAGCTAAATACATGGGACATTCCCTTGTAAGGCTATGTTATCCTTCTCCTTCTGGTCTGATTTGCTCTGGTGAAAATAATAAGATGACTAACTTAGTTATGGGAGTTGTTTCCTGTACTTCAAAAGAAAGCCACATTTTTTTTCCAGGATATACACATATAGAAGACAAACCCACAGGACCTATAATTCAAACTGAGCCCCAACCCACACTGGGGAAAATCAGGGCCAGAATACAAGACAGTTTTGATACAGTGGACCTCCCTGCCAAAGACAGTACCTTCAAAATGTGGTCGCCATTGGAATAATTACTCTAAGATATCCCAGGGCACTCAGCTATGCTGAAAACACCCCACAACCTTCCAAGGTCCATTATGTAGAGAGTTATTGCTGTGGGACTGGCAGCTGCTATCTATCCACCAATCAATAAGCAATTATTAAGTACTGATTGTGTACCAGGCACTGTACCAGACAATGAGAATACACATTCAAAGATGGAGAAGTTTCTGCTCCTGGGAAGTTGACATTCTATGGGGAAGGGCAACATATACATCCATACTAGATTTGGAAATAAGTAAACACAATATAGGGACAGAGGACCCTGGCAATTGAGGTGTAAGGGCACGGGGAGAAGGGAGGGATCTTGAAGAATAGAGGGATTCTATGAGGTTGAAGTGAGGAAGAAGCAACCTTTGGTCAATGAACCTGATCCATAGTGTTCTGGAAGCAATTGGAGCCTCAAGCAGTTAGTTCATCAGTCACCAAGTATTTATTAGAGCCTTTCAATGTGCCAGCTTCTATTGAGGATACCAAAAAAGGAAAAACACAGTCCCTTGAGGAGCTGACATTCTAGTGGAGGCTGAGAGGATGGCCGGAATAAATATTTATATGGTGCCTACTGTGTGTCAGGCACTGTGCTAAGCATTTGTTTGCTTTGGGGCATTGTTTTTTATAAATATCTAATTCAATCCTAACAACAACCCTAAGATGTAGCTGTTATTACTATCTCTATTTTACAACTGAGGAAGCTAAGGCGATTAAGTTACCCAAGGTCACACAATTAGGGATGGCTAGGTGGCATAGTGGATAGAGTGCTGAACCTGGAGTCAATGAGATTCATCTTTGTGAGTTTAAATCTGGCCTTAGACACATTAGCTTAGTGACTCTGGACAAGTCACACCACCCTCTTTGCCTCAGTTTCTTCAACTGTAAAATGAGCTACAGAAGGAAATGGCAAACTACTCCAGCATCTTTGCCAAAGGACACCAAAGAGTTGGGGACAAATGAAACCAACTAAAAAATATATAGATAATATTGATTAAAGACAGACATCTGTCTAAAGATAGATGATAGATAGATAGATAGATAGATAGATAGATAGATAGATAGATAGATAGATGGATGGATAGATAGGTAGATAAAGGTAATAGCAAAAGTATGTTATGGTGTTTTGGTAAATGTATAACAATTCTGACAAAAAATGTGCAAGGTACAATTTTAAGATTAATCTACATTAACATTTTCTCCAGCACTTTCTTATATCCAAACAATAAGCAAGATAATAAATAAAGCTCTGATTTATAACATTTGCCCTTTCCGAGGTGTAAATGCTCACATTGAAAATTTAACAATCAGCTTTCCAGAATCATGATGAGCTGACTTGAAACACACTTGAGTAAGATTATGGATGATACATAGATATAGCCATATAAATTATAATTAGATATACATATTAAATCTAGTAGACAGAAACCATTGTGGCAAAGACAAATCCAAACTAGGAAACAGAAAACAGGCATGCCTGTGTACTATATGGGGACTTGACCTCTCTGTGTATTTGCTACATGGGGAGCTATTCCTCCATTCTCAATTCCATGT
Organism: Monodelphis domestica; assembly: GCF_027887165.1. Taxonomy (NCBI): domain Eukaryota; kingdom Metazoa; phylum Chordata; class Mammalia; order Didelphimorphia; family Didelphidae; genus Monodelphis; species Monodelphis domestica. The sequence goes on along the minus strand of NC_077227.1, from coordinate 718,768,294 downwards.
GGTGACTCCATTCAAACCTCAAACCTTGGTTTTCTTCTTTTCCTCTCCTCTACACAGATCTTGAGCACCACAAAATCATTTCTCTAGAGACTCTGTTGTTGCCAAAAGTAGGAGTTGGTTGGACTCATAGGAGAAACTAATCAAATCGTTTTCTCATTTTCAGACTTAGGGTTAGGTATAGTCCCTGAAAGCTCTCATTCAAATGATCAAAGTAGTGGCTCTAATTCAGTTGCAGTGTTTTTCCTTGTATCCAAATGAATTTTTTTCTGTTTTCTTCTCAGCTCATTTCCTCTTGTTCCATACTCTCCTAATTATCATCTCTCATGTAAACCCTTCTCAGAAAGGAAAAGGAGTAATAAGATAATGTCTCAACTTTCCCTTCTCCAGACCAAATAGCCCAAATGTTTTTGAGTTTTCCTTATAGACAAATCCCTTTATGCCTAGCATGATGCTTTGCACAGAATGGAGGCTTAATTGATTTTTGTTGACATGAATTGAATTAAATTATTCTCACCCATCCCTCTATGAGTCACTATGGAAGAAAAGGCTGGAAGGAGGGGAGGGAAGAGATGATAAAATAGCAGAGGGAGGCACCCTCAGAAACAAGTCTCTCTGCATTAGCCTATGGCCACCACCCAAAGAATTAATTTACATTAAAGATCATTGTTTAGGGAGCAAGAGAGTGCTTGCTCCAGTGTGAAGAATCTTTATGTTCCAGAGTCTATAGGAGTTAAGAAATCACAAGCCTAGTCATAGAATACAGCCTTATCCAAATTAAGAAATACCTTTTACTCCAACTTTTTTTTTTGTTTCAGAGCTCTTTTATACTTTTTAAATGTTTTGAGGGAAAAAATCCAAGGAGGTATTATGTGTGTTATATCCATCAATATTTACCATGTTGTAAATTAAAATATGTTGCTATTATTATCAAAGTAGTTATGAGCTTATAAATCCCTTGAAAGGGTCTTAGGGACCCATGGGATTCCTTGACCACTCTTGGAGAATCTCTGCTCTACCCCAGCCAGCTAATCCCTTTCTCCATCCTCTGTTCCTTGAGAAAATTGATCACGTTTTTGATTAGTTCTTCAGATACAATCCTAAATAGAAATTGTCTTCCAGGCAGCACCCCTGCTCCCAATATCCCAAAGGGTTGCCCACTCTTTCCTCATTTCCAGATCTCCTTCCACTATTCTTTCATCAATGCCCAGCTCAAACCCTCTACCTCTAAAGTCATGTTTTCATTAACTCCATCTTGTCTTCCTCTTCTCTGTCTTTACCTCTCTCAGTCCTTTTTACAGTCATTTTTTTCTCTCTTTCCCATTCTCCTGTCCGAGGGAATAATTCTGTTTTCGGTTATATGGCTATATTTAGAGCAATGTAAAGTCCACAAAGTAAGATGGTTTTTATTTACAGAACAACACAAAAAGCTTAGATACAGAGCAGTAACTAGTCATTTCAGCACCCCAAGCAAGCAGGGCACCCTAAGGGAGAGACAGGAGGCAGCGTGTGCAGCTCCTGGGAAGGTCAAGTCACCACCATCACCACCACCACCATCTAGAGCTTACCACTAAGGTCCTAATAGAGACAGCACAGAAGCATGAACCTAAGAATTCTGGGAATGGCTCTGCTCCCAGCCTCGGACCCTCAGGTATTCTCCTGGAAAGTAATCCCCCATTGGGACACAGCCTGGCAACTGACCCTAAGGGTGCTCCAGCTAAAGCTAGTGAAGACCCCAAAAAAGAAGTGTGAAATGACTGCATCAAAAAGTCAGTGGAAATGAGAATAAGAGATGTAGCATCATCTGTGTTCTGCTACACTCAAAGGATCATGCAGCAGCAGCCTTCCATATGCCTTGTCTCCCAAATTGAATGTGAGCTCCTTGAGATTAAGGACAGTCTTATTTTCTGTTTGTATCTCCAGTGCTATGAACATAGTAAGTGCTTTATTCATTCACTCAAATCACTTTTGTAATTCGTGATGTGAAAATGATACAAAAAAAGCAAGAAAAATTCTGTGGAATAAGCAGGGTCCCAGAACCAGAGCTAGAAAGGACCTTTAGTGACCATCTAGTTCAACACCCTCATTTTATAGATGTTACCTGAGCCCAGAGAGGTTAAATGAATTACCCAGTGTCACACAGGTAGGAAGGAAGATTCAGAGATAGGATGTGAACCCAGAGCTACTGCTCTTTCCATTATTTCACACTAAGATTCTAGAACATAGGACTTCCATAAGGAAAGGCATGGGGGAAAGTTCTATAAGGGAATTCCATCAAGAGACGATGAAGCCCCCACCAGTGGTTAGCACCTAGTGAGCAGCTGTCTGGAAAAGACTTCACCTACTACCTGGTGGAATAGTTTTCTAATTTACCTAATTATTCTTGATAACTATTGTTTTATTTTTGCTTTATGCTGCTAATGTATCCAAGTTACTATTTACATGCAAATAATTAATTTAAAACCCCACAATCTTTTAAGACAATCATTTTATAATCTCATGTCCACTAGACTTTGGTGCTGCTGGGAAAATCCACCCACCCTAGTAGCAGTAATAATGAGGAAGACAATGATGATAATCACTAGTATTTATATAGCACTTTAAAATATGCGAAGTACTTTATAAATATTATCTCATTCATTAGCATCTCATCATAGCATCATTCTTGGGATGGCTTCATGCTTTGCTGTAGGACCTAGACTTTGAGGCAATCTTGTAAGTTCAAATGTTCTAGAGGACCTAGGATCCCTTGGGTTGCAGTTCATTAGAAAGTGGGGAAGTTTCTGCAATAGAGAAGACAGCCAATGAATGACAAGAGGACTGGCCCAAACCTTGACATTTTACCAATAGATTATATCAAGTATATTTTTGCCAGGACAGAACTGAAACGAAATGAAATATGCCTGATCAGTAGTCCTGCAGAGTACCTTATGATGTGATATGGTTTAAGGATCAGAATCCCAATGCATACCTTTCGATCCAGCAATACCACTACTAGATCTGTTTCCCAAAGAGATAAAAAAAATGGAAAAGGATCTGTTTGTACAAAAATATTTATAGCTGTACTTTTTGTGGTGACAAAGAATTGGAAACTAAAGGGATGTCCCTCAGTTGGGGAATGACTAAACAAATTGTGGTACGGGATGGTGATGGAATACCATTGTGCTATAAGGAATGATAAATGATTTCAGAAAGTGCTGGAAAAACCTCCATGAACTGATGCTGAGTGAAATAAGCAGAACCTGGAGAACATTATACACAGAAACTGCAAGATCATAGAATGATCAAATGTGATAGACTTTGCTACGAATAGAATACAATGATCCAGTACAATTCTGAGGGATTTATGAAAAAAATGCTATCTACCTTTAGAGAAAGAACTTTTGGAGTAGAAATGCACATGAAAACATACAATTTATCACTTGTTTATTTGGGTATAGGATTTGGGTTTTGGTTTTATAAGATTATTCTCTTACAAAAAAATGAATAATATGGAAATAGGTTTTGTGTAATAACACATGTATAACCCAGTGGAATTGCTTGTCAACTCTGGGAGAGGGGAGGGAAGAAAGGAGAGAGACAATGTGAATCGTGTAACTTTGGAAAGCCTATGGGAAGATTTGTTATTCTAATAAATTTTGTTGAAAAGAAAAAAAGAAAGAAAAATAAAATAATTGTCTGGAAAAAAAAGATCAGAATCCCAAAAGGTTGTAACAAAAGTTATAAGTTAAGTCATTGAATCATTGTAAAGACATTCTACCCACTCAGGCTATATTTGCTTATTGTTTACATTTAGCATTTATATTTTTTTTACATGTAGGCTTTCTTTTATGTGTAGACAGGATTACAAGACCTGCCCCATATCTAATTCATAGGGTACTCCAAATAATATTCTTCTCTCCCTTTTGGGAAATTCTGGATAAGTTATAACCTAAACTAGAAGTAAATCATCCAGGAAGTGCCATTGGGGTCTTAATGAGACAACTAATATGAAATCAGGGAGCCTCTCCCTGCCTCATTAATACGAGAGGGTTGGATCAGATAATCTGGAGCAAGGAAATTCTGTGATTTGGTAACCATACTGATCTGCAAGGCACTGCAAGGGAGTGCCAGCTTCTGACCTTCCTCACTAGAGAAGAAAATTAGCAAAAAATGAATGGCAAAAATGTCTCCTCCAAGACCCACTCGGATGATGGTTTCCTATTTCCTCCCTGAAAGGAGCCCTAAAAAGGTTGTTGTTGTTCAGTCATCTGACTCTTTGTGACTGCATTTGGGGTTTTCTTGGCAAAGATACTGGAATAATTGGTCATTTCCTTCTCCAGCTCATTTTACAGAGAAGAAACAAAGGCAAATAGGGTTAAGGGACTTGCCCAGGGCCACCAACCTAATGTTTGAAGACAAATTTGTGTCAAGAAGATGAATCTTCCTGACCTCAAGCCCAGTACTGTGTCTACTGGGCTGCCTAGCTGTTCTAAAGAAAAGAAGTACTATTTACCAAATGAATTCCCTTCTGTACACAATCATCTCAGGCTCTTCTCACGAACAAGAGAAGCACCGTATCCTTGTCTAATCAGACAACATCTGTGACTCTGTGTTCTGTTTCAGGGATATTATGCCTTAAAAGAGACAAGGGCAAATGGAGAACCATTAAAATGGGGAAGAGAATCAAATTACATCTTTTGGGGACCAAATGGATGAAGGGAGTCCATTTAGCTTGGAGAAGACAATGGAGAAAGATGCTAGAGATATCGTCAGATTTTTTTTAAAAAATATGTAAGATAGAGTATATTAATTCAATAAACCATGTATATTGAATATTTTAAAAATAAAAAAGCCAGTGGTGGTGGCACATAACCAATATCCTCACCACCCCAGAAGGAAACTCAGGCTTGAAGATCTCTTGACTCAGGAATTCTGAGTTGCATTGAGCTAAGCCAACCAGATATCTTCACCAAGTCATCAGTGTATAGTTATGGGAAGAGAATTAGGGAAAAAAGAAAAAGAAGGGATCAGGGGAGAAGCATCAGCCACCATGTTGCCAAAGGATGGGCAAATAGGACAAAATTGGAAACTATGCAGGTCAAAGATCTGCGTGAAATTAATATAAATCTGTACCCCTCTTTTCCTATAGAAAGGAAAATTTTGAAAATCCATTTCAATTTCAGCTACCCTTTGATTGGGCACACATGGGAGGACATCACAGGTCTCCTCCCTGGTGTTAAGGAAGATACTTGCTTCTTGTCCCACCTGACAATATCTGGAAGATTGGTCTCTGACCCAGACTGAGATCAAGTCTGTCCAACCAAGGAGCCCCAGAAGGAGTAAGGTCACTGGGGTTATAAATTAGGAATGGGCAAGTCTCGTTGTCTGGGGGCTTGCCTGGTGGGGCAGGTGGCACACAGTTTCTTGGTTAAGAAGTAGCAGAAGTAAATAGAGATGGAAGGCAAGCAGCAAACTCAGATTAGCTGAGCCCAGACATGTGAATATGTGGCTGTACTCTCTACAACCTACTTTCACTATAAAATAGATAACTAAAATTAATAAATAAAAAGTCTCCAGAGAAATTTAACCCTAATGGCTCTTGGGCCTATCAATTGTGGGACCAGTTGTGCTAGGAGAGCTAGGGAGAGCCAGTCTCAAAACAAACAAACAAAACCCCAAGAATGGAAGTTCTTTGAAGGCAGAGATTGTTTCCATCAAATTAAATAGAGAATATACTATCTCAGAGGACATTGCTAATGGGGGGAGTTAAAAGGAAGCATTTTTGTTCAGTAGGAGAAACTTTCTAACCATTATAATTGTCTGCTAATAGAATAGGCAATAGTGGGTAATAGTGAGCTCCTTGTCACTTAAATGCTTCAAGAAGGTTGGGTGGCCACCTTCTTGTAAGTAAGTAAGGGGCCACCATGACGGGGGGGGTATTCCTGAATGAGGTAAGAGATTAGAGATGATCTCATCAAATACTCCTTTATATAACTGTAGTAACAGGAAATGCAAAATTAAGCTTAATAGGGGTGATAGCAAGGCAATAGAAGTGGCATCTGCCGCATTAGGCAATGCCCAGGGACTAACTTAGCTAAAGAAATGAGGGATGAGTTGCTGATATTTCCTGGAATATGAGGTAATACTGATCATATGGGCCAATCATGGGAAATTCACCATTTGAATGGAGTAAGGAGGCAAGGAAGGGAAACTGGAGCAAAGGTTTCCTGAGCCTTGGACGCATGTGGGGAGCAAACTGGAAGAGCTTCCTGGGGAGTGGAGCTATTGCCTGAGCAGCCCCTTCAACATTGGAGGAGCCCCTGAAAGGAGTTGGGTGCCTCTATAAGCACAGTGATGGGTGTCTTGGGGGCTTGATTACTAATCAATGATCCATTTCCAAAAATTTCCTTGAGTCTAGAATTCAAATGAAGGCTGTTATTATGTGTTGTGTTGTGTTGTGTTGTGTTGTGTTGTGTTGTGTTGTGTTGTGTTGTGTTGTGTTTTTGATCCAGTCCAGTGAAGGGAGCTCTGAGCATGGAGATTTCTTCAACAATACCAAAATCGTAACTGAAAAAACAAATCATTGTGTGACCACAGTGGTAAGCCTCCCTTACCAGGACTGGCTCCTGAAATAATAGTCAATCCAGCCAGTCCAATGCCAACCTGTCCAGCCACCAGTTGCCATTGTCATTTAAGGCTAAATGGAGCAGTGGGGGCTATAATGGGACAATATTCTGGGCTAGAAGTCAAAAAGACTGGGTTCTAGTATTAGCTTCAGCACCCAGTAGCTGTGAGTCCTTGACCTTCAAGACCTTCTCCTTTCCCAAAATGGTGGCTATGGGGATAGCTTGAGGTAATGCTTGTTTGGGTTTCCTGTGTTACACTAACTCCTGTGGAGGAGACCATAGCCAAGAAATGAGGCACCCTAGAAACTCCAGCCAAAGGACACCCTAACCCTCCCTCCCTTCCTCCCCAAACCCCTCTAACTCTCCCCACTTTCCATCTATTTAGGCTAGTGGGAAAACATTGGGTTGATGTTTGGGAATCCCAGGGTCCAAGAGAGACTCTGAAACTGTATGGTTGGGCAAATTACTTGATCTTTATGTTTTAATTTCCTTATCTGAAAAATAAATGTTCAGACAACATAATCTCCAGGGTTTTGAAATAGAAATGTTAATCTATAGAAACTATTTCTTATTGAAATAGAAAAGGTGATCTGTGTGACACTATTACTTGTTGCAATGACTGGATGCTCTGGCTTACTAGAGAGAGCTGCTACTAAGTATGGAGATACACCTGATGGTACTTCCTTACAATGGAGGTAGAAGTACCACAGAGATAGAGAGATATGAAGCCACAGGGATGCTGCCACAGGGGATTGCTCTAGATAGATCCTGGGGAATGCTCTGAGGTTTGCCTACTGATCCCTACTGATGTTTGATGGATCAATCTATTTCCTAACCTCCTCCCCATTCCTTTCTCACTCCCTCCCTTAACCGCCCACTTCTGGAAGTCTTTTGGCTTCCTCCCTCCCCCCTGAGTGGACTATAAAATACTCTAATTTTCTTTCTCAGATAAGGGGTTTATTGTGATAACAGAATGGGAAACTGAGGAAAGAGGGATGAGGGTTTCCCTAAACTATCAGGAGAATTTAGGAGGGCTATGGAAATAATCAGTCTTGTCACAAACTGTGACAGAGAGACAGTTAGAGATGGAGGACAACAGTTAAAATCTTCTTTCTTCTTCACAAAGCCAACAAGAAAAGTCTCTCCTTCAGCCTGGCTTTCCTCCAATTCTTGGCCAGTCAAATCTCAGAGAGAGCAGAGGTTTCTCCCTTGGTCAGAAAGTCCCAAAACTAAGCCAGCCCCACAAAGGTCCTCAGCCAGCCTCAACTGCCAACTCCTGGGAGCATTCCATCTGGAACCTTCTTCTTGATTGACAGCCAGGTCCCCAGTCTTGGTTCTTTCATCTTGGCTTGTCCTCCAAAACCTCTCTCTCTTCAAGCCTCTACCACAGTTTCTCATAGTCCTAAAAGTACATTTTAGAGCTTCCTCTGAGAAAAATAGGCAAGATGTTCTATTTCTTTTATTTTTTCTAAAATTAATTTTATTGATGTCTGTTGTTACACTTGTGCCTGTGCATGTGCACACATACAAACACACATACATACATACACACACACAGTTAAACCCTCCCTTATAATAAGAAAAATGAATATAGTTAAAATGGCCAAACCACTGACCACATCTGACAGTGTCTACAGCATCTAGTACCTGTGGTCCCCATCATCACCATCTCTCTGAAAAGCAGAGCAAGGTACATCTCATCTTTTCTCTAGGATGAGGACTGGTCACTACCATTAATAATAACTGCTAATAACAATAACTAGTATTTATATAGCCATTTTTTAGGCAGTTGGGTGGCACAGTGGTTAGAGGGTGGGATCTGGAGTCAGGAAGACCTGAGTTCAAATCCAACCTCAGACATTTACTAACTGGGAGACCCCAGGCAAGTCACTTAACTTTAGCACACCTGCATTTTTCCATCTGTAATGGGGTGTCGTGAAAATCAAGTTAGATAATATAAGCAAACTGTTTTACAAATCTATATAAATTCTAGCTATTATATATAAATATATGCATATATATTGGCTATTTATTATATATAAGTGCTAGCTATTATTATGAGAAAACCATGGGACTGTGGCAGTCAAGACATCTCTGTCTGTCTCAGTTTCCCTCTTTTCTCTTTCTTTCTCCCTCACTGTCTCTCTGTATCTGTCTATCTTTTTGAAGTAGGAAAGATTTGGGTATTAAAGTAAACAGTTTCTGGCAGCCTTGAACCTAAGCACAAAGTACAGTATTAGTATTCATATTTCTCTTTGATGCCTTCAAAGTACAACGTGAGTGCCAACTTCTACATGAGACCTTCCTTGAACATTATTTCCTCAGTTACTAGTTTCACACAGGAATTCCCCCACATCTGTTTTGTGCGAATTTTGTCTGTTTGTATGTGCATGCGCTCTATGTAAGCTCCCTGAGGACCAAAAGGATCTTCCATCTGTCTTTGTATCCCCAGAGCCTGGCACAGAGTATGTGCTTAATGAATGACTGCTGATTTTCCAGATTCTTTCCCCTAATCGTTGGACCAATTCTCAACTTCTCAGGAATGCATTCCTTTATCCTCTTCCCACAAACCTTCCCCCCAAAATGAAACAATTTGTTTCTGCCATTTCTGCCCATCAGCTGGGTGTGAGAGAAAGAATTCAGAGCAGGCAGATCTGTTTTATAAAAAGGCAATTCACCATCAGGCACAGCACTGGGCTGACTTTTCTCAGCCTAACAAAATAATAAGCATTATCGATGATGATGATGACGATGATGGCGATGATGGCAATGATGATGAGGAAGAGGAAGTGTAATGCCTTACATTTGCATCACACACTGCAGATTTCAAGGCTCTTTCACAAGCATCATCTCTTCTCGTGCTCAGAACATGAGATGGAAGAAGGCAGGCATTGCTGTTCTCTTTTTGCAGATGAAGACATTGCATCTCAAGAACACTGAATGGGCTGTCCAAGTTCACACAGCTACAAAATGAAGGTGACAGGGCTTTAAACTGGAATTCTAGAAGTTAGATTTTGGAGAGGCAGCTAGGTGGCTCAGTGGATCAAGAGTCAGGCCCAGAGACAGGAGGTCCTGGGTTCAAACCTGGCATCAGGCATATCCTAGCTGTGTGACTCTGGGTAAGTCACTTATTGCCTAACTCTTGCCATTTTTCTGCCTTGGAACCAATACACAGTATTGATTCTAAGAAGGAAGGTAAGGGTTTAATTAAAATAGATAGATAGATAGATAGATAGATAGATAGATAGATAGATAGATAGATAGATAGATAGATAAGTAAATAAATGAGTGAATGAATAAATAAATAAGCAAATAAATGAATGAATGAATGAATGAATAATAAATAAATAAACAAATAAAAGGAAAGGGTTGGACTAGATGGGAGCTTGTCAGGGGCCCCTTTGGCAATGTAGAGAAGCCAATGGACCTCTTCTCAGAATCATTTTAAATGAATAAATATAATACATAGGTTACAAAGGATAGAAATTTTACAGAAATATAGTTATCATTCTTAATTTAATAGTTCCTAAGTTAAGAACCCCTGGATTAAATCATCTTATAAAGTCTATCCCGGCTCTAATATTCCATGATTCTATAACCTGTCTCCAATGGGAGACAGATCAGGCTATGAATGACAAGACAGGAAAGAAGAACTGGACGAGGGGACTTAGAATTTCCTCTGTGCTTTAATAAGGGGAAAAAAGAAAAAAGGGGAAATGCAGGCAACAGAAAGAAAAGTTGACAAAGAAGTGTGATGGACAGTATTGCATGCAGAGGAACTGAACAGACTGTGTTCTGGAATGTGTGAGGAATGGATAAAAGTGGACACAAGGAGAGGAGAGGGGCTTTTTGGACTTCCTGTTTCTGGGACAGCCTGAAGCGATAACTTCCTTCTGCTTACAATCTGTGTGAGCTGAGGGGGACTTTTATTTCCTGTCCTCTTGAAGCCAAAGCTGCCAACTCTAGGGTCCAGTTTGGAGAAATCCTTCTTACTTTATGATCCACTCATTTTCCTGCCTACTGAGAAGTCTTCCTGCTTACTGAGACCAGTGACCATCGAGCCAGTATACTGCCTGTAGTGGGAAAGGCTTTTAGAGCCTTCTGAGGCCTGTTCCAACATGGGTGGACCCCATCATAAAGGGTCACCCAGAGGCTATTCTTAAGAACTTCCACCTTAACAAACCCTGTACTTGGGGAAGGATCTTTAGGAACAGGGAGTCAGAGAGCTCGGGTTATCTAGACAGGCAGAGGAGGGTTTTAGGGAGCTTGGAAGACTCAGAAGAGATCTCTTTGCAGAAATCGTAGAGGTGGGAAATTTAGAACCCTTTGTGATTAGGGAAACCTAACTGTGATCCTCCCCTCCATCGAACGGGTTTTAAAATAACCCATTGCTCTATTTTGTCACCCTTCTGTGACTTTGAACAGCACACCGAGCCAGAGAAGAGGCTGGTGGGCCCCTTCCCCATGAGGGTACCAAAGAACCAGCTAGTCCTCGGGATCTTAACATTGCCAACAACTCCAAGTTATATTAACCAACTATTCAACGCTCAACCTCTATGATTTATTTTTCTGTGTCTTCGCCCCTTCCAGGAGAGCCTATGACATAACTATCTCTGATTCTCCAGGACTTACCAAAGGGCCTTGTCTAAAGGGGGCGCTTCATTAATCTTTGATCTGAATTGGATGGGATTCCCAGCCAGACCAGATTAACCCTCCAAGAATCAGAAGAAAGAGAATCCAAGGGCATCCCTGAAGTAACCAGATACCATCTCACCAACACCACTGAGTCAGGCTGCAGAAGCCACCAGAGTCAACATGAAAGGGGATCTCGATAATATTAACTAATTTGAGAAATATTTGACAATTCAACTCAGGGTAGGGGTCTGCTGATGACTCAACCATAGAAAATCAAACCACCAAACATCATAGTATGATAAGATCATAAATGGAGCTAAAAAGAACTTCAGCGGGGGCAGCTGGGTGGCTCAATGGATGGAGAGTCAGGCCTAGAGATGGGAGGTCCTAGATTCAAATCTGGCCTCAGCCACTTCCCAGCTGTGTGACCCTGGGCAAGTCACCTAACCCCCATTGCCTAGCCCTTACCACTCTTCTGCCTTGGAACCAAGACACAGTATTGATTCCAAGATGGAAGGTAAGGGTTTTAATAAAATAAAAATAAAAAATAAAAGAACCTCAGAGATCAATGTGTGAACTACATGTCACAGATGAGAAAAACAGGACACAGAAAGGTTAGGCGTCTTGCCTAGGGTCACACAGCTAGTAAGTGTTCAAAGTAGGCTTTGAAAAGAAGCCTTTCTACTCACTATTCCTCAAAAATGAACTACAGCTGGGGACTTCTCCCTCCCATCTTTAGGCCTGGCTCTCAATCCACTGAGCCACCCAGCTGCTCCCAAACCAAACTTCTTGAACTCAGCTTTCCATGATCTCCACAATCTATCCCTAAATGAACTTTCCCAACATTTCCCATCACTCTTCAATGAGATTCTCAATTACCATAAAACTAGGCTAATAATTCTACAACTTACAATGAAACTAGGCTAATAATTCTACAATTACAATGAAACTAGGCTAATAGTTCTACAAATATTCAAACATCAATAAACATTTATGGTGCTTTCTTTCTCCCTTTCTCTCTCTGTCTCTGTCTATCTGTGTCTCTCTGTCCTTCCCTCTCCCTCGCCCTCTCTCCCTCCTTCTACCTTTCTCTCCCTCTCTCTCTCCCTTGATCTATCCCTACATATATGATATATATACATGTATATGCATCATTTTGCAGATGGAGAAACCAAGGCAGAAAGAGATGAAGTGACTTTCTCTTGTTACAGAGCTGCTTAGAGTTCAGACTTAAAATCAGGCCTCCTTGATCCCAATGAGATTTTCCTGGAGAAAACAATTTCTAGTGTCAGGACTGTGCAGCCTTTTTCAGGCTTGTTGCTCATTGACCTTTGGTGTCCACCTTTCACCCAACTCTCACCTGTGGCTCCAAGAAACTGTAGGCACACCGTGGTAAAACTATATCCACAGAAGAGCTAAACCAGGTCAAAGATAACCCACAGGCTTCAGACACATTCTTCCCCCAAAGCCTAACTAATGGTCAGCTCTTAATAAATTCCTTATTGTTAGATCAATAAACCTGGAAGAGACCTTAGAGTTCATGGAATTGATCCTCCTTTTATTTTAGATGAGGAAATGTAGATCCTAAGACATTAACGACTTATTCAATGTCACATAGTTCATTAATGGTACAACCTGGTCTCCATATTCCTAAACCAATGGTCTTTCCTTTCCATCATTTATTGTTGTTGTTGAGTCATGTCGCACTCTACATGACTCCATGGTTTTCTTGGCAAAAATACTGGAGTTGTTTCCCATTCTCTTCTCAATCTCAATTTACTGAAGGGGAAAACAAGATTAAGTGACTGGCCCAGGGTCACATGACTTGGTAAGTTTCTGAGGGTTGGCACGCTATCCATTGCACCACTTGGCTGCCATTTTCACATTGACCACATCCAAAAATATACATCTTATTTTGCATATTAATTATCACTTCTCTGCTATGAGATGTTGCCTAGGGTTCAGGAGGACAGCAGTGTGTTCTTATCCATCTTTGAAAATAAGTAGTGGGCAAAGCCAGTGACCCAGAGAATCTTTTCCTTTGAAAAGCAGAGTTTGACAAAGCAGAGAAAAAGAAGCAAACAGGGTTTATAATTTATCTTCAGGTGTACTGCCCTGTATAGCAACAGCTACAAGTTGCCCCCTTGATTCTATAATGCCTTCAGCATGTTCATCATACAGTGTTTGATTTTCCCCTGGTGATATTTGATATAGGCAGGTATGCAAACTTGGGACCTATACCACATTATGTGATCCCAGTGACTTTAAGGATCTCAAACACAAACCTGTACGTGGCAGCAGGGAAGGAAAAGGAACCTGTATACCTAGAGGTGAGCAATCTTTAAGATGATCCCAAGATTTTGTATTCCTGGCAGGATTTTGAAGAAGACTGGGCCATCCCCTTTCTACTCAGCTTCAGTCATCTTCCTGCCTTCCTTCTCCCATCTCTTATAGTATTAAAGTCGGAAATGGTTCAGAGAGCTCCCAAAGGAGCCTCATTAGGCTCATCAGGACCAGGGTGAGGTAGAACTAAGTTTCTGAACTTTTCATTCTGAAAAAAAGTCAGGAATTTCAGAGCTCGGTGTGGTTCAGGAGGGTGACCTGGGAGCCCCAAACAGACAAAACATCCCAATTTCTTTGACCAATCCTCATGTTACAAGGGGTTAAGGCTCTTTCCACCTGACTTGCTTCTTTAGAGCCTTTCCAGATAATCCACGCCCTTCTGAAATGACAGAGCCCCTAACTGCACACATAGTCCAGCTGAGGTCTGGCAGGAGTAGCAGCAGGGCTACCTCCTCCTCCTATTTCTGGAAGCTCTAGCTCTTTTAAGGGACTCAAGTTAGCTTTTGGGGCTTCCTCATCAGACTAGTGGCTCATGTTGAACTTAAATCAGCTACACGTCCCAAATCTTTGCCAGAACAATGGCTGAGATCTCTAACGCTGCTTCTCCAGCATCTGCTTGGGAAGGGAGTTTTTTTACAGCTGAGTGTCAGACTCAGTGTTCCTCTCTATTGAATTTCATCTTCAGAAGTTCAGCCCAGGGCCCTAACCCAGAGAGATCCTTTTGGTTCCTGACTCCATCATCCTGAATTGGGTTATATTTTATACCATTTAGCTTACCTATAATGAATAATTAAATTATAATATTTATAATCATATGTGATTATATACTGTATAATATGGTATTGGACTATATTGATATATAATGATATAAGCATATAATGGTTTATTTTTTTTTATTTTCACCTATTCCACATCTCTCCATTTTCTAGATTAGATCATTAAAGAGATGGATGGAGAATATGTAGAAAAGTCAGCAATAACCACAAAGAACCATTAAGGTTTCATCAGAAAAAGATCATGCCAGACCTTCTTCCCTTCCTTCTTTCCCTGAACTAGCAGATGAGCAGAATTTAGCCTATCAAGTTAAACCAAATTTTAGCAAAGCAGAACATAATGCAATTGGATTTAAGTTGGGGGTTGCCTGCATAGGGAGGGTCTAGCTACCAGCCCATGGACAAACCAGAAGTTTTCCATGTTAAAGAAAAGCTCACACTCACCTAGACTTGGCATCAAGTCCAACTTTGATGGTTTTATAGTCCTACTCACAGCAGGTGGAGCTGAAGGGCACAACTTACCCAACTTCCTGCTAAAGGGGCTAGAATGGCTTGGCATTTATTTACCAGCTCTGCTAGAAGATGAGCAAACTACCAGAGGCTGATGACCTGCTATATATGGGGTGGTCAGGACTTACCCTAAATGTATTATTCTCATAGAATTTCTCCCCAAATTTTGAGGAGATGATTTGGGGTAATATGAAATGCTAGCAGATGCATTATTCAAAATGCTCAAGTTATCAGTTCCAGTTCCTCTTAGATTATGAATAACTTGAGGATTTCCCAAACATGAGTTTGCATAGTGCATGGCACAAACAAGGCTCTCAATAAATATTTGACAGATGAATAAATCTGTGATCTGCAGGTAAAGTTGATGACCTCAAGCTCACAGCTGAACCCCCAAACCCAGTCCTATGGGAGATAATCCTTGCTCTTTCTACCTGCTCTCCAAAACTCTAAAAGTCAAGTCAACAGGGATATTTACTAAGTACTCACTATGTCCCAGACACTGTGCTAAGTGCCAGGGAGACAAAGAGAAATCAGAACAGCTCCTGCCCTCAGGGAGCTGACATTCTAATGAGGGAGAAAACAAGCAAAAAAATTGTGCATAGAAGACATATGCAAGGCAAACTACATAGAATCTTAAAAAAGAAGTTTTTAGCATTTTGGAAATCTAGAAGAGGTTCTTGCAGGCTGTGGGATTTAAGCTGAGAACTGAAGGAAACTAGGGAAGCCTAGAGGGGGAAATAGGGAGGGAGAACAGTCCAGGCTCTCATTATTCTGTTGCTACATGTACAGAGGAACACTGGACAGGACAGAGACACCAGCAGCTGAGCTTCAGACCCCTTTCCTACTTTTCTTTACCCCATATATTCAATGGCTAAGACACAGAAAGTAAAATGGAGTCACCAATTCTGAAAGCTTGGCAATCTTTAGCACTTAACCTTGTATAACACAAAGAAGAAGATGAGATGCTCCTACCTCCCTCTGCCCACCCACCATACCCCTGACTGCCCCTTTCACCATTCTCCCTGCTGTACAAGGGCATGTGTCCAGGGGCAGCTGTCACTGCTCATCCAAGATGCCTCTCAATCAAGTAGGCTGAAATCTGTCCTTAAGAATCCATTTGCCATTATTCTTGGGGAGAGGGGAATGTTGCAACTGGTAGGTCAGGCACCAAAGGACACAATGGATTATCTTCTACCAGCCTCCCTCTGTTCACTTAACAAGTCTGGTCTATTCTCTTTGCTGTAGGAAATTCCAGAGACACCTCAATGGATTGATGCTTCTAAGAGTAATATCCTCTTCTACCAGTCAGAAATTGTGAATCACAGCCCCTTTAGCTCTGTTACTAATCCAGAACTTTATCTGGCTACATACTAGAAGGCAGGACTACCATTGCACGTGGCAAAAGGACTGCCTTCTCTTACTCAATTCTGAGTGACGGATGCATAACAGCACAGACTTTTGAAATGTTGGAAATAAAGAGATTTCTGTGCCATAATTCTGAGCTAAATATCTGAACTTTATTTGTGGTAAATTGAAGCAGGAGGTCTCACCACACCAGATCTGTGGCAAAGACCCCATATAGGTAGATGTACAACAGCATTTTTATTAAGGTTTTTGAGAGCAAAATAGCATCATTAACACAGTAGAAGTTACAGAGGATGTTAAGAAACATGCAATGGTGTTGGGGGTCAAGGGTTTGGAACATTTGAGAAGAAGTCCTAAGTTTAGAGCAAAGTTAACTCTTGTCTTGGGTCAAAATAACCTTTCTTGGCCATAATTCTCTGGGAAGCCTAGAGCTGGCATAAGCCTTCAAAGAATCAGATACCGCCTGAATATGCCAAGGTTGTTTCCATGTGATCTCATCAGGCCAGCTGTACACTCTCTACTCCCAATGAACTCAGCTCCTTCTGCATCGGTTTCAGCTTCCTTACATAACTACACAGATCTGAAGTTTTATTCCTTAATATTGCTAATTGCTATAATATTCCAATACACCAAACTATATCTTTTCCAATACTATGGTTAACTTTATAATATTATAATTGACATCTTATATGCAGTTTAATACATAGCTCTACTCTTTCTAAAAATTATAATTAGTTACTTATCTAAAGGATTATATGTGATCACCTGGTTTATGATCAATAATATAAGGAAATAAAACAGTTTTCCTGTCAATTCCCCATCTTCAACATACTCTGAACACATTCAGATGTATGTTGATTATAATTTCTTTATGCAAAGGGCACTCATTATGAAATATATCCAATCCAGGACAGGCATTTTCTTACCAGATACAAATACATGATCAATAATAATGTTAGATTTTATTATTTTGAAGACAAATAAACATTCTCTTTGATCAATGCCATGTTTCTATTAGTAGTTTGATATAATAATTTTGCTGCCTTTGTCTTATGTTCAAGTGTTTTGTAGAGAGTCTAAATTTTCCTATTAATTTTTTCCTAAGTATTTAAAGCACTAAAAAGTGTTTTAGGACCCCGTTTATTCAAAACACATCTCACAGACTCTGGAACTGAGAACATTCCTAATCTAATACATTTCTTCTTAAGACATTTCCTATTATTGGGAGAAACAGGGCATTCTTCAAGTTTATTACACATTAATGAATATCATTTTATGGAATTCCTTTTAAAAAACACTTTCAATGACATACAAACCAATCAAAATCAGAACAGCAGGTCACTAGCCACAGACATGACAAGGCACTGAGATTGGTGGGTTATTAGGCACTACTTCAGTACTAGGAAAATCAGATGTTCTATTAAATGATGAAGAGGTGAGGTCTCTATTGGAGATGTTTAATGCGATGGCAGCTTGACCTGGATGGACATAGGAAAGACAATTCCTCTTGCAAAACCAAAAAATATAGTCTAGGCTGAGGGTCTTAGTATGATGTAGTCTAAGAGAACAAGCAAACTTTTGATGGAACCAACAATCAATTACAGGAAACAGAATACTCTGGTGTCAGATCCTTATATGACTTAGAATCAAATGTGTCACACATGGGGTGTTCGTATATATGCCAGACCACTTCATCAGTGTCATCTCTAGTTACCTGAATCCTCAGAACAGAAGCTTTTTGATGCTTTAGCTGACTCCAGACAGCCATTACAACAGCTCTTTGCGTGGGACTACCATAGTAATTATGACAACATTTCAAAACACAATATTCACAGGAAATGATTAACCTACCAAGCCTAACAATTTGGAGGTATCAGTTTCCACTGTAGGGTCACAAATATCAGATAAATACACATGATTATCAATTTTACATAAATTATTTAACACTGGCAAGCTTTCTCCCAGGGTGTAAACAGCGTGGATGATGCTAGGCTTCCTATAAATAGGAAGTTGCTGCAGTGAAAAAATAGCAACAATTTAGGCGAAGTTGAGCAGAGATGCTGTTGCTGTGGGTGGCCTAGAGTAGGCTGTAGAGATTCAGGATTCAATATTCCCCTGCTTGTGTCCTTAGATGGAGTGACTTACATCCATCTGGGAGGTCAGGTGTAGAGAGAAAAGATTTCTTCTAAAAATGTCCAGTAATTAGAGCAGCATCCTTTACCATGGACAAGGTAGTAAAAGAGAAACCATGAGTTAGGTGCTCTTGCCAGTGAAGAACTTACTCATTAGTGACTCACAAATAGGAGTTTCTTTAACTGCATCTTCAATCCAGCAAAGCAGAAAGAAGAGTATCACTTTTTCAACTTAAAAAAATCTCAATTCAAAACTGTGAAGTTGCAAAAGTTTCCACTTCTATGGGTCTCTCAAGATAAGAATTGTCAGCCAAACAAAAGAGGAGAAAATGCCAAAAGATTCAAATGAAAGAACACAAGTTTTAAAAAATCAGCACAAAAAGAAAAATCAGAAAGAAAATGACATTACATAAATTTCCCCTTTCTGGGGGCAGTTGGGTGGCTCAGTGGATTCAGAGTCAGGCCTAGAGAAGGGAGGTCCAAGATTCAAATCTGGCCTCAGCCACTTCCCAGCTGTGTGACCCTGGGCAAGTCACTTGACCCCCATTGCCTAGCCCTTACCACTCTTCTGCCTTGGAGCCAATATACAGAATTGACTCCAAGATGAAAGGTAAGGGTTTAAAAAAAATATCCCCCTTTCTCCTCTACCACAGGTAGAAGAGAAATGTAAGATTAAAATTAATATTCAATAACTTGAAGCATTATATTTTATGAGATTTAATCATAATCACTTGAAGTAGAGGAAATAGTAAAGACCTGAGTAAAGAGAAGTTTTCCCAATAGTGTTACAGGGAGAAAAGCAGAGAGGGGGAAGGGTTACAGAAACTTTAACTCCTAAACCTAAGGACATAACTTGAGGACAAAAGTGAGATTCTGGGAAACAGAGTACTGGGATA
This sequence comes from Monodelphis domestica, assembly GCF_027887165.1. Lineage (NCBI taxonomy): Eukaryota > Metazoa > Chordata > Mammalia > Didelphimorphia > Didelphidae > Monodelphis > Monodelphis domestica. The sequence goes on along the minus strand of NC_077227.1, from coordinate 718,749,035 downwards.
CAAAGTTCTAATTATACAGAAATAAAGGCATGATATCAGGCCAGTAAAGGTGGGGTTTGGCCTAATGTGTTTCTATCATGGCTTAAATCTCCTGTTTACCCTCTCAATTTTTAAACAGAAGAAATTAGTATACATATGTAGTAATACTGAAAACAAAGGTAATACAATAATAATTGACAATAATAACTAACATCAGGCTTCTTTGCAATTTTAGTAGCCCATCCCCAAAGTCAATAAATCCCATCTCAAATCTCAAATGTCCCATGTGATTGTTTGAATTCTAAACAATCTTTTCTCCAAAAATTAGGAATGGGTCTTCCCTTTAGTAGACTTAGTTCTTTGGTTCCCTGTTGCTTATTAAGATTCTTTAGATGTTTCTGCTAAAATCTTTTACAAAGCAGATATCAATAAAAAATAGTATAGCTTTTTAAATATTATTAAACTATCAGGAACCCACAGTGAACTTAAAATTCAGAAACATTAGGTCTTTACAAGTCTCATTAGAATCATTTATATTTAACTTGCAGGATTACCTAACCTGATGATTTCTCAATACTTTTTTATTTCAATTCCTTTAGGAGAATCAGATGCTATTAGGAATCTAATCCCATATATGACTACATAAATAACAACACTTCTGCAGATAGATTTCTCCATTCTCAGGTTCAATAATTGCACAAATGAATTAACTTACAAGAGATTAATTATACTTTAAGCAAAACAAAAACTTGGGGTGCAATACAGATTCATTTAAGTAAATAATTCCCAATTGTGTACAGAGATAAACCGGTATATATCGGTTGAGTGGCCTATAGTAGAACATATTTGGTTGTGTGTAATTAGGATTTGAACCCCAGGAATCTCTCAGCATCCCACTTTCATTTTCACATTATGTACTTATGTTTTGCAGATAAAGTTTGTGTGTGATGCCACCCCTCTCTCTCTTTTCCCCTGATCTCAATAGGGAAAGTGGGTTTTACTCAGGCTTTTATTTTTGTCCTTTTATTTCTTCTACTTCAAGTGATTATTAATAAACTTTATAAAAATTAATACTTGGTGTTATTGGATATTAATTTAAAATTTACAGTTGTTAAGCACAATGAAATTAAGAAAACATCAATTACTAATTCACTTGATTGTTTGGGATATGGAATGACCACACATTAAAATGGAAAACCATATCTTACAATTTCCATCATACTCATATCTTCCATTGACCACATGCTTTGATTATAGAAATTTGCTATAGAAGGAAAAAGCATGGGGGAAACTTGGGACAATATCAACACTAATTCTTTTAGGCATAAGTACAGTGATTTAACACTGCTCAACTTCAGGTAAGAGTCAGTTATCAATTGTAAGAGAGAAAATGAAGGAAAGCAGAACTTTGCAAAAGAGGCTAAAGGCAGGGGTTTGCATGAGACTCTGGTCACACACAGAGAACTGAAAGAGCTGTTCCAGAATCTGGGGGAAGGAATAAAACTAGACACCTTGAGACAGTTGATGATCCCTTGTTCCTGCTCTGCCAGGGGAGTGGAGAGGTTATTTCCTGTGGGTAGTTCTGTCTAAGCCTGCAGGGGTGACTTACCTTTTCCCTAAAACCTGGAGGTTCCTACGTTTCCAGCTATCTAGAGATTCCTGAGATCCTTTCCATCCCTGTCTCCATTTTGCCATCTCCCTGTGATCCTGTTTTCCTGAGAGATTCCTGACTGTGTGTGAGAGTAAGCTGCCAAGACCCAATGAAACCTGCCAGTGAGAACAGGCCAGTCATCTTAGCATTTGGCCTCTGGCCTACAAGGGTCAGTTCATCAAAGTTCAAGCTATCTGTTCTGGATAAACTATTTAACTTGTCTATCAACAATTTGAGGACCAGTTAGCTCAGATTAGAGAGTTTGGTATAGAGATAGTGTAGAGATAGAGATAGTGTAGCCAAAAGATCTATGAAGATAGTCTGTGAGAACTCGAGGTATTTGAGTGGAGAATCTAGAGGTTTATGAATAGGGACTTCTTCTCCCTGGTCCTCCTCAGTCCTTTTTATTTTGATATAAATATACCTAAGTTACTGGGTTTTTTTTTACAAAAGAATCAGATAACTTTTAACCTTACAAACTGTTTCTCAGGCCTACATAGGCCTGAAGGCCTAGTCTTTGTATAATATACCAAACTGTGAAACATCAAGTCTACAAAGCCTTCCATCAATATTATCAACTTATTATTTCACAATCAATCCTGCAGTGACCATTGTATGACACAGCCAGACTCAGGAATAATCAGGTGGGAAATATTCCTATTCAAAAGGAAATGACAAAATAAGGATACTGAGTCAAAGGGATGCAAATGTGTTGAGAATAATCCCCTTGACCTTTGCCAGACAAGGATCTCCACCTGTGGCAGGTCAGGATCACACTTCTGAGAATCTTGTAGCTTTTCTCTTGAATGGTGATTTATCAACACATCAGAGAACTATAACTGAATTCAAAACTCAAAATAGTATTCACTGCAGTCTGAAAAACTTTTACCTCAAGCAGAAAATCTCACCAATTATACCCAAGAGTTGAAAACATTCCAGGATTCACATATATGCACAATGAGGAGATTTCATTACACAACTTTTACTTGATGCTCTTCTCTTCATCTGAAGTTATAACTCATCTTTGCAGAAAGATCAATTATTAGCACTACAGACAAACTTATAAATGCATAATAATACAAAGTCTTGTTTAGAAATTCCATTATTCAAGGAAATTGTTTTGCAGGACTGATTATTTTGTCCACTCAAATGACTTCTGAAAGCTGTACAGATTTTCCCTTTAACTTTTCCATAGAGCAATCAGCAATTCTTTATTTTCTTTATTCTCTCTTTTCATATTTTATCTTCTCAGACTCTCATCATTCTAAAATGGATCTAACTAATAGGATTTTACCCCCAAACTAGTACAACTTATTTACCTGAAAGTCCCCACCTTTTATCCCTTAAAAGTTTTTCTTTCTACTATATGGTGCTGGCTGACAGACAGAAAGGAGGATCAGTGGAATAGACTTAGGGTAAGTGACCTCAGCAAGACAGTCTATGATAAACCCAAAGATCCCAGCTTTCAGGACGAAAATCCACTATTTGATAAAAACTGCTGGAAAAATTGGAAGACAGTGTGGGAGAGATTGGAGTTGGATCAACATCTCAAACCCTACACCAAGATAAACTCAGAATGGATGAATGGCCTAAATATAAAGAAGGAAAGTGTAAGTAAATAAGGTGAGCACAGAATAGTATACATATCAGATCTTTGGGAAAGGAAAGATTTTAAGACCAAGCAAGAGTTAGAAAAATCACAAAACGTAAAATAAATAATTCTGATTACATTAAATTAAAAAGGTTTTCTACAAACAAAACCAATGCAACCAAAATTAGAAGGGAAACAACAAATTTGGGGGAAAAAACTTCATGACAAAAACTTCTCACAAAGGTCTAATTACTCAAATTTGTAAAGAGCCAAATCAATTGTACAAAAAAACCAAGGCATTCTCCAATTGATAAATGGATAAGGGACATGAATAGGTAATTTTCAGATAAAGAAATCAAAGCTATTAATAAGCACATGAAAAAGTGCTCTAAATCTCTTATAATCAGAGAGATGCGAATCAAAACAACTCTGAGGTATCACCTCACACCCAGCAGATTAGCTAACATAACAGCAAAGGAAAGTAATGAATGCTGGAGGGGATGTGGCAAAGTTGGTACATTAATGCCTTGCTGGTGGAGTTGTGAATTGATCCAACCATTCTGGAGGGCAATTTGGAACTATGCCCAAAAGGTGCTACAAGACTGCCTGCCCTTTGATCCAGCCATAGCACTGCTGGGTCTGTACCCCAAAGAGATAATAAGGAAAAAGACTTGTACAAGAATATTCATAGCTACACTCTTTGTGGTAGCAAAAAATTGGAAAATGAGGGAATGCCCTTCAATTGGGGAATGACTGAACAAATTGTGATAGTTGTTGGTGATTGTGGTGGATGAAAAAATTGGAAAAGCTTGCAGCAGAGCTGGAGAAGCAAGACCTGTAGAACTGTCAATCAAGGAAAGCATTCTGAATGGAATGATGACTAGGAAGGACTGTTGAAGAAGGAACAGCCAAGCTGAGGAACTTGGTCTCTTTGCCCCTGGGACAGAAATGAGTAAGGACTGAATGATCCTGTTCCCACTGGTTTCTCCCTACAGTACTCAAGTGACTAAATCTTCAAACCTATTAGCCATTTTCCCAAATCTAGACTCTATTTCACCATCCTTCAATTTAGGAATATTTTAGGATTAGGGAAAACCCAAACCCCCTCTCCCCTCAACTTCTTTACTTTTCCTCTTCTCCTAAACAAAACCCCTTGTTTAAAGTTATCAAAGAGAGAGTTATCTACCTGATATATCAAGATACTCACTCAGAGCTGATTTCCAGTGAAATCAACTATGGAATTAATTGATGGGGGAAGGGAGGAGGGAGAAAGGAGAGTGAGGAGGGAGGAAGTAGAGGGAGGAGGGAAGGAAGGGAGGAGATTGGCAGATCTGATCTTTCAATCACCATCTCCCTCAAAGTAATTCCCTAATACATGATGGAATACTATTGTGTTCAAAGGAACAATGAACTGGAGGAATTCCATGTGAACTGGAATGACTTCCAGGAATTGATGCAGAGCGAAAGGAGCAGAACCAGGAGAACATTATACACAGAGACAGATACACTGTGGTACAATTGAATGTAATGGGCTTCTCCATTAGTGGCAATGCAGTGATCCTAAACAACATGAGACCAGAATGAGAAAGAACACTATCCACGTTCAGAGGAAGACCTGTCAGAATGGAAACACAGAAGAAAAACAACTGCTTGATCACATGGTTTGAGGAGGATATGATTTTGGACGTAGACTCTAAATGATCATCCTAGTGCAAAAATCAACAACATGGAAATAGGTTCTGCTCAAGGACACATTTAAAACCCAGAGGAATTGGGCATTGGCTACAGGAAGGGGTGGGGAAAGGGGAGGTGAGGGAAAGAATATGATTCTTGAAACCAAGGAATAATTTTCTAAATTAACTAATTAAATAAAATTTTCCAAAAAAAAGTTTTTCTTTCTATAATGAAAAAACAAGATAGTTCTTGAATCCCAATGAAAACAATTATAAAATAAAGACAGGAAATTCATTTACCTTAAAGAAAATAAGTTTGAGTACCTAAATATTCAAATTAAAACTCTGATACTATTTTCTTGTTTCTGAATTCATACACATTTTCTTTGAGCCAGAAAAAAAGAATTAATCTGCAGTCAGTTAACTTTTTAGTAGCACTATGGCAAACCTGTCTATGATTAATGATGGCTTCATCTAGTTGTTTCATTACAGAATTGCTGTGCTGAAAGATGAGAGAATGCTCTTAGTTGCTTCAAAAAAATTAACAATAGTTCAAACTTATTAGCATTAAACATTCACATATTTTATCTTTAAATCCTCTGTTTATTCAACTAATACAAACAGGTTATATCTTTCTTTACTTTTCTTCACTCCATTCATTTCTAAATACTCAAGATTTTCTCTAAACAGTTTAGCCTCTCCTTTGATAAAAGCCCCTTACTAAAACTGCATGTCTTTTTTCTTTTTTATTCAGATCCAACATTCATTGTACCACCCACCATTCCAAACAGTCTATACTCCACTAAGTATCCCTTTACCCTTTCATTGCTATTCAATAACCCCAAAGAATCCAGATTTTAGAATGATTGCTCTATTTCAATACTATATCTTAGCACATTGCTTTATACAATTTATGTCAGACCTTAATTTAGTCCATAGTAAAAATTGGTAAACTGAAATCACTTCTTATGATTAAGCAAAATCCCTGATACAAACTGGAGAAGGAAATGACCTGTATAGTGATCTGTCTCATCAAAGGACCATTTCCATAGAGCTGGGTGGCAACTTTCAAGATCTTCTTGTCCAACTTCCTCATTTTGAAGGTGAGGAAACTACTTATCCAAGGTCACACATATGAAGTGTCAGAGGCAGAGTTGAACCCACACCCTAACTACAGAACCACTGTGCTTTCCACTGCTGTAGTCTAATGTGCCAAGATTCTGTGTACTATGTACATGATGGAACTGGAACCAAATCCTTTACTCATCATCATGTACTATGCATATGACTTTAGGGTGAACATTTGTTATTCTAAGTCAATGTTTTGTGAAGGAGTTACTGAAGTCCAATGGACCTAGCACTAGCTCACAATGATCTGAATGCTCTCCTGCTGATCAGAAACCTTCTTAAACCAGGATGCCCAGAACTGACCACATGACTCCAGAGGAAGATTGAGAGGAGCTGTACAAACACAAAGTGTTTCACTGCAAAGCCTGGGCATTCGTGTATGGAAAAGAGCAGTCTAATGAAATGACCATGAGCTACTCAGCTCTGGTGCATTAAAAGGCCAAGGCAGATGAGAGCAAAAAGGGACCAAGGAAGGACTCTCCCAAGCTCTGTCTCCTCTCTGAAGAGAGTTCTACTCCAGACATTATAAAAATTGGGTCTAGAATCTTCAGGCTGGAAAGGATTTCAGAGGACAGACTAGTCCATCACTTCTGCAAAGTAGCTGTCCTGTCTGTAGCATTCCCAACAAGGAATCCGAGGGGACTCTCCAAGATGCCTCTTTATCCGTATACTTCAGGGGAAATCTGCCTCCCTGTATATTTGATTGGGTGGCAGATCTCACTTAAAGGGTGACCTGGACAGGCTGAAAGTGCCCATTGGGTTCAGGCAGCTTTTAGGGCTCCCTATGAGAAGTCAAATAAATGGTGATGGTAGTTGTGATAGTGCTGGGGGCCATCAGTCCATGACACCTTGACAGAGTAACGCATGGTAGCTGGGGAGACCACAGAGTGGTCCTTGGCGAGATATGACTGGCCACTCTATCCCCTTTACATGACCTCTTTCATCAATGCCCCTTTCCTATGAATTGACATGATTATTATTCCCCCTATTCTCAAAAGAAATAATGCAAGAGCAAAACACATGTACCCTTATTCCCCAAAACATCACCAAAAGATCAGACCCTCAAGCCCAATCCTAAAAGACTATCATGGGTTAACTTTTCCTTAGGTACATAATTCCCAGCAAAACCGCAGCTACAGGCCAAGCCCAAAACTTTCTCATGAAGCCAGTACACAAATCAATCATAGAGGCCCATACAATACATACAGGTACAGTACAGGTACACTAAGCTTCAATATGCCTCAGTGACTCAATTACACAAATCAGTAACTCAAACTCCCTAGTAAGCCACCTGTGACAAAATTATTTATCTTGTATTCTGTCTGTAATCACAATACAAAAATATAGAATGTTAATCAAGTGATTTGTTAAAAGTTAATGTATCACTTTTCCAATTATCTCTCTTTGATTTGGTATACCTGCATGCCAAGAAAAGAGGTATAAAATAAATCCCAGGCCTGGGAATGTCTGAGCAGCTGTTAGGTACAAAGCAGTTCCATGGCCGTAATGATTAAGCTGTCTTCCGTTTGTTATTTATTTTATTTTATTTATTTTGACTGATTGTTCGCCACCAGTTGGGAACTCTGGAGTTGCAAGTGGAGCTGGACCCTGACCACAGCATGATAGTAATAATTAGCATTCATGGTGCACTTTGAGGAGCCAAAGCAACTCCCTTCCCAAAGTCCTGTGAAGCAGGGAGTACAAATACTATTCCTGTAGTCCTTCTCATTTCCCCTCCTGGAACCCGCTCTTCCTTAAGATGCAACTCAGACACCATCTTTTGCCTTAAGTTTGTCCTAGTCCTCCTGGTTGCTAGTGACCTTTCCCCCAAACTACTTTGTATTCATTTTCTTTGCATGGATTTGGATTCATTCAGTGGATACTTACTCTTTATTTATATAAATGTAATTGTGTCCATTATAATATAAGCACATCCTTCTTACTTACCACCACCACCACCACCACCACCACCACCATATTTCTGCTACTTAGCACACTTCTTTACATAGAGGAGGTAACTAATAAATGTTAGGTGACTGACTAGCTGACCATAGGATCACTCCCCCAACTCCCTATTGATCTGATGATGCACAATATTCTAGTCAATTTTCTTAGGAATAGACCACACTATTCTATAGTGGATGATTTCCACTTCTGAAGCAGGTGAAAAATAAAAGCTCATATAATCAGAGATGCTTAAGAGCCAGAGAGAACTTAACTGGTATGAGAAAATGACTGAAATGTCCATATCTATTGGCCCAGAGATCTCATTGCTAGGCAAATTCCCCAGGAAGATCAAAGGAAAAAAATATTTATAAGCAGCATATTCCGTAGGAAGAACATATACGCTTTAATAAATGACCGTTGATTTTCCAGATTCTTTCCCCTAATAGTTGGACCAATTCTCAACTTCCCAGGAATGCATTCCTTTATCCTCTTCCCACAAACCTTCCCCCAACAATGATTTTGTTTTTGAAATTTCTGTCTATCAGCTGGATGTGAGAGAAAGCATTCAGAGCTGGCATATCCGTTTTATAAAAAGGCAATTCACCATTAGGTACAGAACTGAGCTGACTTTTCTCAGCCTAACAAAATAATAAGCATTGATGATGAGGATGGCAATGATGATGAGGAAGAGGAAGTGTAATGCCTTACATTTGCATCACACACTGCAGATTTCAAGGCTCTTTCACAAGCATCATCTCTTCTCATGCTCAGAACAACCCTTTGAGATGGAAGAAGACAGGCATTGCTGTTCTCTTTTTGCAGATGAAGACATTGCATCTCAAGAACACTGAATGGGATGTCCAAGTTCACACAGCTACAAAATGAAGGTGACAGGGCTTTAAACTGGAATTCTAAAAGTTAGATTTTGGAGAGGCAGCTAGGTGGCTCAATGGATCAAGAGTCAGGCCCAGAGACAGGAGGTCCTGGGTTCAAACCTGGCATCAGGCATATCCTAGCTGTGTGATCTTGGGCAAGTTGCTTATTGCCTAGCTCTTGCTTTTCTGCCTTGGAACCAACATACAGTATTGATTCTAAGAACGAAGGGTTTAAATAAATAAATAAAATTATTTTCCCCCTCCATTACACCTTTTGTACAAAGCATTTACTTAATAAGAAGCAGCATCCTTACAAGCATTTATAGACATAAAAGTGGCTTCTGGCTACTATTGCCCCATATAACGAGATGTGGCGCTCCCAATATCCCTGTGGAAAGAAGAAGGAAGATACCCCTCAGAAACAAAATCAAGACGTTTCTAGGTCTGGAGTAAATGGCCTTGTTCAAAATTTTGCTTGAATGGAGAAAAGAGAAAAGGGACAGGATTTAATCTGACCCTTAACATCATTCACAGAAATGATCAATTCCACAATTGACTCATCCAGTCAGACCCATATATAACCTACGGTAGAATGAAAAAACATGGAAAAGGAAGCCTAGTCCCCCTCTGCCATACAGTGGTCACATGATCCTGCTTGGTATATTCTCTAGACAGGCAGGATGACATCATGGACAGAAATCAGGCTCTGGAATCTGGAAGAAAAGCCTGGGATCAGTCCCACCTCTGACAAATTGTGGGTGCTTGATATGTAATGGGAAAAGGATCGAGATAGGATAAGATTTAAGAGAAGCGGAAGGCTGTCTTTAAGGCACATACTAGGAACTCAAGGAAAAGAATTTTAGCAGGCAGAAGGCAGAGGAAGAACAGTTTGGAAGTGACAACTGATAGAATAGTGAGTTCCTATAGGAAGTGGGTCTCTTCCTATCCAGAAGGGTGGAGGAAAGGCAGGCTTATTGGAGCTCATCTACCTCAACCTGACTGTGAAGAAGGATAAACTCCTAAATCATCTTGGAGATATTCTATTTGACTGGGACACATCTGGAAAAGAATCTGACCATACTGTGAAGATTAAATTAAATCTCTCCCCTGATTGTGAAAATCAAATTATCTCCCCTGCCCATTTTTAGATTTAATTACCAGAAATGTAAACACCTCATTTACACTTGAGTGGGGAAGGTCTGTGACCCACGTGCACAATAGTGGGTGATGAACCAGAATCAAACTGACTGCCCCCTGGGCAGTCCTAAAGCAAAGCTTCAACAGTAATTAGTAGACATAAAAATTGGAGGAAGGCACAGGATGTGATGCAAAAGAAAGTGCCTTTAAAAGGGAGTTACAACTTCCTGTGGAGGAGATTCATCTGAGATTTGTGGGAAATTCATCTGAGATCTTTTGAGAGTTCCTCTTCTTCTGGAGTTCTGAGTTCAAGTTGGAGGCTGTTGAAAAATCTGCTGACCGGACCTGAGACCCTGTACATGGTGAGACTGTCCTTGAATCTCCCCGCTTTGGACTAACACATGGTGAGTGAAAAAGGCTGACTCCTTTCCTGGATTTTCTGAAGAGACTAGCCTCAGGAGAGACCTATCCTCTTGAGAGAGTCTCCCTATATCCCCAGGTCCTGGGCTACAAGGGCACAGGCCTCTCTGGTTAAGGACTAAACTCCCCTGCCTGTTTCTGAGCCAGGGGTCAGAACAAAATACTTAGTGTTTAAGCTAGATATCTTACCCAATCCTCTCTCTGATTTTCTAACTTTGCTCTTTCTATATTTTGTAAATAAATTGTATAAATAAAATCTTTTGAATTAATTAAATTCCTAGCAACCCTATTTTAAAATAATCTAGTGCAACCTTTTTATAAGTAACCCTCTTTTTCTCCTTACAATACCTGCTGTGTTTTCCAGATGGTTTCTATCTAAAAATCCTGTCAGATCAGCTTTGAGGTTTTTACCTCAGGGGTCAGACCCCCTCTCCCCCTGGGGTAAACTTAGCAACTTGAGATCAATAATGACTTTATTTTGGAGACAGCTGTTGAACTAAATATAATCAAGTACTGAGGGTCATAGATAGGCAACTTAGTCAGCTTTGGGGAACACCTAAATAGAAATAGGGAGCTGGTAAGTTAACCTAAAGACCAGAAGACTCCCTCTTGTGAGGGACATAGAAGATTGTGGGAAACTAGCTAGATCCCTTAGAGTTAGGGACCCCTTGTTCTGATCCTCAGTTGGTATCCCCTCTTATAATAAAAGAGATACCATTTTTATGTATCAATTATCTCCAAGGCATTTGTGCAACTGGCCCAGTGAGAGAAAGTGATTCTGTTTGACTCTCACTAACAAGATTAGAAAACCCAGATATCATGGCTGGGTATTCAAGGGAATCCCTAAATGGAAAGTATTCTATCCACTCTGGGTCTGGGTCTCCCCTTTATATCTTTTTTTTAGTTGGTGACTGGGGCAGGACAAGAACTTAGAGATTTAAAGTTTTTTAAAGCTCAGAAGTCATTTAGAATCTTGGATCATAGCAGAGGGACTTCTGGGTAGTTAGCCAGCAGACTGTAATTGAAGAGGCAGACTGTAATTGACAATATATACTTAGCAATGATCTGAGCTGACAGTTGCAGTACCTCTCTCTTGCCTGCTATGGGGCTCCATAAAGAATCTCCTAGTCAGCTGTCAATCAACAGCTATTTATAAGCAGTTTTCAGCAGATTGCATTGCAATTATAGTAGTAGAAGGCAATCATTCCTACTGTGTCCCAGGAGAAATTCATTTTACCCAGAAAGTTTATTTCTTAAACATAGTGCAATGAAGACTATTTGGTATTCTACTACAAAGATTCCTTTTTTCTATATGGTAATCATGCCAGATTACATAAATAATTTTGGGGGATTCCTCCTGATTCTCCTAGTAGGCTTCATCTACCAATTCAAGAAATTTGTAGTGACAATTTTTAAAAGACTTAATGTTACTCTCTGGCTAATCTTAGAGAACAGTGAAATAAAGGAACTAGTTCTAAAAGCTGGAGCAAGTGGAAGCTCAATGCTTAGAACTTACCAAAGCTAAAGAGACAACATATGGAATGGTACCACAAGAAATAACTAGGATAGGAGGGGCTAAAAAACAAGAACTACTTACTAAGCTTTAGAACAGACTTGAGAAAACTCTCCTGCAACAATGTTTCCTTTGTGAGATGTATCTTATATGTCACTTGATCTGGAAATTGGTATATGAAATCCTATAAACAATTCACACAAGCCAATTTGGATGCAATTAAAAAGGGAACTCCCAAATTTGATGACAAACCAGTGGCGGTGATAAGGGAATTTAAGAGAGCAATTAGTTTTTTTGATCCAGATTTTCAAGATTTTGAAATTCTTATGGACAAATTATTAACTAGGAGAGAAAAACAACAATTTAATCTCACTCCATGGCCCACTGAAAATCCTGAATTTTACATGAATTATATCGAAGTTTACAGATATTTGGGAAAAGCTAGGGAATTTATTTTAGAAGTTATGAAAGCAAATTCCAAGCACCCGGGCACATGGTCAAAATTTGAAAGATTAAGGCAGGAGCCAGGGGAAACACCAATAACATTGTTGGACAGACTTATAGATTGTGGAGAGAAATAGCTAAAAATGGATATTTTATCGGATGATAATATAGGTCATATTCGAAGACAATTTATAAAGAATTCTTGTCCCTCTGTAAGAAACTATTTTAAAAATAATTGTCCTAAATGATGTACTATGGGTCTGGAAGAACATAAAAGAACTGCTAACTACATTTACCAAATGGATAAAGACAGGCAGAGGACAGCAATGACTTGATTGTTGATTTAAGAAAGCAATTAAAAGAAGCAAACCAAAGCTTAAAGAAAATGATATAAGAGATAAAAGCAGTAGCAGCTTTAAGATCTTACAGACCTACTAAAACTGACTACAATTCAAGAATAAATAGCCAAAATCCCCCTAGATTTTATTTATGTAGCCGTGTTGGACACAAGAGAGAGTGTCATTTTAGAAGATAGTTCTATGAGCAAGGATTTATGGGAAAATGAGGCAATAACTTTAACAACAATAATTAAAGGCAGAATTCATATAATTCTAATAGCAACAGGTTTAACAATACATACCAAAGGCAAGATAGTAACAGCTATAATCATGGTTGTTGCCATGGGTCCCAACAAGCTCCTGACTTACAGACAATGCAAGAATATGTAAAAAGTGGAGTTTGTCCTAAATACTCTCAAGTAGCTGGAGGCAATGCCAGAAAGGGGATACGCAAAAGGGGGTATGTGCATTATGAAAGTGCACTCAAGATAGCACAGTTTTAGGAAATAAAAATTAAAATGGTGGAAAGGAATACATAGAGACTGTAAAAATAAATGAGAGCAATGGAATAGAAAATGAAAGAAAGTGTGTTAAAGAAAGTAAATCCTGACAAAATGATAGGACTATTAAACCTTGTCAAAATAGTGATGCAGAAGTAAGTGGGAAGGTGGAATGTGATGGTCAGGAAGTAGAAATACAATTCTCAGATCTATCCATTTTAGCACGTATTATAAATACACATTCACCACCAAATAGCACGGAACCACATGTTACATTAAATGTTGGGGGGGAAATCTATTTTTGTTTATTTGACACGTGTGAGAGTAAAAGTGTTTTGCAAACATCTCCTGAAGAATGTAAGGGTATTGAAAGTTTGGAAGTAGTGGGAGTAACTGGAAAACCACAAAGGGTAAAGAAATTATAACCCAAAATGCTATCATTGGGTCCCTTTACTATGGAATATTAATTTCTTTTTATGCCCAACTCAGTGATGAATTTACTTGTGAGGAATCTACTATGAAAATTAAGGAATACTATACAATATCTACCATCTGGAGATATCTCTTTACAACTTCCTGAAGAATCCCTGAAATTTTTCCCAATGTTATTTTTAGAGACAGTTGAGGCAGAAAGAGAAATGGTTACAGTTTATCCAATCACAGATGACATTCCAAATGGTCTATGGGATTCATCTTCAATAGATGTAGGCTTATTTAAATCAGCAGCATCAATTAAAGACTAGAAGAGATCCTCTACCTTGTATTCCCCAATATCCTTTAAGTAAGGAGGCAATAGAGGGCATAAGACCAATTAAAGAATCATTGTTAGAGCAAGGAATTATGGTCCCATGTATTTCAGAATTTAATGCCCTATACCTTCAATTAAAAAACCAAAAGTTGATAAAAATGGGAGACTGTGTTACAGATTTGTTTAAGATTTATGGGTTATCAATGATTATGTTATAAAATGCCACCCAATAGTACCATCATCAGCTACAATTATCTCCCTACCCAGTCATGCATGATATTTCACAATGGTAGACCTATGTTCTACTTTTTTATATATAAAGACTCCCAAAAGATTTTTGCTTTCAACAGGCAGGGAAGAAGTTTCTGTTGCAGTCATTTGCCACAAGGGTATTGAAAAAGTTTGTCTCTCTTTTCACAAATCCTAAATAAAGATCTAGAAACTATTCATTTTAAAGACAGAAAATTAGTACATTTCATGGGTGACATCCTTTTAGCTTCCCCAAATTCAAAAATTTGTCTTAGAGATAGCAAATTTCTTTTATGTTAATTATATAAGCGAGGACATAAGATGTTCAAAACAAACTGCAATGGTGTCTACCAAGAATAGAATACCTAGGATTCATTCTCTAGGAATATTTCCCAAAAATGTATAGCAGATATTAAAAAACTTAGTGCCCCAAGAACCAAAAGACAATTAAGAGCCATACTTGGGAGGATGGGTTTCTGTAGACAATGGATCCCTGGGTATAATGAACTGACCAAATCTCTCACTGATTTAACCAAAAATACAGAACCAGAACCACTCAAACTTAAATCAGAACATTTACAAGCCATAATAAACTTAAGGAAGCAATTCTTTCCATACCAGCCCTTGGGATACCAGATTATGAAAAACTTAGCACAGACCCTAGGACCAAATCACCATCCCATAGCATATTACTGTGCAAAGCCAGACCCTATTGCAGCTGGCATCATTCCATGCTTGTGTGGCGTTGCAGGCTCAGCACTGTTGGTGCAGAAATCTGCAGATCTTGTTTTTGGGTGTCCTTTAACAATCTTTTGCCCTCTCCAAGTAGAAGCTCTTAAGCTTAAATATCTCACTCAAGCTTTCTCTGATCAACATATAGATAAATATGATATAATTCTTCTAGGCAATGAAAATATACAAATTAAAAGATGTATTGTGTTGAACCCAGCAACACTCCTTCCCGATTTACCAGCTAATGGAGAACCATTTCATGAATGCACAACAGTTGTAGAATTAGCAGAACAATGAAGAAAATATTTAAAAGATAAGCCAATTGACAATCCTTATCTTGTGCTTTTTACTGATGGTTCTTCATATATGCAAAATGGGTTATGGTATACGAGTACAGCAGTAGTAACAGAATTTGAGACCTTGTGGTGTGCTTCCATACCAAAAATATGAGTGCTCAAGGTGCAGAGTTAGTAGCTCTGACACAGGCTTATAACTTACCTGAAAGCAAGAGAGCTAATGTCTATACAGACTCTCATTATGTGTTTTTGATATGCCATGCATCAATTTGGAAACAGAGAGGATTTATTACATCTGCAGGAAAACAGATATTTCATGCTGGAATTATAACAGAGTTACTGACAGCTATCCTAAAACCTAAAGAATTTGCTGTAATGCATTGCAAAGGTCATTCTGTTAACAGAGATCCAGTGTTTCAGAGTAATAATAGAGCTGATTTCATAGCTAGATATGCAGCATGAAATGCACCAACTTGTATAATGAGTTTATCCATGATAGAGCCAACAGATCTTTAAAAAGTATATTTAGATACTGAAATTTAGGCATGGAAACAAAAATTTGGAGCTAGGGAAGAAAATGGAATTTGGGTGGCATCCACAGGAAAGCCTATTTTACCAAAACATTTTTTACAACCATCTCTTTCAGGCTATCCATAATAAGGGTCATTTTGGGACATAAGTTATCATCAATACTATAAAAAAGAGTGTGGATTTCACCTGGGGTAAGCACAAATGCTAATAAAGTATGTTCCAGCTGTTCTATTTGTCAAAGATTCAATAAAGGTATATTTGAGAAAAAAGGTTTAGGGGGAAGACCTTTAGCTTACAGTGCTTTTGAAAATTTGCAAATAGATTATATAAGCATGCCAAAATCTGGAAAATTCAACTTTTGTTTAGTTTTGGTAGATAAATTAACTAGATGGCCAGAAGCATTTCCAACTGCTACAAATACATCAGCTTTTGTGGTTAAGATCTTATTAAGGGAGATTATACAAAGACTTGGTTTGCCTGTTAAAATTGGCTTGGACAAAGGTTCTCATTACACCAATAATATTTTAAAAACAAGTTTATGAAAAATTTAGGAATCTCTGTAAAATATCATGTACCCTGTCATCCAAGAAGTTCAGGCCAAGTGTAAAGAATGAATAGAGAACTCAAAAAAAATGATTGGAAAACTTTGTACTGATACACATTTAAAATGGCCAGACATTATACCCTTAGCTCTATTCTTTATCCGTACAAGACCCCGTGCAAACATACATATTTTTCCTTATGAAATTTTGTATACCAGCCAAAACTTGAAAAACTACCTATGCTTCCATGTTAGGAAGAGACATTCAAATCTCATCTTATGTTACTACCTTGCAAACCAGATTAAGAGAACTACAAGATATGGGGATTTTAGTTTAGGGTGGTTTTCTCAATTACTTATTACACAACATGAAGCCAGGTGACACAGTCTACATCTAAATATTTGAAACATACTTTGTAAATAGATCTGTAATATACTTTGTATATCAACTTTGTACAATAGTTTATAGATAACATACACATAATAGCAAAATTTGTAAAAATGTAAATAGTGTACAAGTTCTATATATTACATTGTAAATAGTTACAAAGTAGCAATAGAAATTTATTAGATCTGTATATATTTGTAGAATTATACAGGAAATCATTTGTATATCTTTGTAAATATGTTCAGATTTCTGTAAATTAGCTGTGTAAATAGTTATAATGTTATAAAAAACAGATTTTGAGGCTAAGAAACTCAATTTTCAGTTATCTGTAATCAGTTTTGTTTTCTGTATTAGAACATGGTTTAGCATAGGGAAAAACGTTTTGCTTTGAATTGCTCAACTAAGAGTTTTGGATGCACTTTGCATAAGCTACATTGTTTGTTAAAATTTTCTTTGTAATTATGCTAGATTAGTGTAAGATTTTTAGACAAATATGGTTTTCTGTATTAGTTTTAAATTGACAGTGTATACTTTGCAAGAACTATTTTTCTAAAAGTTTTGCATTTTGTATGTTGCATTTTTGGAATTTTATTATTGTATTCTTTAGCATTTGAAATTTTGAATTACCTACTATTGTTGGTTTTTTGGAAATGTTTGCATTTTGTTTTTGCTTTCTGAAAGACAGCTTATTGTAATTCTCTTTTTCCCTTTTTTCCCTATTTTATATCCCTAGAGTAAGTTAGTGAATAGGAATAGGAAACATAGATAAGTTTAGAGTAGGACTGTTTGTTATTTTTGGTAACTATAATAAGATAAGTTTACAATAAAGAGAATTTATATATTTACTAGTGATCATATGAGAAATTTGTCTTCAACAAATTTACCCAAATGATCATAGGGAGGAAATGTAATAGGAAAAGGATAGAGATAGGATAAGATTTAAGAGAAGTGGAAGGCTGTCTTTAAGGAACATATTAGGAACTCAAAGGAAAGGATTTTAGCAGGCAGAAGGCAGAGGAGGAACAGTTTGGAAGTGACAACTGATAGAGTAGTGAATTCCTGTAGGAGGTTGGTCTCTTCCTGTTCATAAGGAAGGAGCAAAGGCAGGCTTTTCAGAGCTCATCTACCTCAACCTGACTGTGGAGAAGTAGTAAACCCCTAAATCATCTTGGAGATACTCTATTTCAACTTCCAGGTAAGTATGGCAGCAGTCTACACGTGGGACGCTTCCTCTCCCCAGCACCCACTAATATAGACTCCCTCAAAAGACCAAAAAAACATTCTCATAAGAACGGGGGGACTCTACAGTATGGTGTAGCATTGAAGCTATGTGGGATTTGGGCACTTCCACACTATAAGGGGGTGAAAAAGCTCCCAATTAAACGTGAGCTGATCTACCCTCCCCCACTCCACCTACGTAGCCAGAGTCAGAGCCAGCACACACCAGAATCAGCGAGTGAGTGAGGGACATCTCTAGAGCGAGCAAGGAGCACCTCTAGGTCCCTGAGAGCTAACTAAGACCACCAAAGACCTACCCCTGAGAGCAGCTATGCCGGAAACCCCGGCAGGCAAGGGAGCATAGACTGTGGGTGCTCCTGCACAGAGAAGAGCTGTGAACAACAGAGAGCTTGCCTCAGGCAAAATCCTTGCTCCTTAACTCCATACACAGAGAACCTGCCTAGCTCACTCAGATTTCTAACTAGAAAGGGAAGTAAAAACCTCCACAGTGATGGAAAACTCTGCCCAGGGGCAAACATCCTCCAAGAAACACATAGAAAAAAAGGCAGTGATCCTCAAAAATTTTTACAGAGGAAAAACCTAGGCTACAGAGGAAAAACAGGAGGAAATTCAAATAAACCCAAAACCTTCCCCCCAAAATGGAAATTGTCTACAAGCTCTGGAAGAATTTAAATTGGAGCTTATCAAAAAGATGGAAGCCTTTTGTCAAGGGAAGTGAGAAATAGTTCGAAGAGAAAACCAAAAAATTAAAGCAGAAAACCAAAAGATAATAACAGAAAACCAAGTCTTAAGGACCAGAATTGAGCAACTGGAAACCAATGACCTTGTAAAACAGCAATAATTAATAAAGCAAAGTCAAGAGACTGACAAAATAGAAAAAAAAACATAAAATATCTCACTGACAAGGTAACAGATCAGGAAAATAGGTCACAACAAGACAATTTGAGAATCATTGGTCTACCTGTAAAGCCAGAAATAAACAGAAATATTGACATCATACTACAAGAAATCATCCAAGAAAACTGCCTCAATGTTCTTGAACAAGGGGGCAAAATAGACATTGAAAGAGTTCATAGAACACCCTCTACATTAAACCCCCAAAAGACAACTCCCAGGAATGTAATTTCCAAATTTCAGAGCTTTCAAGCGAAGGAGAAAATCCCACAAGAAGCCAAAAAGAGACAATTCAGATGCCAAGGAACACCAAACAGGATCACACAAGACCTGGCAGCCTCCACACTAAAGGACCGCAAGGCCTGGAGCATGATATTCAGAAAGGCAAGAGAACTGGGTGTTCAACTAAGAATCACCTATCCATCAAAACTGACTATATATTTCCAGGGCAAAGTATGAGCATTCAACAAAATAGAAGATTCCCAAGTATTCGTAAAGAAAAGACCAGAAATAAGTAGAAAGTTTGATATCCAAACACAAACATGAAAAGGTAAACATGAAAAGGTAAATAAGAAAGAGAGGGAAAAGGGGGAAAATATTTTTTTTCTTATTCAAACTCTCTTCATCAAGGGCTACAATTAGATCAAATTATAAATATTAATATATGGGGAAAATGTTATTTGTAACTCTCAAAAATTGTATTTATTATTATAGTAATTAGAAGAATCACTCAAAGGAAAAGATTGGGGCAGTAAGGGCTATAAGATGATATGCAAAAAAAAAAAAGAAAAGAAAAGAAAAAGGGTGGGGGGAAATCAAAGATGGTACCAAGAGATACTTGAAGAAATAAAACAAATAGGATAATATGTTTCACACAAAGATACACATGGGAAGGGGAGGGGAAGAATACTCTTATAAGAAGGAGAAGAAGAAGAGTGTTAATAGGTAATACTTAAACCTTATTCTCAGTGAAATCAATTCTGAGAGAGAAGAGCATCTAGATCCATTGGGATCTTGAATTCTATCTTATCCTACAGGTGTAAGATTAGACTTTATGATTTAAGACTAAATATATATTAATTAAAGGTCGCCAAGGAATTCACTTATGAAATTCCTAAATGAAACACTCAAGTCAGAATGGAGTTTTATGGCAATTTAATTACAACAAGAGGAAGAAAATATTAGAGAGAGAGACAGACAGAGAGGGAGACAGAGAGACAGACAGATAGACAGACAGACAGAGAGAAGCGGGGGTGGGGGGGGAGAGAAGGAAAGAGATTAACTCTACCTCCTGGCTCAGGCTGAGCCAGAAAGAGTCTTAGGCCTTGGAGGTCCAAGGCAGGGAAGGGAGTCAGTCCTTATCACTCACGTGATCAATTTGAAGGAAAGCTGTCTGTGGGCCTCCTCCCAGCTAGAGCTCCAGGATCCAACTGGCGTCTAGCCCCCTCCATAGGAAGTGAGCGAATGTTAGAGGCTGTTCTCTACCTCACTTCCTGCATCTCACAAGTGACAGTGGTGGCTCAAGCTTGGCTTAGGACAGCCCAGGGGGACAGTTAGTTGTTTCTGATTTGTCATTAGCTAACACATGCCCATGTAGTGTGAGTGTGCATATTCATGGGTGCTAGACCAAGCAAGATGGAGGAAATTTAAAAATCACACAGGGTAAGTGAGAAGAGAAAACTAAGGGGGCCAGGGGGAAGGGAGTACTAACAGGGAGGGAAGGAGAGAGGGGAGGAAACTTAAGAGACCCTAAATAAAAAAAAAACAAGAAGGGAACAAAAAGGGAGGAGCCAGAAAGGGAAGCATATCAAGGGAGGGGATTAGGGGGACTGATTAAAAGTAAACCACTGTTTTAAAAGGATATATAGCAAAAGAAGAAAGGACAGAACTAGGAGAGGATATCAAAATGCTAGGGAATTCACAAGTGACAATCATAACTTTAAACATGAATGGAATGAACTTACCCATAAAACGTAGATGAATAAGAGAGGATTAGAATCCAAAATCCTACCATATGTTGTCTACAAGAAACACACCTGAGGTGGGAAATACTCACAAGGTCAGAATTAAAAGTTGGAGCAAGACTTATTGGGCCTCAACTGATAGAAAGAAGGCAGGAGTTGCAATCATGATATCAGACAAAGCCAAAGTAAAAATAGACCCAATTAAAAGGGATAAGGAAGGTAAATACATCCTAATAAAAGGGAGTATAGACAATGAGGAAATATCACTAATCAATATGTATGCACCAAATGGTATAGCATCCAAATTTCTAAAGGAGAAACTAATAGAATTGAAGGAGGAAATAGATAGTAAAACTATACTAGTGGGAGACTTGAACCTACCACTATTAAATTTAGATAAATCAAATAAAAAAATAAATAAGAAAGAGGTAAAAGATGTGTATGAAATCTTAGAAAAATTAGAATTAATAGATATATGGAGAAAAATCAATAGGGTCAAAAAGGAATACATCTTCTTTTCAGCAGTACATGGTACATTCACAAAGATTGACCATATACTAAGTCATAAAAACATGGCATACAAATGCAGAAAAGCAGAAATAATAAATGCAACCTCTTCAGATCATAAGGCAATAAAAATAATGATAAGTAAGAGTACATGGAAAGCCAAATCAAAAATAAATTGGAAATTAAATAATATGATTCTCTAAAATCGGTTAGAGAACAAATCATAGAAACAATTAATAATTTCATTGAAGAAAATGACAATGATGAGACATCCTTTCAAACTCTATGGGATGCAGCCAAAGCAATACTCAGGAGAAATTTTATATCCTTGAATTCATATATTAACAAATTAGGGAGGGCAGAGGTCAATGAATTGGACATGCAAATCAAAAAACTTGAAAGCGAACAAATTAAAAACCCTCAGAAGAAAACCAAATAAGAGATCCTAAAAATTAAGGGAGATATTCATAAAATCGAAAGTGAAAGAACTATTGAACTAATAAATAAGACTAGAAGCTGGTATTTTGAAAAAAAATAGACAAAGTATTGTTCAATCTAATAAAAAAAAGGAAAGAAGAAAACCAAATTAATAGTATCATAGATGGAAAGGGAGAACTCACCTCCAGCAAAGAGGAAATTAAGGCAATCATTAAAAACTATTTTGCTCAATTATATGGCAATAAATATGGCAATCTAGGTTATATGTATGAATATTTACAAAAATATAAACTGCCTAGATTACCAGAAGAAGAAATAGAATTCTTAAATAATACCATATCAAAAAAAGAATTGAACAGGCCATCAAAGAACTTCCTAAAGAAAAAATCCCCAGGGCTGGATGGATTCACAAGTGAATTCTGTCAAATATTCAAAAAACAGCTAATCCCAATACTATAAAAACTATTTGACATAATAAGAAAAGAGGGAGTTCTACCAAATTCCTTTTATGACACAAATGATTCCAAGCCAAGCAGGTCAAAAACAGAGAAAGAAAACTACAGACCAATCTCCTTAATGAACATAGATGCAAAAATCTTAAATAGGATACTAGCAAAAAGACTCCAGCAAGTCATCAGGAGGGTTATTCACTATGATCAGGTGGGATTTAAACCAGGAATGCAAAGATAGTTCAATATCAGGAAAACCATCCACATAATTGACCACATCAACAAGCAAACCAACAAAACTCACATGATTATCTCAATAGACGCAGAAAATAATAAGCATATTAAGTGCTGATAAGATAAGAAAATTTAAGAAAGGTGTTTCTGAGACTGCAGGCAAGGCAGAGTTCTGTACATCAGCTGAAAACTTGGAAGGAGGGACAGCAGGCAAAGTTCTGATAGTTGATTAGTGGCTTCTGGGAGTTGGTCTCTAGCTTCTGATGAAAGCAGACTCAACTCAGACCTCGCTCTCTGCTGGTGATAGGGAAGACAGAACTTTGTAACCATTTTAAGAGGTTTTCTACTTTCCTGACTGTGAGAATTCATCTTGAAGAAGGAGCTGTCAGATCTGCTTTGTTGAAGAATTATTTTTGAGGGAAGAAAGATGAAAGGTCTGTTTGCCTGAACTCTGGGAGACATCTCAGACCTGTACTCTGGCCAGTTAGCCTCTGTCATATTGGGCTAAATGATTCTATTTACTTGGAGACACTGTTAACAATATTAAGTTATTTTGATAAAGATTATAGATTAGTTTAGTCAGATAGTGTTTTGGGTTTTTTTTTTTTTTTAGTAAAGGTTAAGCAGTTCAGAGTAGCCTGAAGAAACTGAAGACTTTGCTGTGAGGCAAATATAAAAGAGTGGGTAGAGATTTAGTTTCCTTAGATCTATGGTATCCTGTTTGCTAATCCTTACTTTATTTGTTATTATGTATTATAAATAAATAGATTTTTTCTATGAATATTCAGTCTTCAAGTAGTCATATACTGGCCTAGTGAAGGGAAGTCATTCCTGGCTTTCCTTCAGAGAGGAGAGCTGTAAGATATTTTGTGAACATCAAGCAAAATATTTTACCACAGCAGCATCCTCAATAACATCACTTAAAATCTCAATACTTCAACAGCTAATAAGTATCTGAGGCCAGATTTGAACTCAGGAAAATGAGTGTTCCTGACTCTAGACCCAGCTTTCAATCCACTGTGCATTAACTGCCACAACATATCTTCTTTACAGTTTTACTATAGTGTGTCTACAATTACTATAAAATGTGTGTGGCCACAGTTAGATTGCCTATGTAATATAAATAAGGAAGGTCAATAGGCCTTAGAGATGTCCCAAATAAGCCAAAAAGGAATTTCTACAATTCTCATATTTAGAAATGATATCCTTTATTCTTTTTCCATATCCATAGATGAATACTGAGTCAGAACTAGCACATCTTTCCATAATATCATTAGATACATAAGAATTTAAATTTAGGTTTTATGCTAAATATGAGAATTCTAAAGTAATATTGTGATCGCTGCTTTAAAAATATTACAGCTTAAGTAAAAATGACTTTTAATAGCTTTATTTGCAAAGAGATGGAAAGAGTGAAAGTGGAAAAATGTTGATAAAGAGACAGATTCTAATAAGCCTACCAGCACTTCTCCTGAGAAGCCAGGCTTAGCCCCAGTAGGGCTACCCCAAGACTCTATCTCCATGTGGATTTCATGGTAATTCTCAGCCAGAAGTCCCTGTGGTGTCTTCAGCCAGGGTTACACTAATGCAGTCTCCTCCAAACCCAAGGTAGGAATCTCTGGAACCAATCTCTCCAAAATCCAGGAAAGGAATAATAGCTACTCACCCAACAGACCAATGCAAGATCCAGGGGAAAAGTTTTCTCCTCCAGTCTGGCTCACCAGAACAAAGAGAATGACTGAATCCTTGAGGTGGCCTTTTAAAGTAATTTTCTGGACATCACTTGTCACTTCCTGTTGCTCCCTGTATTAAAAAAAAGAAAAAGATAAATGGGGAAGATTTGTGCCCCGATGGAAGCTTGAACTTTCAGTATGGAGAGGGGGAAAGAGTAGAGAACCCCCTTCTCCAAGCAGGGTTCAGGGGAGACAGCAGATTTAACGGGCTGGCTCAGAGAGATAAGAGGGGGTTTGAAGATTTCCCCCTTCTGCCTTCCCTCCTTAGCTAAAGCTGCTCTCCCCAATTTGCTCTTGTCCCTCTTTTCCCCCCTCTACTACTCAAGACCAAAAGGTCTCCCCTTGATCCATTCACTCACACTCAGCTTAGGGAACAGATAACTTTTAATAGTAACTCAATCAGATAATACAAAAGGAATAAAGGACAAAGAAGAATGGGAAAAGGAAAGTGGGAAAAGGGGTGCCTGTCCCTATTTAAACCCTTTTCCTCCCTCCTTGAGTTTGGGGGGAACTCAGGCCTTGGCAACCTGAGCCCCCTGAGAGAAAATCAGGTTGACTCACCCTTGGGCAAAAGGAGCTGAGGTAAAGTCTGCTCAGGTTTCTCTTCAGAAGTCCCTTCAACTGGGAAGTGTTGGGGGGAAAGATTTCCAGTCACCAGCAGGAAAAATGAGTAACCCTCAAGATAAAGTCTTTTTCCCAACCTCTCTCATCTGCTTCTCAAGACCAAAAGACCCTCACTGTTCTCCAAGCCAGAGTCTCCTCCTCCTCCGGATTCCACTCCTGGGGCCCCTCCCCCATCAAGGTGATCAATTTCACATACTCTTCAGCTTGGCACTTTTTCTCTAGTGCCAGCCTCTGTCACATCCCCCACTTTATGAGAACCAATCCCAATTTTTCAATTTGCCTAGCACTGTCCAAGGTGGGCAGTGGCCTTTGGAGAAATGAGCTTACTCTAGTAAGTGACTTGGAACTCTCTTACTTAACACTAAGTTCTTGATTTGTTTAGTGTGAAGATTAAATTAACTCTCCCTTGCCCATTTTTAGATTTAATCACCAAAAGCATATACACCAAACTCAGACTTGAGTGGGGGAGGTTTGTGACCCATGTGTATGATAGTGGGTGATAAATCAGTATCCACTGACTGCCCCTGGGCAGTCCTAAGCAAAAGCTTTAGCTGTAATTGGTACATGCCAAATGAAGGAAGTCACAGGAAGTTATAAAAAGAAACCGTCTTTTAAAATGCCAAGAAACTTCCTAAGATCTCTCTTCTCTCTTTGGTCTTTGACTTGACTTTGGAAGAGCTTGGGTTTGAGATCTCAGACTGCTGCCATTTTGGATTTATACATGCTGAGTGAAAGGCTGACTCCTTTCCTGGATTTTCTGAAGAGACTAGCCGTGGGAGAGACCTAACTTCTTGAGAGAGGATCCCTGCATCCTCAGGTCATTGACTCATGGCCAAGGCCCCTCCAGTTAAGGACTAATTAACCTTGCCTGGGTTGAGCCAGGGGCCAAGCAAATTAATTAGTGCTTAGGCTAGATATCTTACCCTATTCTCTCTCTGATTTCCTTACTTTCACTCTTTCTATATTTTATAAATAAATAGTTGAAATAAATCTCTGGAATTAACTAAATTCCTGGTGACCCTATTCTTAAATAATCCAGTCCAAACTTTTATATAAACCCCTCAATTTCTACCCCCTTACATCAGCTAAAAATAGACAAGTGGAGAGTTAATCCTATCTTCACAGTATGAGGAGAAAAGGTATCTATTTATTTTTTAAAAGGGTTGGATTGGATTGTTTAAGAATAGGATCTCCAGGAATTTATATTAATTTCAAAGAGATTTATTTACAATTTATTTACAAAATATAGAAAGAAGGGGCAGATGGATAGCTCAGTGGATTGAGAGCCAGGCCTAGAGATGGGAGGTCCTAGGTTCAAATCTGGCCTCAGCCACTTCCTAGCTGTGTGACCCTGGGCAAGTCACTTGACCCCCAGTGCCTAGCCCTTACCACTCTTCTGCCTTGAAGCCAATACACAGTATTGACTCCAAGACAAAAGTTAAGGGTTTAAAAAAAAAAAGATGGTGCCTTATAGAAATGGCTCACTAGGGTCAAAATGAAGAAAAGTGATACGAAAGTGAATCCAAAACAGAGATAACTTAGAAGGAGATGTACCAATCACCAGGACCAGAAAGAATAAATATGAATTGACTATTTTTTCAACCCTTACTTTCTGTCTTAGTAACAACTCTAGGACAAAAAGGGCAAGGGCTAAGCAGTGTAAAAATTAAAATTAATGTGCAATAAAAATATTATATTTTAAGAGATTTATTAATGATCATTAAAAGTTAAGAAATGAAAAGGTAACAAAATAAAAAACCATGTTTAGTAGTAGTCTCTTGGTAACCGAGGATGACGATTGTCTTTGTGTGTTTTCATCTATGGTGTATAGATGAGTGTGCACAAAGACACTTGTGTGTGAAGGAGATTTAAGTGGAAAAGTCGATGCACAGAGACAGTCCCACTCTCTCAGCGTTGGAAGCCTGGATCCAGTGGCATGAAAAGTCGTTACACCTGGAGACTTCCTCAGCTGCATTGGATGGCCATGTTGGCCTTTGAGCTCCAACACGCCCTAAGCACTCCACAGTGCTTTGCTGTGTCGCCATCTCAGCCGTTGAACCCTCTTATTGGTTTCTTCCTGTTCGGCCGAAGCAGTCTTCACAGGCTGGGTGAGCAAAGCCCTGGTTCACCAGGGGTCGATGACCCGATGGCTACCCTCACAAGGTTTGGCCGGCCTGTTGAAGCTATTGCCCAGGGTGTGGCCACTGCCGCATGCTAGCAGCTACTGGGAGCCACAAGTAAGAGCTGGGTGTCAGGTGGGGGTCAGAGGCTGGAGAGCTGCCCTAGGAGGGCACGACAAGCCCTCTGTACCAGAGATACTACCCCTCCCTGAGCACCCCATACACACCCTGATGTGTGGAATGAGGAATTAATGGTTATTCTCAAGGTAACAGTTAGTTAGCAATAGTAATATCTCCAAAATCAATACCCCTTTGGACCCCATAGAAGTTACTAAAGTTAGTCCCTTTGAAACAGCATCCCCAGCTGGACAGGACTGCCCCACCCCTATCATTAACTCAAAAGCCTCTAAATCCTTTTGGCCTGAGTGAAACAGCAACAATCTGTGTCTTTGGTTTTAGTATAAATAAGCCTTTTAAATTTGTACTTTTACAATGGCTGAAACTGTAGACTAGTGATTGAGGAAGTAATTTATGTACCAGAGACTAGGCTGGCAGTCTTGTATCCACAGCTCCCTCCCCCAGCATCTTTCACTGGCAACCTTCAGCTGCTTCAGCAGCCACCTAAAGCCTAACTCTCTTCACCTTTTTTCCTAGCTCAGCCTGCTTTAATCTGCATTCCAAAGACAAGGTATCTGTGAAACACTTAGTTGGGACTTCAACCTCTGCCTCCTGCCTAGGAGTCCAGTGTACCTTTTACTGCACAAGGCTACTTCTTGGATATGTTGCAACCAAGTCTAGTGAAGGGGCTACTCACAAAATTAGAATCACAGATCTTTTTTTTAATATCAAAATAAGTATATATCTCTGACACATATAGTGGTTTGAACAGTTTATTTTATTTAAGTAATTTTCAACTCATTGCGTTTCAAAACTAGACCTTCCAAATTCAGTTTTATATTTCAAAATCTATAACAGCCCTACATGGCAGAATCATGGATTTTCTCTTTATTGTATTAGCTCATAGGCTCTCTACAATGGTAACAAGTTTTGTTAAAGTATTTGTATTAGAAGAGAAAAAAAAAACTAATTCCTTCGGCCTTCCAAAACGCAAGCTTCAGGCATAAGTTTTGAAGAATAAAAAAATTAACAGCATGCATTATGCATAATAACAAAACATCTAAATCTTTCCCAATGAGATTGAAATAAAACAAGAATGTTCACTATCTCCCTTATTATTTGATATAGTGCTAGAAATGTTAGCTATAGCGAAAAGACAAGAATAAGAAATGTAATGAATAAGCACAGGGAAAGAAGAAACAAAATAATGTCTATTTCCAAACAACATGGTAGTTTCTTTAAAGAATGGCAGGGATTTGATTAAAAAAATAATAATAAACACACACAAAAAAAACCCCGAATTGGTACATTTACAACAAAGCAGGATACAAAAGGTACCTATAAAAAACCATTAGTCTACATATATTTATATATATGTATATGCACACATATATATGTATATTGCTAATATAATCCAAGAGAAAGAGATGGAAAGAAAAATTCCTTTCAGAATAAAAAATGCTAGGGAATTAACCTTCTGAGACCTTTTTTTTTTTTTAAATATATTTTATTTGATCATTTCCAAGCATTATTCGTTAAAGACATAGATCATTTTCTTTTCCTCCCCCCACCCCCCATAGCCGACGCGTAAGTCCACTGGGCATTAGATGTTTTCTTGATTTGAACCCATTGCTTTGTTGTTAGTATTTGCATTAGAGTGTTCATTTAAAGTCTATCCTCTGTCATGTCCCCTCAACCTCTGTATTCAGGCAGTTGCTTTTTCTCGGTGTTTCCACTCCCATAGTTTATCCTTTGCTTATGAATGGTGTTTTTTTCTCCTGGATCCCTGCAAGTTGTTCAGGGACATTACACCGCCACTAATGGAGAAGTCCATTACGTTCGATTATACCACAGTGTATTAGTCTCTGTGTACAATGTTCTCCTGGTTCTGCTCCTCTCGCTCTGCATCACTTCCTGGAGGTTGTTCCAGTCTCCATGGAACTTCTCCACTTTATTATTCCTTTGAGCACAATAGTATTCCATCACCAACATATACCACAGTTTGTTCAGCCATTCCCCAATTGATGGGCATCCCCTCGTTTTCCAGTTTTGGGCCACCACAAAGAGCGCAGCTATGAATATTTTTGTACAAGTCTTTGTGTCCATTATCTCTTTGGGGTACAGACCCAGCAGTGCTATGGCTGGGTCAAAGGGTAGATATTCTTTTGTCGCCCTTTGGGCATAGTTCCAAATTGCCCTCCAGAATGGTTGGATCAGTTCACAGCTCCACCAGCAATGAATTAATGTCCCTACTTTGCCACATCCCCTCCAGCATTCATTACTTTCCTTTGCTGTTATGTTAGCCAATCTGCTAGGTGTGAGGTGATACCTCAGAGTTGTTTTGATTTGCATCTCTCTGATTATAAGAGATGTAGAACACTTCTTCATGTGCTTGTTAATAGTTTTGATTTCTTTATCTGAGAACTGCCTATCCATTTCCCTTGCCCATTTATCAATTGGAGAATGGCTTGATTTTTTGTACAATTGATTTAGCTCATTATAAATATGAGTAATTAAACCTTTGTCAGAGGTTTCTATGAAGATTTTTTCCCAATTTGTTGTTTTCCTTCTGATTTTAGTTATATTGGTTTTGTTTGTACAAAAGCTTTTTAGTTTGATGTAGTCAAAATTATTTATTTTACATTTTGTGATTCTTTCTATATCTTGCTTGGTTTTAAAGCCTTTCCCCTCCCAAAGGTCTGACATGTATACTATTCTGTGTTTACCCAATTTACTTATGGTTTCCTTCTTTATGTTTAAGTCACTCACCCATTTTGAATTTATCTTGGTGTAGGGTGTGAGGTGTTGATCTATTCCTAGTCTCTCCCACACTGTCTTCCAATTTTCCCAGCAGTTTTTATCGAATAGTGGATTTTTGTCCCAAAAGCTGGGATCTTTGGGTTTATCATATACTGTCTTGCTGAGGTCGTTTTCCCCCAGTCTATTCCACTGATCTTCCTTTCTGTTTCTTAGCCAGTACCAAATTGTTTTGATGACTGCTGCTTTGTAATATAGTTTGAGGTCTGGGACTGCAAGGCCCCCATCATATGTGTTTTTTTTCATTATTTCCCTGGATATCCTTGATCTTTTGTTCTTCCAAATGAACTTTGTTATGGTTTTTTCTAAATCAGTGAAGAAGTATTTTGGTAGTTCAATGGGTATGGCACTAAATAGATAAATAAGTTTGGGTAGGATGGTCATTTTTATTATATTGGCTCGTCCTATCCATGAGCAGTTAATGTTTTTCCAATTGTTCAAGTCTAGTTTTAGTTGTGTGGCGAGTGTTTTGTAGTTGTGTTCATATAGTTCCTGTGTTTGTCTTGGGAGATAGATTCCTAGGTATTTTATTTTGTCTAAGGTGATTTTGAATGGGATTTCTCTTTCTAGTTCTTGCTGCTGAGCTGTGTTGGAGATATATAGAAAAGCTGATGATTTATGTGGGTTTATTTTGTATCCTGCAACTTTGCTAAAGTTGTTGATTATTTCAATTAGCTTTTTGGTTGAATCTCTAGGATTCTTTAAGTAGACCATCATGTCATCCGCAAAGAGTGATAACTTGGTCTCCTCCTTGCCTATTCTGATGCCTTCAATTTCTTTATCTTCTCTAATTGCTACTGCTAGTGTTTCTAGTACAATGTCAAATAGTAGAGGTGATAATGGGCATCCTTGTTTCACTCCTGATCTTATTGGGAATGCATCTAGTTTATCCCCATTGCAGATGATATTAGCTGTTGGTTTTAGATATATACTGTTTATTATTTTTAGGAATGACCCTTCTATTCCTATGCTTTCTAGTGTTTTTAATAGGAATGGGTGTTGTATTTTATCAAAGGCTTTTTCTGCATCTATTGAGATAATCATGTGGTTCTTGCTAGTTTGCTTGTTGATGTGGTCAATTATGTGGATGGTTTTCCTAATGTTGAACCAGCCCTGCATCCCTGGTATGAATCCTACTTGATCATGGTGAATGATCCTTCTGATCACTTGCTGGAGTCTTTTTGCTAGTATCCTATTTAAGATTTTTGCATCTATATTCATTAGGGAGATTGGTCTATAGTTTTCTTTCTCTGTTTTTGACCTGCCTGGTTTTGGAATCAGTACCATGTTTGTGTCGTAAAAGGAGTTTGGTAGAACTCCCTCTTTGCTTATTATGTCAAATAGTTTGTATAGTATTGGGGTTAACTGTTCTCTGAATGTTTGATAGAATTCACAGGTGAATCCATCAGGCCCTGGGGATTTTTTCTTAGGAAGTTCTTTGATGGCTTGATGGATTTCAATTTCTGATATGGGATTATTTAAGAATTCTATTTCCTCTTCTGTTAGTCTAGGCAGTTTGTATTTTTGTATATATTCATCCATTTCTCCTAAATTGGTGTATTTATTGCCATATAATTGGGCAAAGTAATTTCTAATGATTGCCTTAATTTCCTCCTCATTGGAGGTGCTGTCCCCCTTTTCATCTTTAATGCTGTGAATTTGCTTTTCTTCCTTCCTTTTTTTAATTAGATTGACCAGTACTTTGTCTATTTTGTTTGTTTTTTCAAAGTACCAGCTTCTTGTCTTATTTATTAAATCAATAGTTCTATCACTTTCGATTTTATTAATTTCTCCCTTAATTTTTAGGATTTCTAATTTGGTTTTCTGCTGGGGGTTTTTAATTTGATCGCTTTCGAGTTTTTTCAATTGCATTTCCAATTGATTGATCTCTGCTCTCCCTTGTTTGTTAATATGAGCTTTCAGGGATATGAATTTGCCTCTGATTACCGCTTTGGCTGCATCCCAAAAGGTTTGAAAGGATGTTTCGCCATTGTCATTTTCCTTGATGAAATTATTAATTGTTTCTATGATTTCTTCTTTAGCTAAACGGTTTTGGAGTATCATATTGTTTAATTTCCAATTGGTTTTAGATTTGGTTTTCCATGTACCATTACTAATCATTATTTTTATTGCCTTGTGATCTGAGAAGGCTGCATTCATTATTTCTGCTTTTTTGCATTTGTGTGCTATGTTTCTGTGACCTAATGTATGGTCAATTTTTGTGAATGTGCCATGTGGTGCTGAGAAGACGGTGTATTCCTTTTTATCCCTATTTATTTTTCTCCATATGTCTATTAATTCTAATTTTTCTAAGATTTCATTCACTTCTTTTACCTCTTTCTTATTTATTTTTTGATTTGATTTATCTAAATTTGATAATGGTTGGTTTAAGTCTCCCACTAGTATGGTTTTATTGTCTATTTCTTCCTTCAATTCTCCTAGTTTCTCCATTAGAAATTTGGGTGCTATATTATTTGGTGCATACATGTTGATTAATGATATTTCCTCATTGTCTAGAGTCCCTTTTAACAAAATATAATTACCTTCCCTATCCCTTTTGATCAGGTCTATTTTTGCATTGGCTTTATCAGATATCATGATTACCACTCCTGCCTTCTTTCTATCAGTTGAGGCCCAGAAGGTCTTACTCCATCCTTTCATTCTGACCTTGTGGGTGTCAACCCGCCTCAGGTGTGTTTCTTGAAGACAACATATGGTAGGGTTTTGGATTCTAATCCATTCAGCTATTCGTCTACGTTTTATGGGTGAGTTCATCCCATTCACGTTCAAAGTTATGATTGTCATTTGTGGACTCCCTGGCATTTTGATTGCCTTCCCTAATTCTAACCTTTTCTTCTTCGGCTCTACCTTTTAGTCCAGTGATTTACTTTGAATCAGTCCCCCTTGTCCCCTCCCTTGATGTTTCCCTTTTTAGTCCCTCCCTTTTTGTTCCCTCCCCCTCCCCCCTCTCTTTCCCTCCCTTTTTGTTCTCCCTCTCCCCCTCCCCCCCTTGGTTTTCCCTTCTCCTTACCCTTGTTGGGTAAGATAGAATTCAAGATCCCAATGGATCTGGATGTTTTTCCCTCTCAGAGTTGATTTCCCTGAGATTGAGGTTTAAGTAAACCCCCCCACCCTCTCTTCCTCTCCTTCTTATAGGAGTTTTCTTCCCCTCCCCTTCCCCTGTGAATCTTTGTGTGAGAACCATTATTCTATTTGGTCTTTCTTTACCCCCTATTTATACATTACATTTTCCCCACATATTAGTATACATAGGTTGATATAAATGTAGTCCTTATAGAAGAGAGTTTGAGTAAAAGAAGATAACATTTTTCCCCTTTCCTTAATATTTACCTTTTCAGGTATTCCTTGCTCTTTGATTTTCGGTATCAAACTTTCCACAGAGCTCTGGTCTTTTCTTTGCAAAAAGTTGGAAGTCTTCTATTTTGTTGAATGCCCATACTTTCCCTTGGAAGTATATAGTCAGTTTTGCTGGGTAGCTGATTCTTGGTTGGAGACCCAGCTCTCTTGCCTTTCTGAAGATCATGTTCCATGCCTTACGATCATTCAGCGTAGAACTTGCAAGGTCTTGTGTGACCCTGATTGGCATTCCTTTATATCTAAATTGTCTTTTTCTGGCTTCCTGTAGGATTTTTTCTTTTGTTTGATAGCTTTGGAATTTGGCAATTACATTCCTGGGAGTTGTCTTTTGGGGGTTTAGTGTAGAAGGTGTTCTGTGAGCTCTGTCAGTGGCTGTATTGCCCCCTTGTTCTAGAATCTCTGGGCAATTTTCTTTGATTATATCTTGTATCACCATGTCCAGTTTGGTGTTTATTTCTGGCTTTTCTGGGAGTCCAATTATTCTTAAATTTTCTCTTCTCCCCCTGTTTTCCAGATCTATCACCTTGTCGGTGAGATATTTTATGTTCTCTTCTAATTTCTTGGTGTTTTGGCTTTGCTTTATTAGTTCTTGCTTTAAAGCCTGGTTTTCTTTTACAGTTTGGTCAAACTGGTTTTGTAGATGCGTGAATTTCTTTTGCATCATTTCCCACTTTTCCTCCCAGAGGGCTTCCATCTTTTTGGTCCTTTCTGATTCAAATTCTTCATGGGTTTGTGGAGAGTTTCTATTTCCTTTGGAAGATTTTGGAGAATTTTCTTGTATATCTTCTTCTATCTGCTCTGTATTTTGTATTTTGGCTCCATAGAATGTGTCCAGAGTCGCCCCTTTCTTCTTATTTTTCTTGGTATTTTGGGGCTTCTGTGCTTCTGTGGAGTTTGTCATCTCTGAACGTGGAGGATTGGCTTTTCTTGTCTTTGTCTGGTGATCAGAGGCTTTAGTCCTGGGCAGATGTTGGTTCTATGAGCATTCCCTGGGTTAAACTGAATATGCCTCACTGGAACTGGAATGGAAGGGTCGGACCACGAGGCCACACTCTCCCCCCGGCTCGCTTTCCGGAAGTTGCCTTCAGAATCCCTGGCGGTGAGGCTGTTTCGTCGGCCTGCGGGGGGATGGGCTGCCGCTTCCCCAAGCTCCGAGAGCACAGACTTTCACTGAGACTTGGATAGCAGGATCCAGCCCGTGAGGCTGTCTTGCCCGCCCTGAGGGTTGCTGTTGTTTTGACCAGCTCTCTGCAGCGGAGGCCCCAGGCAGTAACTTTCACCCGGACCAACCTGCTCTTTGACCAACCAGCTCTTTGCAGCGGAAGCCCCAGGCAGTAACTTTCACCCGGACTGGGACTTGGGTAGAAGACCCTGAGGGTTGTTGTTCCTCAGACCCTGCTCTCTGAGCCCGGCGCGGCTGCCGCTTCCGGGAGCCTTGGACTCTGCGCTCCTACCCCTGAGGTCCGAGGGATCTCGGGTTCTGGCTTTTGAGGGGAGCCGTACCTTTTGAACCGGGTCCAGGTCCAGGAGGAGGGTTCCCAGGGTCTGTGCTGTTGATCGTTTTGAATTTCGGCGCCTTAGGAGCTTCTAGTTTGAGATCGGTCGGGAAGGGTTTTCCGGAGATCTGAACTTCAGCTTTCTCTAAGCCACCATCTTAACTGGAAGTCCTCCTGAGACCTTTTTAAGTTTCATATAAACACAACTACAGAACATTCTTATCTGTATAAAGGAAGGCTTTAAAATTTTGGAACAGAATTCATTAGTCATGGTTAGGCAATACCAAGAGAATGAAAATGATGCTACTATCTAGTACTAACATGGAAATGTTTTATATGATAATACATATATAACTCAAATCAAATTGCTTACAATCTCCCAGAGGGGGAAGGAGGGAGACAGTATAGATCTTATAATTTAAGAAAACACATATGGGAAATTATTATTACATAATTGAGAAAATAAAATGTATTTTTTTAAATAAAAAATAGATTTGAATCATGCATCCCCAATAGCCCTAACCTGTACATCTCAAGCAAGCCATGAATCTTATCTGAAGTTTGAAAAGAATTACTAGAAGAGCACAAAAAGAATTTTAAAAATTGAATAAGAGAGGAAAAATTATGAAAAGAAATGAGAGTAATGCAGAAAATTATGAAAAGAGTTAACAGCTTCATAAAGGAGGTCCAAAAAAATACCGAAGAAAATAACACCTAAAAAAACAGAACAGGCCAACCAATTAAAAAGAGGTACAAAAGCCACTGAAGAGAAGAAATGTTTAAAAAAAAAAAAAAAACATGTGCCCATGGCTAATCAGCCTACTCAAAATCCCACTTTCCAACACCGTGGTCACAACAGGAAGTAAAGAGGCCCTGAACCAGCAATCCCACTGCCTAATATTCCCTATCTACAGGAATTATGTAATAACAGGAAGTCAGTGGTCTCCCGGGAAATGTAGTTTTTAGGGTAACATTTCCAATTATACAGCAGTGGGGTTTAAGTGACTTGGCCAGGGTTACTAAGCTAGGAAATATCAAAGGTCAAATTTGAACCCAAGACCTCCAAACTCCAGGCCTTTTCACTGACCCACCTAGTTCTTACTGTATTGACTAGTAATCCAAATTCAAGAAGAATGAGGTACTTTGAGAGAGATAGAAAAATAAGAGATTATGATGATCAATGAGGAAATTCAGAGTAGATCCATTTCAGGTGATACTGAGATCTGAGGCTCCACTCATAATTAAAGGTTATGAGGTCATAATGATAAAGGTTATAAATGTTTTATGAGAATATTAATTTTTTATTTTATTTTATGAGTATTTATTAGGGGAGGGGAAGGATCAGAACTGTTCTTCTTAATTAAGTTATTGAGCTGGTTGAAATCTGAATCTCGGGAAGTGAACCATTCCCTGATGAGAAGACAAAAAGAGAGTCAAGGCTTTCCAAAGTTATTGGACTTGCCTTATTTGAGGAAGATTCTCCACTGGCTCTGTCTCTGTAGTTATTAATCTCCCTTTTCCATCAGCCCACTGTGAACCCTTTAAATGTATTTTAATCATCTGTAACCTAACAGTTTACCTCCTACAATCTGTTCGTCTAGGACTATTTCATTCTTTATGAGCTGCATTAGATTATGATTCTGATCAACAAATTTTGTTGAACCTTAAGTAAACGAAGCATGAAAATAATGAATCTTTATGGCCTAAAGATTGTTCTTTATTTTAAAAAATAAAGATCTCTCTCTCTCTGCCAAGATTTTCTATATAAAGGCTTGTCAGAAGCTCCATTCTTTGTTTGGGGGCATTTTTCTATCTCCTAAACCTGGGCATAAGCCTTCGAAAACCTGGGGGTTTGCCTCCATCACTTCTGTAGTGTGGAAGAGGTTTTCCATAGCAGTGCTGAACTCAATGGTAGATATTTCTCCCTTAAGAGATTTAGCAAGCCACAAAGAGGCAAGTAGTAAGGTTGGGAAGCCTGGGGCTTCCACTAGAAGCTCTCCTGTGCCCACCAGGTCATATTTGCTTCTCAACACTGAGACTGCTCTTCTAGTGACATAAAAATCATAAAATAGGTAAGTGGATCTTCTATGCATATTCTGGGGTTTTTGTTTGTTTCTTTCTTTCTTACATCTGAATATCTGTTGAAATTTTAGCACTGTGATTCAGGTGTCTAAAGCAAGGGCTAGACCAAGTCACTATGGGTTTTGAACACACAAGACAATACTTTTTTTTCCCTTTTTTCCTGATCTCTGCTTGCTTCGAGTCTTTGTTCCTTTTTCTGCCATGTTTTTCTGCAGACACAAAACAGACAATTTGTTGTCTTTTATGACCATTGTCTTTGAGGTCCAAATATTTGACCCTGGTAGGGTCCTGGTCTAGTAGGGCACCACAGTTTCTGACCAGTGATGAAGTGGTCCTGGTTCAGTGGCTCTGGCCCCATCTAATTTAGTTGAAAATGTGGTACCAAAATGATTCTTCTTTTTGATCTCTCTGATTCTGTTCCAAATACTCCTGATAAATTTTGTTACTCTAAAGTGGGGGATCTAGTCATTCTATCTCATCTTTAAAAAAATCCTATGGGTTGTTTCCTGGCTAATTTGGAAGATTCCCTTCAAGGAATCCAAATTATAAAAAACTTAGTTTTAAAAATCTTTTTTTAAAGGGTGGGACAGGATTAACTTTGGGGCATAGATATCCTTCCCTCAAGAAGGAACCTTTGATTTTAATATTCTGTGTGGGTTTAGATCGACCAGAGAAAATCTTCAGGCCATGAATGTCACACTGGCCTAGTCAAACAGATTCATAATCTCATGCATCTCCTTAGGAAACAGACCTAATTAAACATACTATATAGGATAAACTACATTAGTTTCCATTTTCATGGACTATTTATTCTTTCTTTCTTTCTTTCTTTCTTTCTTTCTTTCTTTCTTTCTTTCTTTCTTAGCTTGAGTTCTACACAATACAAGCAGTACTATCTGTAAACTAAAGCATCTTTACAAAAATTATTGAGGCCCTGACTTTGGAAAATAAGTCCTTCGCCGTGTTGATATTATCAAGAGACCTCAAACAGAAAAAAAAAAAAGAAATCATTATTTAATTCTATATATGAGAACTTCAATTCAAATTGAAACCTGATAGACATTTTAGACCATATCCAAACCCCATGTATTTGGGCATTTGTACATCTAAATATTTAGATATTCAAATGGGCTGGAAAGAGATTCAGAGTAATTTGCCAAGAGTATTTTGCTCTCCCTCTTTCTACCATGTTCTCTATTACTCCCAGGATCAAATTGAAAATCTATCATTTAGGACCATAATCTTTATTCAGTCTTCTGATCTTTGTTTCACTGGAACAATAGTAGAATTTATAAGACTACTAATATAATTGCAGTTATCAAAATGCCTTTAAATATATCCATAACCAGTGGAAAATATTTGGGAGCCAATCACATATATGACAGTCTGATTTTATTGTTTTTCTCAAACTGCGTTTTAGTAATCCTTTAAGATTAAAGCTTATAGGGGGCAGCTGGGTAGCTCAGTGGATTGAGAACCAGGCCTAGAGACGGGAGGTCCTGGGTTCAAATCCCGCATCAGACACTTCCCAGCTGTGTGACCCTGGGCAAGTCACTTGACCCCCATTGCCTAGCCCTTACCACTCTTCTGCCTTGGAGCCAATACATAGTATTGACTCTAAGATGGAAGGTAAGGGTTTTAAAAAAAAAAAAAGATTAAAGCTTGTATATCTTTATCAAATATCTCATCTTCATCACAACCTCCATTCAAGAATTTATCTTATTTTCATATTTGTAAAAATGTAATACTCTCTGGACATAATCTTATACATAAATATATAACTAGTTATAACAATAAGCAAAAAGGCAGGTCCAAGAACTGAATTTCCTAAGTTGTCTAGCTTAGAAAGTTTACCCAAGTGATGGTCAGAAATCCAGAACAAACATACAAAAAGAAATTCAGAACAATAAATATTCATTATCTCTTGCTTCTTTGAATTAAAATTGAAAAAATTAAAAACAAAGTAGCAAACAAAATGAGTTATAGATTTAAACATCAAATTTGCAAAATCCTCCCTTTGTAGACATCTTAAAGAATGGGCTAAATGAGAGGAGAAAAGGTACATATTATAGAAAGAACCAAAAGCTCAGTGTCAGGAAAATTATGCCACAAAAAATATTTGGGGTGATGTTTTAAAGATTCTGTATTTTCTTCTTCCTCTTATCTGGTTTCTTGTCTCAGGAATGTCAAAGTCTCCCCTGAATACTATCATTCTACAAGTCAGGAATTTTTAGTTTTGTTTTTGCTTTTTAGCCAGGCAAAATTAATAATAACAGGAGGCAGCTGGGTAGCTCAGTGGATTGAGTGTCAGGCCTAGAGACGGGAGGTCCTAGGTTCAAGTCTGGCCTCGGACACTTCCCAGCTGTGTGACCCTGGGCAAGTCACTTGACCCCCATTGCCTAGCCCTTACCACTCTTTCTGCCTTGGAGCCAATACACAGTATTGACTCCAAGACAGAAGGTAAGGGGTTTTTTTTTTAATTAATAATAACAGAAAATAGATTTTAGTTAACCAAAATGTTCCAAGAGGAGTGGCATGATGAAATGGAATGAAAGGAAAATGAAAAATTCTCATCACAAGCCTCCCTTACTACTGCCTACATTCTTCAATTACTTCATACTTCCACAGGATTCCTTTCTAGATTTGCCGTCCTGAGTTCAAAGCCCATGGAGGGGTGAGAGGGAGGTTATCTCCCCAGCTCCCTTTTTAAAGTGCAAATTCTTCTGAGAAGTATAATATGCTGAGTCATTAATAGCTTTGTGCTCATTTACTTAGGTCAATATCCTGTATGATAAGAGGGGACTGGTCGGAGGCATGGGCAAAATACCTGGAAAGGGCAAAGAAAGGAGGGGGGAAATGGATGAAAAGGTGGGGAGAAGAGACTATTGATTTCACAATCTAGCTCATTCAGCATTGGTCCATTTGAAAATATTAGTCAGAATACACTTAAGCCAATTATAACAGAGGGCATGTAGAAAAAAGTAACTTATTGTGGGCATTCCTTTGGCTCTGACTTGGTTTTGGGTTGGCAATTTCAGTTTGTGCCTCAAAAAACAAACAAACAATCTAACTTCTTTTACCACCAAGGCTATATTACTATCTTAAATTGTTAAATGTTCTGAATTAAAGGGGTTTGGGGGAGATCACAGAATCTCAGTGTCGGAATCTTGGAGAACATCTAGTTCATAGTGAACCCGATCAAGAAAGTTCACTTCCTTATTTACTTTCTTTTTAATTTTCTCATTAACAAATGAAAATATCAAGTTATTGCACACCATGGAGTACAATAGCTCTTCCTTTGAGTTATTCTCTACCCTTGGAAAAGTTTCCCAGTTTCCTGTTGTAGTAAGGAAATTAGGATATTGATAAGGAATTAATTAAGATATTTGAGAAAGTGATCTCAGAAGGTGCAGGCAAGGCATAGTGCTGTTCATGAGACTAGAACTTGGAAGGAGGAATACAGGAAAAGGTCTGACAGTTGGCGAGGTCCTCTCACTGACCCTCTCTGGCTGCTGCTGGAGACAGACATCTGAGTCCTTGCTCTTTGCTGGTGAGCGGAAAGAGAGAACTTTGAAACCATTTGAAGAAGTTTCTACTTTCCTGACTGAGAGAAGTCATCTCTAAGAAGAATCTGGTAGATCTGTTTTCCTGGAGAACAGTTTTGGAGAAAGAAAGACTGAAGATCTGTTTGCCTGGACTCTGGACCATACCAGAGTTACCCTGCTGTCAGTTAGCTGCTGCCATATTGACTGACTGACTCTGTATGTACTTGGAGATATCTTTATCAAATTAAGTTAATTGAATAAGGATTATAGTTAGGATATAGTCAGATAGCGTTTGGGCGTTTTTTAGCAAGTGCTAAGCAGTTTTAGTGTAGCTGGAAGAACTGAAGGGTTTTTCGTGAGGCAAACGTAGAAGGTGGGTGGTGTAAAAGTTAAAATTAATGGTTGGACAATGATTATATGAAATTATGTGGTCACCAGTATTTATTCTATCTTGAGTCAGAAAATTTATTTACAAATGGAAAGGAAACAATAAAGAAGAGAAATGTGAAAGGGATGGAGAAGTTATCTATCCTCTCTACCTAAATGTTTTGATCCAGGTCTGCTTAATCCAGGCAGAAATTGATTAGTTCTCAACCAGGAATGCTGGTAGTGAGTAACCACAAGGCCTCCTCCAAGATGGAAGCTAGTCTCTACAGAAGCTAGGAAAGGGGTCAACCTTTCACTCACCCAATGATGTAATCCAAGAATCAGAGTCCAAGTAGAAGCCAAGCACTTAGCCCACTATCCAAGCCATAGTCTCCAGCAAAGTTCCTTTGAAGACTATCCAAGACTATCTCCAGAAGACAATCTCTCCAAGACAATCACCCCCAAAGGAGTTCAGGGCTTGCTTTTATGGTGACTTCTTGTCCCTTCCCCTCTTCACATGGGCTAATCACAGTTTCCAAATTGTCTGGCACTGCCCAGGGAGCAGTGTCTGTAGTCTCACCTTCTGAAGGTTAAGTTCTCATCAAAAAGGTTCACAGTTTCCTGATTGATTGATTGAATTTCTAAGGGTGTTAATTCTCTAAGTACCTTGCTATCTTCTCACCTAGTACTAGGTAGTGTATTCAATCTTTTGTTGATTCAATTTAAAAGAAGACAAAGGGGAGTTAATCCTGTCTTCAGTCTAGTGAGATACTAAGTAGGAGTATTTAAATTAGTGTTAACTCAGGATAGACAATAGAGTAAAGAATTCTCTCTTTTTTTAAAAACCCTAACCTTCTGCCTTGGAGTCAATATTGTATATTAGCTCCAAAGCAGAAGTGTGGTAAGGGCTAGGCAATGGGGATTAAGTGACTTGCCCAGGATCACATAGCTGGGAAGTGTTTGAGGTCAGATTTGAACCTAGGACCTCCCATCTCTAGGTCTGACTCTCAATCCACTGAGCTACCCATCTACCCCCAAAGAATTCTCTTTCACAGTGAATATAGTTCCCTTTTAGTGTTAAGGTTTTCCTTATTACTAATTTTTGTATTTATATCTTTTATTTATAAATAAATAGAATTTTTATGAATACATAGTCTCCAATCAAAGTACATACTGGCCTGGTAAAGGGAAGACACTTCCTGGCTTTCCTTCTGAGGTGAGAGCTGAAAGAAGCTTGTGAACACAGCATCCTTTTCAATAATACCACAAATAATCTCAATACTTCACTGTACAGGAGGGTTACCTTTTTTTCTGTGATTAGGTCAACCACTATCACTTCATATCTTTACAGCCCAATGCTCAAGCCCAGACATTTCCACAAGATGCCTCATATGTGAAGGAAATGTTCTATCAAGAAGAGTCTTATGCAAGTACTTACATTTGAATTCGGAGTTTTATCTTCAATAGATTTCAACCTGAACGTCCCCCTAATTCATTCTGCACAGTACAGCCAAAAAGATTTCAACATTCCATAGGACCCATAGGATCGCCTCCCTATGAGCACTACCTAAACTGGTACTAATCCCCCACAATCCTTTATCTTCTGCAATTCTCATCTACATCCTATAAATCTTTCCTAAAGGCTCTATCTAATACACTAATACATTCAACTAGGACAAGAATTCTTAGCCTGGGGTCTATGGATTTGTTTTTTAAATAGTCAGCTATAAAATCACGAAGACCCTGGTATGAAAACTTCACCTTTGAAACTCACTAGGTATGTAATCCCAGACAAGTGATTAAACTTCTAATGAGAAACTGAGGTAATCAGAGAGTATATGACTTGCCCAGAATTACATAGCTGGTAGATGTTTAAGGCTCAATTTGATCTCAGGTCTTCCTGACTCCTCCAATTCTTAGCATAGTGCCTGGCACACAATAGGCATTTAGTTGTCATTCTTTTTTTGTTTTAGAAGATGACCAATTTCATTGCAAGGTAATGGCTTGTGCATGAATTAGATTTCATTGCACAAAGTTGTCAGCTTTACTCTTTCTTCAGAAGTTATTCAAGTCCAGTGGCAAAAAAAAAAGTCAGGAGAACTGACAATAGCCAGGATGCAGTGGATGACCATGGCATCTTCAATGTCTGACCAAGCTCTAAGTGCTGCACAGCACCTGCTTTAGTCTCCTTCCTGGCTGTTGTTGGAACAAATTTTTCTCATCTGCCCATTCTGTTGGAGTAGTCTTCACATGCTTGGGTTGGACACTTCCCTAATTCACTGATGGGTTTGTGGCCCATCAGTCACACTCAACCTGGTTTAACCCATTTGCTGAGATGGATTACCAGGTGGTAACTGATGGGCATATTACAATTTCTTGCAGCCACAGGTGAGAGTTGGGTGAAATAAGGCCATAGAGATGGATGAGCAGCCCAGCCCTAAAAAAGGCAAGCCTTCATAAGAAAGGTGTTAGTTCTCCTTAAGCACTTATATGTAAATGTTTATTGATTATTGCTGGTCTCCAGGTCCAAGACACTATTCCTTGGGTCACCTAGTTACCTCAATAGATAGAGTGAGAAGTGATAAGGATTTAAACTAAAGCTATTGTTTGTTGTGAGAGTGGCAAGAAGGAAATTGTGAGAGATCTGAGAAAGTAGAATAAAGAAGACTTGGCAGTTGATTGGAGCAGGAAAAGAGAATCAAAGATGAATGCCAGATTGTGAAACACAGTGATTAGAAGGATGGTAGTGCTCTAACAGAACTTTAGCAGTTTGGAGGAGGTTTTATTGTAGCCAGAAGAAGAATATGCCAAATATTGAACTTATTGAGTTTGAAATGCCTATTGAACAAACAAGTATAGATGTCTAAAAAATCATTTGATGATATGAGATAGTGGCACCAATAATTTGGTTGTTATATTACAATCCTGACTCTCACTAAACGTGCAATCCATCAGGAAAAAAGACATTTTTTTTTCAAACAAGCTACTGTTTAGCCATGCCTCCTTTATCTCATACTTGTCCATTAGATTGTTTGACAAGTGTAAAACTTTATATTTGTCTCTGTAAATTTCATCATTTTATATTTAATACATTTTTCTGACAAGATTAGTTGGGGTCCTAATTCTGTCATTCCATGATCTATATGCCCCCACGGTTTTGGAACATCTATTTCTTCTATCCAAATTATTAAAAACAATGTTCAACAACAAGGGATCTAAGATTAAAAAAATAAAAACCTGTGGGGCATTCCACTGGAGCCCTCCTTCCAAACTGGCATTGTCCCAGTAATTGCTACTTTTGGGGTCTTATCATCAGATCAAAATCAACCTGAAAGCATTCTCATCTAGCTCTTATCTCTCCACTTTGTTGATAAAGATTAAAATAAGGAGCTTGGTCAAATGTTTGGATGAAGCCAAGGCAAAATCTCTAGCATTCTGCTAAGCTATCAGCAGAGTAATCCTGTCTGAGAAAAGGAAATGAGGTTAGTCTGGCCTAACCTGTTCCTGATCATGTCAAGATGGGTCTCCACACTCAGCATTTCTTTCTCTAACTCTTTAACACTTTAATTATACATTCTAGAATTCTTTCAAGGTTTAAAATCAATCTGACTGTCCTATAATTT
The DNA here is from genome assembly GCF_027887165.1 of Monodelphis domestica. Taxonomy (NCBI): domain Eukaryota; kingdom Metazoa; phylum Chordata; class Mammalia; order Didelphimorphia; family Didelphidae; genus Monodelphis; species Monodelphis domestica. The sequence goes on along the minus strand of NC_077227.1, from coordinate 718,704,728 downwards.
GTAGTCTCTATGCCCTACGTAATATTTGCCTTCTCTAGTCCTTTTGGCACCTCTCCATCTCTCCTGGACCTTTCAGAATCATGAAGGGTAGCTCATTAATCACATCCCTTAGTTCTTTCACTGATGGTTTGAGATCTCTTATTACATGCTTACTTTAGATTGACTTTCATTTAATCATTCTTTTTCTTAAACTTTTCAGTCCAAAAATTATTTTGTTGAAAGAGAAAACAAAAACAATATGAGTTAATTAGTTATATCTTTCCTCTAAAATTCATTATCAGCAATCTATCCCAGGCATCAGATCCACTCCATTTCTGATCAATCAATAAACATTAAGTACTTAGCATGTTCCAGGTGGGCAAGTAGGTGGCACAGTGGATAGAGTTTCAGGCCTGAGTTCAAATCCGGTCTCAGTTACTTACTAGATATGAGAACCTGGATTAGTCATTTATTCTTTTTTGCCTCTGCATATCATCTATAAAATGAACTGGAGAAGAAAATGGTAAACCAATCTAATATTTTTGCAAGAAAATCCCAAACACGGTCACTAAGAGTCATACAACTGAAATGATTGAACAGTGAATTTTCCAGGCACTGTGGCAAGCAATGGAAATATAAAAGGATGCCCAAGATAGTGCCTGCCCTGTTGGAGCTTATAATGTGTTAAGGAAGCAACATACAAACAAACATATGCCTAGCAAATTACATACAGAATGAATAGGAAATAATTAAAGAGAAAATGCACTGGAATTAAGAGGGGTTAGGAAAGGCTTGCTTCCTTTGTCCCTAATAGCTAAAAGAAATCGTCAGTAGCCTTGGGACCTTCTGAATTCCTCCAAACACTAGCCTTATTAGTATTTATGTTTTTATATGAATTTATGCACTGTTAGACCCACCCTTGTTTAACTCTTCTGTCCATAGCATTTTACAACTTAAATTAGTAAATGTTACTAGAAAGCGGAGTAAGTAACGATGTGCTTCCTGTCCACCCCCATTCCTTTGACACTTGCCAACCACAGCCTTGTGTCACAATCCTACTCTAAAGGGAATCCATGATGTCAGCTCCTTGAAGACAAGGATGATTTCATTTTTGCCTTTGCAACCCCACCCCAGTCAAGCCCAGTGTTTGGCACATAGTAGGTCTTCACAGACAAATAAATACTCAACTTGGAGACAGGAAAGCTTTGCCTCCTTCTCTGTGATATATAACCAGCTGTGCAGTCGTGTGTAAATCTCTTACCTTCTCTGCACTCAGAGGATAATAATACCTGAGTGACTGCCTCACAGGATCTATGTAAGGCTTGGAGGAAATGAGAGATAAAGATCTTTACAAACCACAAGGCACTAATCAGGGGTTTTCTTCATTGGACTCTGGGAATTGTCCTTTTAAACACTCAGGTAATTGTATCTCAGCATAACTGGCTTTCTTTGTAATCCCAAGGGTTTATTTTTTGCATTAAAAAGACATGATTCTGAGAAGGATCTCTCAACTTCACCAGACTGACAAAGGGGTCCAGGACACAAAATAGGGTTAAGAACCTACTCTAGATAAACATCATCTGTTATCAGCTGAATGACACAATCAAATTTGTCCTTACTCTGCAAAGGGAAGTTAGGAAGAAATCAAAGGATGGGAGAAACAGTACAAGAAGGAAGAGGAGGAAATTAGGAAGCCTTCTGGGTGAAGTGGGCATTTCCAAATTAATATGAGCACCACTAAAGACGGGATGAGACCCAAATCAGAACCGGGCAATTGTAGAAACACTGTAACCCAAATTATAGCCCAATTAATGTGATACAGTACAAAACCGTAATTTTAAACATAAGAAAACAGAGACCCAGGATGGTCAAAAGACTTACGCAGACTCACACACAGTGACAGAGGAGAGCATATGCCTAGATTTCCTTCTAATTGCTGAACACCACAAGACTTTTCTGTCTAGTATACCATTCAATGAACCAATAATCCTTGTGGAAGACCCTATCCACATCAATATACTACTCCTGCTGCCATTGAGATCAGAAGTATGGACCCAGGGCTACACACTTTCTTCCCTAAAAGGGGGAACAGAAAGCACTAGCCAATATATTTCACTGAGTTTAAGATTAACTAGCTTTTCCACTAACCATATCTAAAAGCATAATTGGACAGAATGTTTGCAGGATGATTACCAAGCAACAGATTGGATCAACTGTTTGCTCAACTATCATCTACTTAGCACTTTACTGTTAAAATGGTTGAAAAACTGATTCAATTACCACCATAGTCCAACAGTCATGCATAGACATGGGCAGTAAGTTAAGTATAGAATATATATGATGTCAAGACATTTTTGAAATGACTAAAATTCAAATATCATGAAGCCATAGGCAGAATTACATAGGACTTAGCAGTTTCCATATTAAAAAATCAAAAGGCTTGGAAAATGATATTCCAAAAGGCAAAGGAACTGGGTTTATAACCCAGAATCTTCTTTCAGGAGAAAAAAATGGTCATTCAATAAAACAGAAGATTTACTAGCATTACTGATGAAAAGATCAGATCTAAATAGAAAATTTAATGTTCAAATACAAGATTCTAGAAAAGAATAAAAAGCAAAATAAGAAAAAGAAAATTTAAGGGATTCAGTAAGGTCAAATTGATTATAATCCTATATGGAAAGATATTTATAATTCTTAAATTTTTTAGCATTATCAGAGCATTTAGAAGGGATATACAGGAGACAGAGGGTACAGGAGAAAGCTAATTAGAATATGATATGATATGAAAAAAAAACAAGAGATGAAAAAGAGGGTTGCATTAAGAGAAAAGTGAAAAGAAAGGTATAACTGAGTAAATCATCTCACATAAAGAGGTAGGGGAAAAAACTAATACAATGAATGGGAGGATGAGAGAGGTAACAGGTAAAACTTCAACCTTACTCTCATCAGAATTGGTTTCGATATGGAATAATTATCATTCTCATTTGGACATAGAATGCTTATCTTAGAGAAATAAGAGGGGAATAAAACAAGGAGTACGTAATAGAAAGAAGGGGGAAGTGAGGTAGGTTGGTGATTAAAAACAAAACACGTGTGAGGAGAGAACAGAGAGAAAGGACTGAGGAGGATTAAAAAGGGAAAATATGATGGAATGCAATACACAGATTGTAATCATAACTGTGAATGTAAACAGGATGAACACAACCATAAAATAGAAGCAGATTGCAAAATGGGTTAAAGGCCAGAATCATATAATATGTTGTTTACAAGAAACACATTTGAGGCAGGGAGATACATATAAAGTAAAGGGAAAAGGCTGAGGCAAAATTTATTGTGACTCAGTGAAAGTAAAAAAAAAGCAGAAATAGAAACCAAGAACCCAGACAAATCCAAAGCAAAAACAGATCAGTTAAAAGAAATAAGGAAAGAAATTATATCTTGATAAAAGATACCATAGACAATGAAGCAATATCAGTACTAAACATATATGCACCAAATTGTATAAACTCCAAATTTGTAAAGGAGAAATTAAATGAGTTTCAGGAGGAAATAGACAGTAAAGTTATACTAGTGGGTGGCCCTCAACTTTCCCCTCTCAGATCTAGATAAATCAAACAAAAAAGCAGACAAGAAGCAAAGGAACTGACTGAAATTTTAGTAAAGTTAAATTTAATAGATCTTTAAATAATGGGAATAATAAGGAATATACCTTCTTCTCAGCAGTCCAAGGCAACTATACAAAAATTAACCACATATTAGGGCATAAAAACTTCACATCCAAATGTAAAAGAGCAGAAGAAATGCATATTTTCCAGATCGTAACACAATAAAAATTTTAATCAATAAAGGCCCATGAAAAGATGAATTAGAAACTAAATCACCTAATTCTAAAAAGGGGTGGGTCAAACAACAAATTATAGAAATAATCAATAGTTTCATTTAAAAGAATGTCAAGGAGAAAATAGTATATCAAAGTTTATGGGATACAACCAAAGCAATACTTAAAGCAAAATTTATCTTTCCAAACACATCCATAAAATGGAGGAAAGACAGATCAGCAAATTAGGCATTCAACTAAAAAATAGAAGGAGAACAAATTATAAATCTCCAAATAAAGACTAAACTAGAAATCCTAAAATTCAAAAGAGAAATTAATAAAATTGAAAGTAAGAGAACCATTGAACTAATAAATAAGACTGGGTGTTGGTTTTATAGAAAAAAACACAAATAAAATAGATAGAAGAGTGGTAGGCTTGATTTTAAAAAGGAAACAAGTTATGAGTCATCTAAAGAAAAATTATGAAACACTTTTGGGGCAACAGGTGACTATAAAAAATAAAAAGGTACTAGAGAAGCAGTATGACTCAATTGGAAGAACATTGGATTTGGAATCAGAAGAGGTAATATAGGATCTTGATTCTGCTTCTTACCACTTGGATAACCTTAAGAGAGTCATCTACCTTTTCTGAACCTCAGTTTATCCATCAATAAAATGGAAAGTTGAATATCCTCTGAGGCCACTCCCATTCCTAATGGTATTATCCCATGATGCTCTAAGAATGAAAGAAAACTAAGGTGAAAAAGTCAGGAATTGAGGATGAAGGATAGTTGATGGAGAACACCTAGGAAATGTCTAGAAAAAGATTCTTCAGTATGTAAAGATGGAGAATGAGTTGACTAGGCCAAGAATCATATAGGAATGAGGTATAGATGGGCTGCCATCTGTACCCTTGGAGACAGTTCCCTCATTGATGAAATCATAGTCATCAACATGCTGAAATAGCATTTCCCAATGAATCTACTCTGGAGAATTACTAATGACTCCAATAAGCATTTAAAGAATGAGAGAATTTAGAGCTCTAGATCATGCTGCTTTAGAAGGAATTCAGCACACGAGGAGGTACCAGGGGATTAGTATAAGCTGCTATAAAGGTCAGTTTCCTTTTAACTAGTAGCTTAAGGCAGGGTGAGAGTTATTAAATATAATTTCTTTCAATTCAATCAACATTAATTAAGAACTTGTGTGTGCCTGAGGACTCTCTAAGTCTTAAGGATATAAAGTCAGGCATGATAAATAATCTCTTCTCTCAAGGAACTGACTATCTACCAATGAGGTACTAATAAATTGGTTTAAGATCATTTGATCTTAAAAAAAATTAGGAGAAAAATGAAGCAACACATTCTTGGAAAAGATGACAGGTGAGGATGGTCTGAGCCTTCCAGGAAGGAAAGAATTCTACGAGCTAGACACAAAGAGGGAGTATGCTGTAGGAATGGAGGACAAAAGTTTGAAGGTGGGAAGTTGAAGGCTGTGATTAGGAAATGGCAAGGAGGCCAATTTAGCTGGAATGGAAAGTAGAACAGAAATTGTAATGAAATACAAAATCTCAGATTAGAACAAGAATGAAAAGAGCTTCAGTGGCCAACTTAAGGGGTTTGTTTATACTAGAGGCAATAGGGAATATCTGAAACTGCCTGAGTATGATAGTGACATGTAAAGAGTTTTGTTTTGGGAAGGTTGTTTTGGCCATTGTGTGGAGGATGGATTAAAGAAGGGAAAGCCTGGAAACCAGGAGTCTAGTTTAGGAAGCTGTTGTCATTGTCCAGGTAAGAGATGCAGAAAACCTGAGCTAGAATGATGGCTATCTTAGTGGAGAGAAGGGCATGGATGTGAGAGATGTTATGGAAGTAGAACTAAAAAGGGTTGGTAACTAATTGGATATAGGGTCTAGGTGAGGAAGAAAGAAGTATAGGAGATGTCTGAGAGATTATGAACCTAGGTAATTAGAAGGATGATGGTACCCTCTCTATGTAAAGGATAATTTTAGCATTGTGACCTAAATTATATTAATTATTGGTCACCATGGAAATCCTAAATAATAAAAAAAAATTTACCCAATTCAGTCTGGAAATTTATGGTGATTTAATTAATATAGTGGAAAGAAATTAAGAATAAGGGAGAAGGAAAGGATGTAGCATTTCTCCCAGCTGGCTTGTGCCAGGTGAGAAGATTAGAGGCTCTAGAAGGTAAGGTTTTGGAGAGTAAAAGAGGAAGGAATCAGCCTGAACTCCAAGAGGGTTCAGCCAAGATGCCTGAACCTGAATCAGCTCAAGGGCAAACTCACCGCCAAAACCCAGACAAATAGCTGCCACACGCCAAGATGTCAGAACTCTTAGCACACTGCCAGACAGGGACATCTCTCTGGGAAAAGAGGTTGAAGAGAGGAAGTGACGTGCCCTATATAGACGGTTTTATGTCACTTTCCTCTGTCTCATCTGTACCAATGTTAGCTTAGCTTGACTTAGGACAGCCCAGGGATCTGTCCACTCTTTCTGCACATGTCTGTTGAAGGCCATTTTCTCAGATACTTAATCCTTGAGTATAGGGCAGACATTCCTGACCTTGTTAAACTAAGTAGGGTGGAGAAATGTAGAGTTCCCAAGACTTGATTCTGTTAGACCAAGTATCTCCATTGTTACTAATCAGGAAATAGCTAAATCATATCTTCTAAAGTACAGTCTGAGTAGGGTGGATTAGTTTTAAAATTCACAATCTACCCCTCTGAGGCCTGAGGAAGACTAGTCCCTCCAATGGGTCTTGTAAACACACCAGCTATGAAATTATAATAGTTAGGGAGGAATAGAAAAGAGAGAAAGCAAAAGCAATGTTTTGCTAAGCGCATTGACACAGAGCCAAATTAGGGGTAGTCCCTTTGTCATAAAAGTATACATTTACAATAAATGTTCAATCAAACTTGAGTTCAATCAACCACACCCAAAGTTCATTCTTGATCTTCCTGATGTAGTGTATGCTTTCCGACATCTTTCTACAACAGTTCATTCCCTGGATTTAGGAGTTAGCAAGCTTCTTCCTTGAAGAACTTTCTCGAACAAAAAATTTCAAAATCATGAATTTTTATTAAAATACAATCCCCCCTAAAGTGGGTGTTAAAAAAACATCCAGTTCAGCTCAGGATGTATTGTTGAGTTATGGGGGTGTATGAGTCAATTATTAAAAGAATTGAAAATATATATATATATATATATATATATGAAGAAAGAAATGGGAAAAAAATTAAACTTTTGGGAGAAAGAAAAAAATTTCAAAATCAGAATCAAAATACCAAAATCTATGTATATAAAATGTTGAGTAAGCAAGAATAAATTCATAATAGGCCCTTGTACAAGTCCAATTTAAAGTAATTTCTATCCCACAAGTCTATAGGACAGAATGCAGTAATATTTCACTTACCCATTTGCAGCCAAGACTACAGGAAGTTGCCATACTATAAGAAGGAAAGGAACTAGAATTCTATTTTGATAGGGAAGCATCATTCCCTGGTCTGATTTTTGTCATTCTCAGGGATATAGGGAGCCAGGATGACAGTCAAATTTTGGTACTTGTCTGAGTACTTCAAAAAGAGTGTAGACACAAGGAAGTACTACGACTTAACATATGTCAAGCATCGCAACCTCAAGTCTCACTCTAGTTTTTCCTGTGTGCTCTTTTTGGCACTATTCAGGTTAAGTCTGTGCTCCTTGTTTTTAATCCCTTTTTCTGGAATCAGACACAAACATTATTCACAGTCCCATAACATTTTATCAATAAATAGCAGGTTCCCATAGTTTAAAGCTTTTGGGTATGCATTGATATTATAGCAAATATATACATATATGTGTGTGTATGTGTGTGTGTATTAAACTTATATTACTGCAGAAAAAATATTAATTGTAAGTACTTTTAGTACAAGAAACAAGGAAAAGGGGAAAAAATCAAATATTCTAATCAAAAGAAAAGAAAAGCAATAATAAAAAATAAGGGAAAAAATCAGGAATTTAATGTGTTCTCAAAAAAAAACAGTATCCACTTATCAATGGATTATTATCTCCAATTCATGTGATAGGATAGAGTCAATCAGTCTCAAGAGAAGATGCTCTCTTTACATGTGAGCAATGAATCCAAGAGTCCTTCTCTTTAGTCTTTATAGATGTTGGAATAGTTAACAATATTTGGAATGGTTCTTCCCACGAAGGCTGAGTTGCTCCAGTATGCTGGAAATTTTTAATATACACCTTGTCTCCTGGGTTCAGGTCATGAAGTGAAAAGTCTAGTAGTCCGACTTGTACTGCAGCTCCAAATTCATGGAGTTCACGCAGTTTGTGCTATAATTCGTGTATATATGAAGAAATAGTAGTATCTCCCCCTAATATTGAGGTATATGCAGGGGAGAGAGGCTTAGCCTGTATAGGCAGATGTCCAAAAAGCATCTCAAGTGGTGAGATGTGTAGGCCTCCTCTAGGCCTGCTTCTAAGATAAAATAGGGCCAGAGGGAGAATTTCAGGCCATTTTAAATGGGTCTCAGTGCATAATTTGCCAATCATAGTTTTAAGTTCTTTATTCATTCTTTCAACTTGGCCTGAGCTCTGGGGGTGATATGGAACATGGAATTTGGGAGTTATCCCTAAACAAGAATATATTTGATTTAAGACAGAATCAGTAAAATGACTTCCTCTATCTGAATCAATACGTGCTGGCAAGCCAAAATGAGGAATAATTTCTTTTTTTTCTTTTTTTCTTTTTTAAAATATATTTTATTTGATCATTTCCAAGCATTATTCGTTAAAGACATAGATCATTTTCTTTTCCTCCCCCCCACCCCCCATAGCCGACGCGTAAGTCCACTGGGCATTAGATGTTTTCTTGATTTGAACCCATTGCTTTGTTGATAGTATTTGCATTAGAGTGTTCATTTAGAGTCTATCCTCTGTCATGTCCCCTCAACCTCTGTATTCAGGCAGTTGCTTTTTCTCGGTGTTTCCACTCCCATAGTTTATCCTTTGCTTATGAATGGTGTTTTTTTCTCCTGGATCCCTGCAAGTTGTACAGGGACATTACACCGCCACTAATGGAGAAGTCCATTACGTTCGATTATACCACAGTGTATTAGTCTCTGTGTACAATGTTCTCCTGGTTCTGCTCCTCTCGCTCTGCATCACTTCCTGGAAGTTGTTCCAGTCTCCATGGAACTCCTCCACTTTATTATGAGGAATAATTTCTTTTAAAAGCACCTTAGCAACAAAAGCCTCTGTGGCTTGGGTCGCAGGAAATGCTTCCGGCCATCTGGTCAGTTGATCTACTATGACTAGCCAAAATTTGCAATGTCCAGTCTTTGGCATTGTTATGAAATCTTCTGTAGGTGCTCAAAAGGTGTGTAAGCCAGAAGACACCCACCAAAGGCTTTGCCACAAAAGGCATGTTGGTTATATGCTTGGCAGGTAGAGCAGGCTGTACACACTTTAGAGGTTATAGTAGTTATACCAGGGGCTATTCATACTCTCTTAACAGAGTCCACAATTCCCTGGGTGCCAAAGTGGCCATTTTTATAAATAGATTGGCAAATTTGGTGATAGAAACTTCTAGGGAGCAAGGGTTTTCCTTCAGATGACACCCATACTCCAATAATCTGTTTTGCTTTGAATTTTTGCTTCCATTTTTCCACTTCCTTTTCATTATAGGAAAGTGATAAATTTAAGTCATCAGTGGTTGTTAATGTTTGGCTGCTAGCTTTGCAGCAGCATCTGCTCGATCATTTCCTCTAGAGACAAGGTCAGTGTCACCTGTATGGGCAGTGTAATGATATAGCTGGGGCTTCAGGCAGTTGGAGAGCAGAAAGAACTTCATTAATAATTTCTGCATTAGCTATAGATTTTCCAGCTGAGGTTAAAAATCCTCTCTGGAGCAATAGCATCCCAACCAAGTGAAAAATGCCAAAAGCATATCTAGAATCTGTATTAATTGTTGCCCTTTTATCCTTGGCAATTATACAGGCATGTTTCAGAGCTATCAGTTCTGCTCCTTGAGGGCTAATATTAGAGGGCAGTGAAGCTGACCACTCAGTGACAAATCTGTGGCTACAGCAGCTCCAGTGTAGCATATGCCATCCCTCATAAAAGAGGAACCATCAGTAAATAAGACCAGATTTGGATTGTCTAAGGGAGTGTCCAAGAGATTATCTCGAGGCTTTTCTGCCATGGACGCTAGTGTTTCACAACTAAAATAAGAACACAAAAATAGGAAGTTTGCAGGAGACAGGGATTTGGGGGGGGGAGGTAACCAGTTCTGTTTTAGCATGTTGAGTTTGAGGTGGCCATTAGAACTCAGGAAAGAGAAGAGATCTAGCTATCTATATTTGAGGGTCATTTAAATAGAGTTAATAATTGAGTTCATGGGAACTGAAGAGAGTAGAGCTTTAACAGGGCCCCAACAATTTGGAGGTGGGTCATGGATGATCCCGCAAAAGAAACTGAGAGTAGCCAGAAGGTTGGTGGAAAACAGAGAGCAGGGTTACACAAATGGAGATCCTGGAGGAATTCTCAGGAGGCAAAGGCTACTTGGCAAAGTACCTCTACATCACTCAGGCCAACTTCCCAACAAAGAGAAGGACAAACAAATACAGTTTCTCATGTTGTACAAGCCAAAATGCTATATTGCCCTCCAGGGCCACAAGATTTTCCAAGCCAAGTGAACTCAGATTCTCCATCTAGAGGCCCTCCCTTACATACTAGGGAGTTTTCTTCTAGATTTCTTGACATTTCTCAGGTGGTTCTCCATCAATTATCCTTCATTCACAGTTTCTGACTTGCCCATTTTTTTCTTTCATACTTTGAACATTATGAGATCAGAGATTTGGAATGGTCTCAGAAAATATACAGTTTTTCATCTTATAGATAGAGAAAATGAGGTCCAGAAAGGTTAGATAACTTTCTTCAGGTCACTCAAGTAGTAAGGAACAAAATCAAGATCACATTATATCTCTTCTGATTCCAAATCCAATATTCTCCCAACAGAGCCATCTTGCTGCGTCTCTAGTACCTTGCAATTTGTTACAGCCAACTCTTGCCCTGAAAGTGCTTCACAATTTTTATTTGGGTGACTCATAACTTTGGTTCTTCAGATGCTGTGGAATTCCATGGCTCATAGTCATACAGCATCACTAGAAGAATGATGATATTTTTAATGGGCCTTATACCCCACCCCCTTCAGAATGAGATACCATTAAAAACACTACTCAGTTTCCCAAAGGTTACCTGTTAGATTTAAAATCGTTTTGAGCATTAAATAGTTGTAGATAAGAGAGTGGGAGCCATAAACTGTGATAATTAAAATGTTTGGGAGCAAAGGAAATATATAACAATTATGACCGCTGAAATATGTTTTCTACTGTGTCTTGGTTTTATATAAATATAAGATGGTCGCCAGGGAATATATTCCCAATTTATGAATATCCACAAGCCAACTGGGTTTTATAGAAAAATTTAATTTATAATACACTGATTAATCAATAGAAAAATTGAGAAAGTAAGAAAGGAATAAGAAGGAAGGGCCTCAAGCCAATAAGGCCTAGACCTCAGTCCTAAGAGATAAATCAGTCAGGTGGTTTTATCACTCACCCAAGATCTCTCTAGGTAAGGCTTCTCATGCCAACCTCAGGCTCCACCTTCAAGAGAGCCTCCTTTCAAGAAATGTTTCCAGAGAATTCTCCTCCTGACTCCTCCTGAGTTCTCCTTCCACAGCCTCCTTCAAGACCTCTCCAGGAGCTCTCCCTCCAGGACCTCTCTCCTCTCAGACCTCCTTCAGAGCATCAACCTCCTCTCTTTCAGTCCTCAGACCCCGCTATCTTTAAGCAAACAATCTAAGTTCCCTCCCCTCAGTTCTCACATCTACCAATCACTGTCAATGTCTCCCCTGTGCCAATGGTGGCTCTAGCTTAACCCAGGACCACCCAGAGGTCTCTCTCCTTTGCACATGTCTGTTGAAGGTCATATTCTCAAATAATTAAATCTTGATCTTTGCTGCAGCCCTTCCTAAATCCTGTTACTCTGAGTAGTGTGGAGATTGTAGTTTCCAAGACCTGGTTCTGTCATTCCAAATATCTCTATTGTATCAATTCTAAAATCAATCATGACTCAAAGAACTTCCTATTCTATGCTTAAGCATAGGTCAAAGCCCTTTCCATTGTTTAGCAAAAGGTTTCTGTCCTAAAGTAGTCTTAAGTAGGGAGGAGAAGGATCCTCCCATGCCAAGGAGTTTCATATTCCAATAGAGTTCTTACTATCAGTAGGAAATAATTTCAAGTATGAAATTTCCCAATGGGGAAATTTCCAACATTCATAAGTCTAAGAAATTTTAAGGTTTACATACCCAAGCTATTCTACTCTTCATCTTCCATTATGGTACCATTTTACTATCCTTTCTCAGCATTTATTCAAAATATAAGTCCTAATGGACAAGCAACATGGACTTTTTAATTGCAAATCAGTCTGGATAAGAGGCATGATCCATCCATGGTTTTTCCTGTGAAATTAGAACCATGTCCTAACTGTGTGACCCTGTCTGAATTACTTAACCTGTTTCCCTCAGTTCCTCATCTGTAAAATGAGGTCTTGAAGGAAATGGAAAATCTTTCCAGTATTTTCCAAGAAAACTCCCAATGAAATCATGAAGAATTGGACACACACAGCAGAATAAAATAATAAAGAGTATATAAGAACCAAAGTTCTTGTTTTAAAAAGAGGTCATTATGAAAAAAAAATCTGGTACTGGCTAAGAATTAAAGTAGTGGATCAGTGGAACAGATTAGATACACAGTACATAGTAGCAAATGACTATAGTAATTTAATATTTGGTAAACCCCAAAATCCAAACTTTTGGGACAGGAACTCACTATTTGACAAAAAATGCTTGGAAAACTGGAAAAAATATGGCAGAAACTAGGTAAGGACCAACATCTTATACTGTAATACCAACATAAAGGTAAATGATTTAGCTATAAAGAGTGATACCATAAGCATGGAATAGTTTAATGGTAAGATCTATAGATAAGGAAAGAATTAATGAACAAATAAGAGAGAACATTTTAGTATATAAGAGGAATACTTTTATAAGTTTTTGCACAAACAAAAGCGATGCTACAAAGATTAGAAGGAAGACATGAGTCAGGAGAAATACATTTACAGCATTCTTTTACAGTATCTCAGATTAAGGTCTTATTATTCAAATATATAGAAAACTGACTAAAATTGATAAGTATACCATTTCCCAAATGATAAATGGGCAAAGGATACAAACAGAAATTTTGAGTTGAAGAAATCAAAACTAACTGTAATCAAATGAAAAAACGCTCTCAAATCAGTTTTGATTAGATAAATGCAAATTGAAACTACTCTGAGGTGCCACCTCGACTACATCAGATTATCTAATCTGATGAAAAAGAAAACGATAAATGTTGGATGGGTGTGCAAAAATTGAGACACTCATAAACTGTTGGTAGAGTTATGAACTGATTCCAACATTCAATTATAGAGAAAAATTTGGAAATCTGCCCAAAGGACTATAAAACCATACATAACCCATGACGTGGCAATACCACTATTATGTCTGTATCCCAAAGAGACTTTAAAAAATATGTAAATATTTATACAAAATATTTATAGCAGCCCTTTCTGTGGTAACAAAGAATGGGAAATTAAGATGACCCTCAATTGGAGAATGGCTGAAAAATTATATTACATGATTGTAATGGAATACTACTGTGCTATAAGGAATGACAGGCAGGGAGATTTCAGGTGAACCTTGAAAAACTTACAAGAACCTGTGCACAATAAAGTGAGCAGAACCAGGAGAACATTATATACAGCAACAGCAATATTGTACAATGAATAACCGTGAATGATTTAACTATTGTTAACAACACAGTGATCCAAGACAATCTCTAAGGACTCATGATGAAAAATGTCATCTGCCTCCAGAGGAAGAACTGATGGAGTCTGAATGCAAACCAAACAGTACTATATTTCACTTTCTTTCTTCATTTTTTGGTTTATCTGAGATCTCCTCCACAAAATAACCATTATGTAAAAAATGTTTTGCATGATTGCATATGTAAAATTTATATCAGATTGACATTTCAGGTAGGAGAAGAGATGGAGAAAGATAATTTAGAACTAAAAATTTCATTAAATGATAAAAATTGGTTTTATATGTAAATGGAGGAAAATTAATTTTTTTAAAAACCAAAAATTCTTGTTCTTGCTCTGTCACTGTCCAAGTCAAGTCAAGATGTACTTATTAAAGACCTACTATGTGCCAAGCACTGGGATATATGCTGTTTGGTTGGTTGCCTTTGGGAAAGTCACTAAGGTTATTTGTAAAATGAGGAGATTGGATTAGGTGATTTCTAAGGTTTCTTCCAGTCCTGAAATATTTAGAGATCATTATGCTTACTTGGGACAAATTATTAATGATGGTTGTATTTTCTAGGTGTAATCGAATACATGTTGGCCTCCTTCACCATTCAAAAAAATGAAGTTTAGATTCATGTATCATGTCACCAGTAAAACACTATATGATGAATATGCTCAAAGCATAATACTATATAGAGGAGACCTTATAGCTGTTTCTGTAAAGGAAACTCTACCTAGAGGTAAATTATAAACCCTGCTTGCTTCTTTTTCTCTGGTTTGTCAAATTCTACTTTTCAAAGGAAAAGATTCTCTGGGTCCCTGGCTTTGCCCACTACTTATTTTCAAAGATGGATAAGAACACACTGCTGCCCTCCTGAATCCCAGGCAACACTTCATGCAGAGAATTGATAAATTAATATGTAAAATAAGATATATGTTTTTGGATGTGGTCAATGTGGAAATGGTAGCCAAGTGGTACAATGGATAGAGTGCCAAGCCTCGGACACTTACCAAGCTATGTAACCCTGGGCTAGTCACTTAATCTTATTTTCCCCATCTGTAAATTGAGATAGAGAATAAAATGGGAAACCACTCCAGTATCTTTGCCAAGAAAACCATGGAGTCATGTAGAGAATGACATGACTCAACAACAACAACAAATGATGGGAAAGAAAAACCATTGGTTTAGGAATATGGAGACCTGGTTGTGCCACTAATGAGCTATGTGACCTTGAACAAGTCATTAATGACTTGGGGTCTAAGTTTCCTCATCTAAAATATAAAAAAGGTTGCATTCCCTGATCTCTAAGGTCTCTTCAGAATTTACTGATCTCTCTACCAATAAGGAATTTATTGTTTGACTACAGGAGCTGAGGGGAAATGACTGAGGAGAGGCTCTAAATGAACACTCTAGTGCAAATACCAACAACATGGAAAAGGGTTGGAATCAAGAACACATGTGAAACCCAGTGGAATTGTGTGTCGGCTATGGGAGAAGTGGTGGGAGGGGGGTGGGGGGAGGAAAAGAAAATGATCATTGTTTCCAATGAATAATGTTTGTAAATGACCAAATAAAATAATGTTTAAAAAAAGGAATTTATTAAGAGCTGATCATTAGTTAGGCATATTTGGAGTCATAATTCCACACCTTAAAACAGTTATGGGGAAAAGAAGTTCCCAACTCTTCATTCAATATGCCTTCAGTAGGCAACTGTAACTTCATAGTGTTCACTCAATATGATGCTTAAGAAATGTCAAACTGAGTCAGACGAATGATACCTTCAGTTCATCTTTAGATTTTTATCCCAAACAGCATAATGGTTTATAAAAGAAAGAGAACATAAAACAATACCACCAGAACATTTTGGTGTCAGACCAGCTGATTTTAATGTATGGTTTCTGAAAAAAATAATAATAAGGAGGCATAGTACAGCAAAGCATATACTGGCCCTGGAATGTTGATAATTGAGTGGTACAATGGATAGAGCCATGGACCTGAAGTCAGGAAGATTTAAACTCAAAGCCAATCTCAGACATTTCACTTCTGTCTGCCTCAGTTTCTTCTGTAGAAGGGAGGTGACAATAGCACCTACATCCCTGGGCTGTTTTGAGCCTAAAATACCTAAAATAAGATCATATTTGAAAAGAGCATTGCAAAACTCTATGATCCTGTAGCCGATAGAGCCTCATTACCTAATTTGTAAAATTAAGGAACAAAAGAGCTACATTTGGATCATATCATAATTTTCCTCCTTAGAAAGGATTAAGAAAAGGGAAGGGAAACTCCCAAGTATTCATGCACTATACATTTTGTTTAGAATCTGATTTTGGATTTACTCCCACCCAACCAGAGAAAACAAATTTGCATTCAGGAAAAAAAAAAGGAAAATTACTCCACAGTTTAGTTTGTTAACAAGCCTTTATAGTTGTACATTAATTTGAGGTAGAAGACTTCGAAGAGATAGTCAGATGAAGATTTTATTATTCCTAAGAAGCACCTACAACACCAAAAGATGTTGGGAAGAGTGAGTTCCTTTCTCTCTATAGATCTTTTGTGGCAGAAGCCTTTTCTGATTCCCCATCCCAATACTCTAGTGGGAGGGGTCCAGAATTTGAACTTAAAATTTAAATGTTGGACCAGGATTCAGGAAATCTGATTTCTAGTCTTGATCCTGTTGCTTACAAGCTTGCGACAGGGTAAGTCGTTACAATTTTATCCCTTCATTTGATTTAGATGAGCAATCAAATTCAGAAAGATTAAGTAACTGTTAGGATCGCTTAAAGCTAAAATTTTCTTGATCTAAATGGATACTCCCTGATAACAATAATATGATTGGGGTCAGCAGAATTTAGACACAAAGTTCATCTAGGTAAAACAAAACAAAAACATGCTGTGGATAAAGTACAGAGCCTGCAATTAGAAAGACATAAGTTCAAATCTAGCATCAGACACTTACTAGCTATGACTTTGGGCAAGTCACTTAACCCCTATTTGACTCAGTTCTTCCTCTGTAAAATGGGGGCCAACTAAAAAAGGAAATGACTGCACAGATGATGTCTTAACTTGCAAGTGAGTTGGATTTAAGTGAGATAGATGTGCAAATCCTTGGACTTACTCTCTCTTCCAGTCATTGAAGTCGAAGGGCAAGGCAAAAGTTAGGATGACTGGCAATGGTCCGGGATGCCATAGATGACCTTGGTTTCTTCAATATCTGACCAAGTTAAAAGGGTTCCACTACATTTGCTTCAGCAATCTTCCAGACCATTGGAACAAATTGTTCTCATTCATCTGTTCCTCCAGGAAATCTTCACATGCTTAGAGTAGACATCGCATCAATTACCAATAGGTCTGAAGCCTATGGATTATCTTTGACCTGGTTTAGCTCTTCTGTGGAAATAGTTTTACCACAGTGTGGCTACAGTTTCTTGGAGCCACAGGTGAGAGTTGAGTGAAAGGTGGACACCAAAGGTCAATGAGCAACAAGCCTGAAAAAGGTTCCACAGTCCTGACACTAGAAATTTTTTCTCCAGGAAAATCTCATTGGAATCAAGGAGACCTGATTTGAAGTCTGAACTCTAAGCAGCTCTATGACAAGAGAAATTCATTTCATCTCTTTCTGCCTTGGTTTCTCCATCTGCAAAATGGGGCTAAGAGAAGCATTTAATTCATGGGGTTATTGAGAGGATCAAATGAAATAACATACCTACAGTGCTTAGCAGACCTTGAAGCTCTCTAGATAGACCTGCTACTTTAAAACTTGTATTTTTAAGCCAATCTCATTTTTCTCCTGTTCATTTTCCCCCAGTGCTATTTGATATAGGCAAGTATGCAAACTTAGGACCTATACCACATCGTGTGATCCCTGTGACTTTAAGGATCTCAAACACAAACCTGTACGTGGCAACAGGGAAGGAAAATAAATCTGTATACCTAGAGGTGAGCAATCTTTAAGATGATCCCAAGATTTTATATTCCTGGCAGGATTTTGAAGAAGACAGAGCCACCCCTTTTCTACTCAGCTTCAGTCATCTTCCTCCCTTCCTTCTCCCATCTCTGTAGTATTAAAATCTGAAATGGTTGAGGGAGCTCCCAATGGAGCTTCATCAGGCCCTTGGACCAGGGTAACGTAGAACCAAGTTTCTGAACTTTTCATTCTGAAAAAAAGCCAGGAATTTCAGAGCTCAGTGTGGTTCAGGAGGGTGACCTGGGAGCCCCAAATAGACAAAACATCCCAATTTCTTTGACCAGTCCTCATATTACAAGGGGTCGAGGCTCTTTCCACCTGACTTGCTTCTTTAGAGCCTTTCCAGATAATCCACGTCCTTCTGAAATGACAGAGCCCCTAACTGCACACATAGTCCAGCTGAGGTCTGGCAGGAGTAGCAGCAGGGCTACCTCCTCCTCCTATTTCTGGAAGCTCTAGCTCTTTTAAGGGACTCACGTTGGCTTTTGGGGCTTCCTCATCAGACTAGTGGCTCATGTTGAACTTAAATCGGCTACACGTCCCAAATCTTTGCCAGAACAATGACTGAGATCTCTAATGCTGCTTCTCCAGCATCTACTTGGGAAGGGAGTTTATTTTGCAGCTGAGTGTCAGACTCAGTGTTCCTCTTTATTGAATTTCACCTTTAGAAGTTCAGCCCAGTGCCCTAATCCTGAGAGATCCTTTTGGTTCCTGACTCCATCATCCTGAATTGGATCATATTTTATACTATTCAGCATATGTATTATATAATATGATATAACCATTTATTATACAAGATTGCATACTGTATAATATGATAATCTAGTATACTGATATGTAATTATTTGGTAAGCATGTTAATATAATATTTATATTTTCATCCAATCTACATGTCCCCAACTTCTAGATGAAACCTTGGATGGGCAGAAAATAATTAGAAAGAGATGGATGAAGAATATGTAGAAAGCACAGCAATAATCACAAAGAACCATTAAGGTTTCATCAGAAAAAGATCATGCCAGACCTTCTTCCCTTCCTTCTTTCCCTGAACTAGCAGATGAGCAGAATTTAGCCTATCAAGTTAAACCAAATTTTAGCAAAGCAGAACATAATGCAATTGGATTTAAGTTGGGGGTTGCCTGCATAGGGAGGGTCTAGCTACCAGCCCATGGACAAACCAGAAGGTTTCCATGTTAAAGAAAAGCTCACACTCACCTAGACTTGGCATCAAGTTCAACTTTGATGGTTTTATAGTTCTACTCACAGCAGGTGGAGCTGATGGGCACAACTTACCCAACTTCCTCCTAAAGGGGCTAGAATGGCTTGGCATTTATTTACCAGCTTTGCTAGAAGATGAGCAAGCTACCAGAGGCTGAGAAGCTGCTATTCATGGAGAAGTCAGGACTCCCCTAATTGTATTATTCTCATAGAACTTCCCCCACCCCAATTTTTAGAAGAATTTGGTTAACCTGAAATGCTAGCAGATGCATTATTTGAAATGCTCAAGTTATCAGTTCCAGTTCCTCTTAGATTATGAATAACTTGAGGATTTCCCAAACATGAGTTTGCATAGTGCTTGGCACACACAAGGCTCTCAATAAATATTTGACAGATGAATAAATCTGTGATCTTCAGGTAAAGTTGATGACCCCAAACTCACAGCTGAACCCCCAAACCCAGTCCTGTGGGAGATAATCCTTGCTGTTTCTACCTGCTCTCCAAAACTCTAAAAGTCACTATTCCTCTAAAGTTGTAAATGAGCATATTTACTAAGTCCTCTCTATGTCCCAGACACTGTACTAAGTGCCAGGGAGACAAAGAGAAATCAGAACAGCTCCTGCCCTCAGGGAGCTGACATTCTAATGAGGGAGAAAATATGCATAGAAGACATATACAGGGCAAACTACATAGAATCTTAAAAAGAAGGTTTTAGCATTTTTGGAAATCTAGAAGAGGTTCTTGCAGGCTGTGGGATTTAAACCTGAGAACTGAAGGAAACCAGGGAAGCCTAGAGGGGGAAATAGGGAGGGAGAACAGTCCAAGCTCTCAACCTTCTGTTGCTACAAGTAAGGAAGGACACTGGACAGGACAGAGACAACACCAGCAGCTGAGCCCCAGACCCCTTTCCTACTTTCCTTTACCCCATATATTCAATGGCTAAGACACAGAAAGGAAAATGGAGTCACCAATTCTGAAAGCTTAGCAACCTTTAGCACTTAACCCTATATAACACAAAGAAGAGGATGAGATGCTCCTACCTCCCTCTGCCCACCCACCATACCCCTGACTGCCCCTTTCACCATTCTCCCTGCTGTACAAGGGCATGTGTCAAGGGGCAGCTGTCACTGCTCATCCAAGATGCCTCTCAATCAAGTGGGCTGAAATCTGTCCTTAAGAATCCACTTGCCATTATTCTTGGGGAGAGAGAAATGTTGCATCTGGTGAGCCAGGGACCAAAGGACACAATGGATTATCTTCTACCAGCCTCCTTCAGTTCACTTAACAAGTCTGGTCTATTCTCTTTGCTGTAGGAAATTCCAGAGACACCTCAATGGATTGATGCTTCTAAGAGTAATATCCTCTTCTACCAATCAGAAAATTGGCATTTCTTCACCTTACGCTCTGTTGCCAATCCAGACCTGTATCTGGCTACCTATGATTATGGAGGACGAGCATTGCACTTGGCAAAAGGACCGCCTTCTCTTATTCACTTCCGATGGATTAATTAATAACAGCACAGACTTTTGAAATGATGAAAATAAAGAGATTTCTGTGCCATAATTCTGAGCTGAAAAATATGAACTTTATTTGTGGTAAATTGAAGCAGGAGGTCTCACCACACCAGATCTGTGGCAAAGACCCCATATAGGTAGATGTACAACGGCATTTTTGTAAAGGTTTTTGAGAGCAAAATAGCATCATTAACACAGTAGAAGTTACAGAGGATGTTAATAAACATGCAATGGTGTTGGGGGTCAAGGGTTTGGAACATTTGAGAAGAAGTCCTAAGTTTAGAGCAAAGTTAACTCTTGACTTGGGTCAAAATAACCTTTCTTGGCCATAATTCTCTAGGAAGCCTAGAGCTGGCATAAGCCTTCAAAGAATCAGATACCGCCTGAATATGCCAAGGTTGTTTCCATGTGATCTCATCAGGCCAGCTGTACACTCTCTACTCCCAATGAACCCAGCTCCTTCTGCATCGGTTTCAGCTTCCTTACATAACTACACAGATCTGAAGTTTAATCCTTAATATTGCTAATTGCTATAATATTCCACTACACCAAACTATATCTTTTCCAATACTATGGTTAACTTTATAATATTACAATTGACATCTTATACACAGTTAGTTTAATATGTAGGTCTAACTTTCTAAAAATTATAATTGCAGTTATTTATTTAAAGGATTATATGTGATCACTAATATCATATTATGATCAATAATATAAGGAAATAAAAGAGTTTTCCTTTCAATTTCCCATGTTCCGCATACTCTGAACACATTCAGATGTAGGTTGATTATAATGTCTTTAGCAAAGGGCACTCATTATGAAATATGTTCAATCCAAAACAGGCATTCTCTTAACAGGATATAAATACATGATCAATAATAATGTTAGCTTTTATTATTTTTGAAGACAAATCAACATTCTTTTCCAACAATCCCATGTTTCTATTAGTGGCTTGATATAATGATTTTGCTGCCTTTGTCTTATGTTCAAATGTTTTGTAGAGAGTCTAAATTTTCCTATTAATTTTTTCCTAAGTATTTAAAGCACTAAAAAGTGTTTTAGGACCCCATTTATTCAAAACACATCTCACAGACTCTGGAACTGAGAACCTTCCTAATCTAATACATTTCTTCTTAAGACATTTCCTAATATTGGGAGAAACAGGGCATTCTTCAAGTTTATTACACATTAATGAATATCATTTTATGGAATTCCTTTTAAAAAACACTTTCAATGACATACAAACCAATCAAAATCAGAACAGCAGGTCACTAGCCACAGACATGACAAGGCACTGAGATTGGTGGGTTATTAGGCACTACTTCAGTACTAGGAAAATCAGATGTTCTATTAAATGATGAAGAGGTGAGGTCTCTATTGGAGATGTTTAATGCGATGGCAGCTTGACCTGGATTGACATAGGAAAGACAATTCCTCTTGCAAAACCAAAAAATATAGTCCAGGCTGAGGGTCTTAATCTGATGTAGTCTAAGAGAACAAGCAAACTTTTGATGGAACCAACAATCAATTACAGGAAACAGAATACTCTGGTGTCAGATCCTTATATGACTTAGAATCAAATGTGTCACACATGGGGTGTTCGTATATATGCCAGACCACTTCATCAGTGTCATCTCTAGTTACCTGAATCCTCAGAACAGAAGCTTTTTGATGCTTTAGCTAACTCCAGACAGCCATTACAACAGCTCTTTGCGTGGGACAACCATAGTAATTATGACAACATTTCAAAACACAATATTCACAGAGAATGATTAACCTACCAAGCCTAACAATTTGGAGGTATCAGTTTCCACTGTAGGGTCACAAATATCAGATAAATACACATGATTATCAATTTTACATAAATTATTTAACACTGGCAAGCTTTCTCCCAGGGTGTAAACAGCGTGGATGATGCTAGGCTTCCTATAAATAGGAAGTTGCTACAGTGAGAAAATAGCAACAATTTAGGTGAAGTTGAGCAGAGATAAACTGTTGCTGTGGGTGGCCTAGAGTAGGCTGTAGAGATTCAGGATTCAATATCCCCCTGCTTGTGTCCTTAGATGGAGTGACTTACATCCATCTGGGAGGTCAGGTGTAGAGAGAAAAGATTTCTTCTAAAAATGTCCATTAATTAGAGCAGCATCCTTTACCATGGACAAGGTAGTAAAAGAGAAACCATGAGTTAGGTGCTCTTGCCAGTGAAGAACTTACTCATTAGTGACTCACAAATAGGAGTTTCTTTAACTGCATCTTCAATCCAGCAAAGCAGAAAGAAGAGTATCACTTTTTCAACTTAAAAAAATATCAATTCAAAACTGTGAAGTTGCAAAAGTTTCCACTTCTACGGGTCTCTCAAGATAAGAATTGTCAGCCAAACAAAAGAGGAGAAAATGCCAAAAGATTCAAATGAAAGAACACAAGTTTTAAAAAATCAGCACAAAAAGAAAAATCAGAAAGAAAATGACATTACATAAATTCCCCCTTTCTCCTCTACCACAGGTAGAAGAGAAATGTAAGATTAAAATTAATATTCAATAACTCCAAGAATTATATTTTATGAGATTTATTCACAATCACTTGAAGTAGAGGAAATAGTAAATACCTGAGAAAAGAGAAGTTTTCCCAATAGTGTTACAGGGAGAAAAGCAGAGAGGGGGAAGGGTTACAGAAAATTTAACTCCTAAACCTAAGGACATAACTTGAGGACAAAAGTGAGATTCTGGGAAACAGAGTTCTGAGATACGAAATTCTAATTACACAGAAATAAAGGCATGATATCAGGCCTGTAGAGGTGGGGTTTGGCCTAAAGTGTTTCTATCATGGCTTAAATCTCCTGTTTACCCTCTCAATTTTTAAACAGAAGAAATTAGTATACATATGTAGTAATACTGAAAACAAAGGTAATACAATAAAAATTGACAATAATAACTAACATCAGGCTTCTTTGCAATTTTAGTGGCCCATCCCCCATCCCTCATCTCAAATCTCTGATGTCCCATGTAGTTGTTTGAATTCTAAACAATCTTTTCTCCAACAATTAGGGATGGGTCTTCTTAGTAGATGTAGTTCATTGGTTCCCTGTTGGTTATTAAGATTCTTTAGATGTTTCTGCTAAAATCTTTTACAAAGCAGATAACAATAAAAATTAGTACGGCTTTTCAATTATTATTAAACGATCAGGAACCCACAATGAACTTAAAATTCAGAAACATTAGGTCTTTACAAGTCTCATTAGAATCATTTATATTTAACCTGCAGGATTACCTAACCTGATGCTTTCTCAATACTTTTTTTATTTCAATTCCTTTAGGAGGATCAGATGCTATTAGGAATCTAATCCCATATATGACTACATAAATAACAACACTTCTGCAGATAGATTTCTCCATTCCCAGGTTCAATAATTGAACAAATGAATTAACTTACAAGAGATTAATTATACTCCAATCAAAACAAAAATTTGGGGTGGAGTACAGATTCATTTAAGTAAATAATTCCCAATTGTGTACAGAGACAAACCAGCATATATCAGTTGAGTGGCCTATAGTAGAACATATTTGGTTGTGTGTAATTAAGATTTGAACCCCTGGAATCTCTCTCTCAGCATCCCACTTTCATTTTCACATTATGGCCAGCAGTACTTATGTTTTGCAGATAAAGTTTGTGTGTGATACCACCCCCTCTCTCTTTTCCCCTGATCTCGACTGGGAAAGTGAATTTTACTCAGGTTTTTACTTTTGTCCTTTTATTTCTTCTACTTCAAGTGATTATTAATAAACTTTATAAAAAATAATACTTAATATTATTGGATGCTAATTTAAAATTTACAGTTGTTAAGCACAATGAAATTAAGAAAGCATCAATTACTAATTCACTTGATTGTTTGGGATATGGAATGACCACACATTAAAACTGAAAACCATATCTTACAATTTGCATCATACTCATATCTTTCATTAGCCACATGCTTTGATTATAGAAATTTGCTATAGAAGGAAAAAACAGGGGATAAATTAGAACAATGTCAACACTAGTTCTTTTAGGCATAAGTACAGTGATTTAACACTGCTCAACTTCATGTAAGAGTCAGTTATCAATTGTAAGAGAGAAAATGAAGGAAAGCAGAACTTTGCAAAAGAGGCTACAGGCAGGGGTTTGCATGAGAGTCTGGTCACACACACAGAACTGAAAGAGGTGTTCCAGAATCTGGGGGAAGGAATAAAACTAGGCACCTTGAGACAGTTGATGGTCCCTTGTTCCTGCTCAGCCAGGGGAGTGGAGAGGTTACTTCCTGTGGGTAGTTCTGTCTAAGCCTGCAGGGGTGACTTACCTTTTCCCTAAAACCTGGAGGTTCCTATCTTTCCAGCTATCTAGAGATTCCTGAGATCCTTTCCATCCCTGTCTCCATTTTGCCATCTCCCTGTGATCCTGTTTTCATGAGAGATTCCTGACTGTGTGTGAGAGTGAGCTGCCAAGACCCAATGAAACCTGCCAGTGAGAAAAGACCAGCCATCTTAGCATTTGACCTCTGGCCTACAAGGGTCAATTCATCAAAGTTCAAGCTATCTGTTTTGGATAAACTATTTAACTTGTCTATCAACAATTAGAGGACCAATTAGCTCAGATTAGATAGTTAGAGAGTTTGGTATAGAAAGACAGTGTAGAGATAGTGTAGCCAAAAGATCTATGAAGATAGTCTGTGAGGACTCCTAGACATATTTGGGTGGAAAATCTAGAGGTTTATGAATAGGGACTTCTTCTCCCTGGTCCTCCTCAGTCCTCTTTACTTTGATATAAATAAACCTAAGTTACTGTTTGTACAAAAGAGTCAGATAACTTTTAACCTTACAAGCTGTTTCTCAGGCCTACATAGGCCTGAAGGCCTAGTCTTTGTATAATATACCAAACTGTGAAACGTCAAGTCTACAAAGCCTTCCATCAATATTATCAACTTATTATTTCACAATCAATCCTGCAGTGACCATTGTATGACACAGCCAGACTCAGGAATAATCAGGTGGGAAATATTCCTATTCAAAAGGAAATGACAAAATAAGGATACTGAGTCAAAGGGATGCAAATGTGTTGAGAATAATCCCCTTGACCTTTGCCAGACAAGGATCTCCACCTGTGGCAGGTCAGGATCACACTTCTGAGAATCTTGTAGCTTTTCTCTTGAATGGTGATTTATCAACACATCAGAGAACTATAACGGAATTCAAAACTCAAAATAGTATTCACTGCAGTCTGAAAAACTTTTACCTCAAGCAGAAAATCTCACCAATTATACCCAAGAGTTGAAAACATTCCAGGATTCACAT
Source organism: Monodelphis domestica (assembly GCF_027887165.1). Classification (NCBI taxonomy): domain Eukaryota; kingdom Metazoa; phylum Chordata; class Mammalia; order Didelphimorphia; family Didelphidae; genus Monodelphis; species Monodelphis domestica. Next base: position 718,678,982 of record NC_077227.1, on the reverse strand, counting down.
ATATGCACAATGAGGAGATTTCATTACACAACTTTTACTTGATGCTCTTCTCTTCATCTGAAGTTATAACTCATCTTTGCAGAAAGATCAATTATTAGAAATCATTCCTGCACTCCAGACAAACTTATAAATGCTTAATAATCCAAAGTCTTGTTTAGAAATTCCATTACCCAAGGAAATTGTTTTGCAGGACTGATTATTTTGCCCACTCAAATGACTTCTGAAAGCTGTACAGATTTTCCCTTTAACTTTTCCATAGAGTAATCAACAATTCTTTATTTTCTTTATTCTCTCTTTTCATATTTTATCCTCTCAGACTCTCATCATTCTAAAATGGATCTAACTAATGGAATTTTACCCCCAAACTAGTACAACATATTTATCTGAAAGTCCCCACCTTTTATCCCTTAAAAGTTTTTTTTTTCCTGTAGTGAAGAAACAAGATAGTTCTTAAATTCCAATGAAAGCAATTACAAAATATAGACAGGAAATTCATTTACCTTACAGAAAATAAGATTGAGTACCTAAATATTCTAATTAAAACTGACACTATTTTGTTGTTTCTGAATTCATACACATTTTCTTTGAGCCAGAAAAAGAATTAATCTGCAGTCAGTTAACTTTTTAGTAGCAGTATGGCAAACCTGTCTATGATTAATGATGGGCTCATCTAGTTGTTTCATTACAGAATTGCTGTGCTGAAAGATGAGAGAATGCTCTTAGTTCCTTCAAAACAGATTAACAATAGTTCAAACTTATTAGCATTAAACATTCACATATTTTATATTTATTTATTTTTCTAACCCTTACTTTCTGTCCGGGAGTCAATACTGTGTATTGGCTCCAAGGCAGAAGAGTGGTAAGGGCTAGGCAATTGGGGTCAAGTGACTTGCCCAGGGTCACACAGCTGGGAAGTGTCTGAAGTCAGATTTGAACCTAGGACCTCCTGTCTCTAAGGCTAGCTCTCAATCCACTGAGCCACCCAGTTGCCCTCTATATATTTTATCTTTAAATCCTCTGTTTATTCAACCTATACAAACAGGTTATATCTTTCTTTACTTTTATTCACTCCATTCATTTCTAAATACTCAAAATTTTCTCTAAACAGTTTAGCCTCTCCTTTGATAAAAGCCCCTTACTAAAACTGCATGTCTTTTTTCTTTTTTATTCAGATCCAACATTCATTGTACCACCCACCATTCCAAACAGTCTATACTCCACTAAGTATCCCTTTACCCTTTCATTGCTATTCAATAACCCCAAAGAATCCAGATTTTAGAATGATTGCACTATTTCAATACTATATCTTAGCACATTGCTTTATACAATTTATGTCAGACCTTAATTTAGTCCATAGTAAAAAGTGGTAAACTGAAATTACTTCTTATGATTAAGCAAAATCCCTGATACAAACTGGAGGAGGAAATGACCTGTATAGTGATCTGTCTCATCAAAGGACCATTTCCATAGAGCTGGGTGGCAACTTTCAAGATCTTCTTGTCCAACTTTCTCATTTTGAAGGTGAGGAAACTACTTATCCAAGGTCACACATATGAAGTATCAGAGGCAGAGTTGAACCCACACCCTAACTACAGAGCCACCGTGCTTTCCACTGCTGTAGCCTGATGTACCAAGATGGTGTGCACTGTAGTAAATAATAATAAGGGACTATATTTGATTGGTAATTGATAACTAAAGATCAGACAGTTATCTTCTTTATTTTTTGTCTATCCTCCCTTCCTCCCATTTCTTCCCTCTCTTCAGCCTCTTCAGCTTCCCTCCCCCTCTTTTCTTCTTTCTAAATCACTTAGGGTGAGTTTATGATGTTTCAAATGAAATATTCTTTATCTTCTTTTATCTTAAGTAAGGATTTATTTGGAGAAGACAAGAAAAGATAGAGAATGGAGGTAAGAGGGTTGGGATTTCCCTAACACAGCAGTGAGCCTTAGGTTGGAGGATGTTGAGATATAATTCAAATTGAGAGAAATGTCTTTCATCAACAGAGCAAGTCAGAGAGATATCTGGACTTTTGTCCTTCTTTATTCTGCCTTCAAAGTCACAAGAGACCACCACTCCTTTCTGTCTTCCAGGTTTAAGACATAATCCTCCAGTTTGTCTGTTCCTTTCCTTCCAACCGCTCTTCCCAGAAACATTCCAAAGAGAACCTTCATTTGACTGACAGGTCATCAGCCTCTGCTTCTGCCTTTTTCATGCTTCCCAATTTCTCTCTTCCACAGTACTATGTACATGATGCAACTGGAACCAAATCCTTTACTCATCATCATGCACTATGCATATGACTTTAGGGTAAACATTTGTTATTCTAAGTCAATGTTTGTGAAGGAGTTACTGAAGTCCAATGGACCTAGCACTAGTTCACGATGATCTGAATGCTCTCCTGCTGATCAGAAACCTTCTTAAACCAGGATGCCCAGAACTGAACACATGACTCCAGATGAGGATTGAGAGGGGCTGTACAAACACAAAGTGTTTCACTGCAAAGCCTGGGCATTCGTGTATGGAAAAGAGCAGTCTAATGAAATGACCATGAGCTACTCAGCTCTGGTGCATTAAAAGGCCAAGGCAGATGAGAGCAAAAAGGGACCAAGGAAGGACTCTCCCAAGCTCTGTCTCCTCTCTGAAGAGAGTTCTACTCCAGACATTATAAAAATTGGGTCTAGAATCACCAGGCTGGAAAGGATTTCAGAGGACAGACTAGTCCATCACTTCTGCAAAGTAGCTGTCCTGTCTGTAGCATTCCCAACAAGGAATCCAAGGGGACTCTCCAAGATGCCTCTTTATCCGTATACTTCAGGGGAAATCTGCCTCCCTGTTCATTTGGTGTGGGTGGCAGATCTCACTTAAAGGTTGACCTAGATAGGCTGAAAGTGCCCAGTGGGTTCGGGCAACTTTTAGGGTTCCCTATGGGAAATCAAATTAATGGTGATGGTAGTTGTGATAGTAATAATTATCATTCATGGTGCACTTTGAGGTGCCAGAGCAACTCCCTTCCCATAGTCCTGTGAAGCAGGGAGTACAAATACTATCCCTGTGGTCCTTCTCATTTCCCCTCCTAAAACCTGCTCTTCCTTAAGATGCAGCTCAGACACCATCTTCTGTCTTAAGTTTGTCCTAGTCCTCCTGGCTGCTAGTGCCCTTTCTCCCAAACTACCTTGCATTCATTTTCTTTGTGTGGATTTGTATCCATTCAGTGGATACTTATTCTTTATTTATATAAATATACTTGTGTTCTTCATTATAATATAAGCACACCCTTCTTGTACTTACCACCACCACCACCACCATCATATTTCTGCTACTTAGCACACTGCCTTACATAGAGGAGGTGCCTAATAAATGGTAGGTGACTGGCTAGCTAACCATAGGCTCACTCCCCTAACTTCTTGTTGATCTGCTGATGCAGAATATTCTAGTCAGAAGACAACGGCCTAGAAGGAGCAGAAGTTCAGACCTCTGAATACCCTTCCTTACTGATCACAAACTGAATGCTCCTAAGGGACTGAAAATCAAACTTAACAACAAGACAGAGCCAAGAAACCCTCCTGCTGGACTCAATTCAAAAGTTACACCCCCCAAAAAGCCAGAATTCGAGAACACTTGGATTTAAGGGGAAGACAGAAGGAAGGTCACAGGACCCATCCCCCCTCCCACCTAGAATGCTGAGACTCCAGAGATAGCGGGAACTTCTGGGCAGGCAAAAGTGCTGGTCTGGAGGGCATACCTTGAGGGCAGGGCTGTGCCAAGTTCATAGCATCCAACACAGGTGGCAGTGAATGAGCTAGAGAGGGAACATAGACCTGGAAGCCTGGCCAGAGCTGTGGAGATCCTCCATATTTGCTCCAGCCTTCCAGGAGGTTTTGGACTCAGAGGACACCCAGCCCAACTAAGCTGAAATTAATCCCATCAAAAGTCTCCAGAACTCAGGGAAGCCCAGGCTCCACACCCATCCTCACTGACTGCTGGACTTAAACCAATCAAAGGCCTCCAGATGTCAGGGAAGCTCAAACGCCCAACAACCCTCCCCCAGAGACTACACCTAGAGATCTCCTGTTAACACTCCAAGAGGGGAAACTGACAGAAGCCCCAAAAAACAAAAAAATGAGAGGAGCAAGAGCACAGACAAATACATGTAGTAAAGAAGGGGTGAATATGAGCAAACAACAGAAAAAGAAGAAAGAAACTACAATAGACAGCTTCTATTCAGCAAAGGGAACAGAGGGGGAGAGATTAGCAAACAATAAATCAGAAATCCCAGCAAATTGGATACAGGCTGTGGAAGAACTCAAAACACAATTAAGAGAGGCTGAAGACAATTGGGAAAAGAACTTAAAAATTAAGATAAGTCATCTGGAAACAGAGGCACTTGAACTAAAATGAGAAAATAGTGTCTTGAAAGCCAAAATCAACCAGCTGGAAAATGAGGCAAAGGAAATGAAAGATGAGGAAAAGAAGATGAAATATGAGACAAAGGAGATGAAAGACGAGGTAAAGAGGATGAAAGATGACCTTGAAAGAAAATCAGACCAGAAGGAAAAGGATGACCAAAAAGCCAGGGATGAAATCTAGTCTTTAAGAACCAGAATACAATAACTGGAATTAAGTGACCTCACAAGGCAGCAGGACACTATAAAACAAAATGAAAAGAATTAAAAAATTGAGGAAAATATAAAGCATCTCATTCACAAAATGATTTAGAAAATCATTCAAGAAGAGACAATTTAAGAATCATTGGTCTACCAGAAGACCATGACAAAAGAAAAATCCTGGACATCATACTACAGGAAATTATTCAGGAAAACTTCCCCGATATCCTAGAACAAGAGGGAAAAGTGGAGATTTAAAGAATCCACAGATCACCTCCTGTATTTAATCCCCAACTGACAACACCCAGGAATATTATAGCCAAATTCAAGAACTATCAGACCAAAGAAAAGATATTACAAGCTGCCAAGAAAAAGTCATTCAGATACCATGGAACCACAGTGAGGATAACGCAGGATCTGGCTGCATCCACACTGAAGGACCGAAAGGCATGGAATATGATATTCCAGAAAGCAAGGGAACCAGGTCTACAACCAAGAATCAACTACCCAACAAAACTGACTATATTCTTACAGGGGAAAGTATGGTCATTCAACACAATATAAGAATTCCAAGCATTAGTAAAGAAAAGACCAGACCTGAACAGAAAATTTGATGTCCAAGCACAGAACTCAAGAGAATCATCAACAGGTAATTTAAAAAGAGGAGGAAAAGAAAAACAAAACAACAACAAAAAAAATTTTAAGAGACTCAATAAGTTAAAATGATATGTATCCCTATAAGAAAAGAGGTCATTGGTAACTCTTAAAAATTGTTATTATCACCTGGCCAGCTAGAAGAATTACACTTAGAGGGAACAGTGTCACTGTATAGGATGAAAGGACAAGACACAAATAGGTATATAGATATATGCATGCATAAATACATATACATGTGTGTGTATACACAACTAGAGCTAAAAAAGAGGTTAATACTAAAAGAAATGGGAAAAGAAACAAATGGGGATAAATTTATGTCACAAAGAAACTCATGGCAGGAGAGGGGAGAACATCAATACACTGGAAGGGTAAAGAGGTTGGAGATAGGAAATACTCAACTTTTATGTGCTTTGAAACTGACCCAAAGAGGGAAGAACAATCCAATCCATTGGGGCAGAGAATATTTGCACCCTATAGGGGAGTATAAGGGTAACAAAATGACTGGTGGGGAGGGAAGCAGTAAAAGGGAGGGAGAGGGTGGAGGGGGAAATTTTAGAAAGACTACAGGGAAAATAAGGGGGGGATAGGAAGGGAGGGGGTAGAAAGGGAAGTAAAATAAGGGTAGGAACTAGGGGGACTGATTAAAAACAAACATTGGTATAAAAGGAAATAGTGAAAGAAGGAAAGGCAGGACGAGGAGTAAAAATCAAAATGCTGGGAAATACACAGCTAGTAATCATAACTTTGAATGTGAATGGAATGAACTCACCCATAAAATGCAAGCGAATAGCAGAGTGGATTAGAAGATAAAATACAACACCCATTCCTTTTGAAAACACTAGAAAGTATAGAAATATAAGGGCCTTTCCTAAAAATAATAAACAAACTATATCTGAAACCATCAGCAAACATCATCTGCAATGAGGATAAACTAGAAGCCTTCCCAATAAGATCAGGAGTAAAACAAGGATGCCCATTATCACCCCTATTATTTAACATTGTACTAGAAACATTAGCAGTAGCAATTAGAGAAGGAAAATAAATTGAAGGTATTAAACTTGGCAATGAGGAGACCAAGTTATCACTCTTTGTGGATGATATGATGGTATATTTAAAGAATCCTAGAGAATCAACCAAAATGCTAGTGGAAATAATCAACAACTTTAACAAAGTTGCAGGATACAAAATATACCTGCATAAGTCATCAGCATTTCTATATATCTCCAATCCATCTCAGCATCAAGAATTAGAAAGAGAAATCCCATTTAAAATCACCCTAGACAATATAAAATACTTAGGAATCTATCTGCTGAGACAAACACAGGAACTATATGAACACAACTACAAAACACTCTCCACACAATTAAAACTAGATCTAAACAATTGGAAAAACATTGATTGCTCATGGGTGGGATGAGTTAACATAATAAAAATGACAATCCTACTCAAATTAATTTACTTATTTAGTGCCATACCCATTGAACTACCAAAAAACTTCTCTATGGAATTAGAAAAAAAAAACATAACGAAGTTCATTTGGAAGAACAAAAGATCAAGGATATCCAGGGAAATCATGAAAAAAAATGCAAAGGAAGGAGGACTTACAGTCCCAGATCTCAAACTAGTCTATAAAGCAGTGGTTATCAAAACAATTTGGTACTGGCTAAGAGACAGAAAGGAGGATCAGTGGAATAGACTTGGGGTAAATGACTTCAGCAGGACAGTCTATGATAAACCCAAAGATCCCAGTTTTAGGGACCAAAACCCAGTATTTGATTAAAACTGCTGGGAAAATTGGAAGACAGTATGGTAGAGATTAGGTTTGGATAAACACCTCACACCCTACACCAAGATAAACTCAGAATGGGTGAATGACCTGAATATAAAGAAGGAAACTATAAGCAAATTAGGTGAACACAGAATAGTATACATGTCAGATCTTTGGGAAAGGAAAGACTTTAAAACCAAACAAGAGCTAGAAAAAAATCGCAAAATGTAAAATCAATAATTTTGATTACATCAAATTAAAAAGTTTTTGTACAAACAAAACTAATGCATCCAAAATTAGAAGGGAAGCAACAAATTGGGAAACAATCTTCATTACAAAAACATCTGACAAAGGTCTAATTACTCAAATCTATAAAGAGCTAAACCAGTTGTATAAAAAATCAAACCATTCTCCAATTGAAAAATGGGCAAGGGACATGAATAGGCAATTTTCAGTTAAAGAAATCAAAACTATTAATAAGCACATGAAAAAATGTTCTAAATCTCTTATAATCAGAGAAATGCAAATCAAAACAACTCTGAAGTATCACCTCACACCTAGCAGATTGGCTAACATGACAGCAAAGAAAAGCAATGAATGTTGGAGGGGATGTGGCAAAGTTGAGACATTAATGCATTGCTGGTGGAGTTGTGAATTGATCCAATCATTCTGGAGGGCAATTTGGAACTATGCCCAAAGGGTGATAAAAGACTGTCTGCCCTTTGATCCAACCATAACACTGCCGAGTTTGTACCCCAAATAGATAATAAGGAAAAAGACATGTACAAAATTATTCATAGCTGCGCTCTTTGTGGTGGCAAAAAAATTGGAAAATGAGGGGATGCCCTTCAATTGGGGAATGGCTGAATAAATTGTGGTATATGTTGGTGATGGAATACTATTGCGCTCAAAGGAATAATAAAGTGGAGGAATTCCATGGAGACTAGAACAACCTCTAGGAATTGATGCAGAGTGAGAGGAACAGAACCAGGAAAACATTGTACACAGAGACTGATACACTGTGGTACAATCAAATGTAATGGACTTCTCCATTAGTGGCAATGCAATGACCCTGAACAACTCAGAGGAACCTACAAGACAAACCACTATCCACATCCAGAGGAAACACTGTGGAAGTAAAAACACCAAAGAAAAACAACTGCTTGAATACATGGCTTAAAGGCATATTGTTGGGGATGTAGACTCTAAATGAACATCCTAGTGTAAACAACAACATGGAAATGGGTTCTGATCAAGGAAACATGTAATATCCAATGAAATTACGTGTTGGCTGCAGGAAGAGTGGGTAGAGGGGAAGGAGGGAAATAATGTGAGTATTTTAACCAAGGAATAATGTTCTAAATTGACTAAATCAGTGGTTCTCAACTTTTCTAATGCCGTGACCCCGCAATACAGTTCCTCATGTTGCAGTGACCCCAAAACAAAAAATTATTTTGGTGGCTACTTCAAAACTGTAATTTTACTACAGTTATGATTCAGAATGTAAATACCTGATATGCATTATGTATTCTCATTGCTACAAACTGAGAGGTTGAGAACCGCTAGACTAAATAAACTTATTTAAATGGGAAAAAAAAAGAATATTCTAGTCAATTTTCTTAGGAATAGACAACACTATTCTATAGAGGATGATTTCCACTTCTGAGGCAGGAGAAAAATAAAAGGTCATATAATCACAGATGCTTAAGAGCCAGAGAGAACTTAACTTGTATGAGAAAATGACTGAAATGTCCATACCTATTGGCCCAGAGATCTCATTGCTAGGCAAATTCCCCAGATCAAAGGAAAGATCAAAGGAAAAAATATTTCTAAGCAGCATCTTCTGTAGGACCAATGAACCAGACCAGAAAGAAAGCAGATGCTCATCAACTAGTAAATGGCTGAAGAACTTGTGGTATTGAATGGAATTGAATGGTACTCTGCTTCAGGAAATGGTCACCAGATGATGCAGAGGGTTGTTCTCTCATCTGTAAAGTGGGTATAATAACACCCACCTCCTAGGATTGATGTAACAATAAAATGTTCTAAACCTGTGAGGCACTCTATAAATGGTGGCTATTATTGTTACTTGTTATTGTTGTTGTCACTTGACCCCAATTACTAGCCCTTTCTTGTCTTCTTTCTTAGAACTGATGCTTAAATAGACTAAAGGCTTTAAAAAGAATCAGGAAAGAAATGTACACAAAAAACAATAGCATGCAAATGGAGAAAAACAATAGAAATTGAAAGTGGATTATGTGAAGTTAGAAGGACCAACCTTGTCCACAACAGATTAGAGAAAGAACCTCTCTCCCTTCTTTGCAGAATGGCAAAGCTGGTTGAGGTCCTGGCTAGTTTCACTCAGGTGCCTTTTTTTTCTTCTTTTTTAAAGGGGATGACTATCTAGGAGAGGAAGCAACGGGAGGAATATTTCAGAAAATAAATGTGATATAAAAACAAAACTACATTAATTTTAATAATAAAATAATATCAATTAATACAAATAAGTTTAATAAATATTAAATGTATTAACAAATATAAATTGTGGTTAACATAATATTTTAATAACAAAGTGATCATTTTAATAATAAAATGTTTACAAAGAAATCATTTACTTCTAAATCTTCAATGCATCTGAAACATTCAATTCAATAAATATTCATTAAGTACTAACTATATGTCAGACCTAGGTTCAGCCTTGCTCTAGTGGGGGAAATATGTGCACAATGTAAAAATTAAATCTCTAATAAAAATATTACATTTTATGGAGATTTATTAAAGATCACTAGAAATCAATAAATAAAGAGGATACAAAATTTAAAACCCAGTGCCCATGGCTGGTTAGCCATTTTTAGCCATTCCCACTCACCGCCATCATTGCAGATTCTACATTGGAGAGCGGGAGCCTCCAAAACCCACACCCTTTATCCTCTGTCTACAGAAAGCACATAATGACAGGAAGTCAGTGGGCTCTTGGGATATGTAGTTCTTTTTTAGGGTAACATATTTTCAATCATACATCTCCCCCTGAGACCCACAGAAGACTAGTCTCTGAATGGGTCTTGTAAACATACCAACTTTGAAATTGCAATAATTTAAGGATAAGAGGAAAAGAGAACAAAACCAATAATTGCTAGGCACATTGACAAAAAGCCAGTTAGGGGGCAGTCCCCTTTTGGCAGAAGAGTATACATTCAAATTAAATGTTCAATCAACCTTCAGTTCAATCAACCACAACCACACAACCAAAGTTCACTCTGGATCTTCTTGATGTAGCTTGTGGTCTGTGGAGGCATCTTCATGGTGCCTTCTCTGAAGAGTTCATTTTCTGGACTTGGAGAGGTTTAGGTTTCTTAACCTAAAATTACTCTCAAAAAGAATTTAAAATTTGCAATTTAAAATAATAATAATACATTCCCCTCTGAAGAGAGTGTTGAAAAACACAGGGATCACTTAGGGATGCATGGCTGAGTTATGAGGTATATGAATCAATTGGCAAGAGAAATAAAAAATACTTATAAAAATCCGAATAAAAAAATAAGTTCTGGATGAAATATGGACTATCAAAGTCTCATGTGTAAAAATTCTAAGTAAAAGAAAAATAAATCCATAACAGGTCCTTGAATCAGGGCCCAATTAAAATGGGCAATTATGCATTTACCCAATCAGTAGCCAAGACTATAGAAAATTTGCCACACCATAAAAGACAGAAAAGGGATAAGATTATAGGAACCAGGTAGGAGCCAAATTTGAGATACTTGGTAGAATGTGGGACAAGGAAGACCTGCCTTTAACACATGTTAAACAGCCACAACCTCGAACCCCAAATAAGTTCAAGTCCTCTTGTCTTGGCTCAAAATTTCCATCAATCCAATCAGGATTGGTTGATCTCTTTGACCTTGTGCTCAATTGGCACTATGCGGTTTAGCTTTATGCTTCTGTGGCACTGTGCAATGGCTCTTTTTGTTTTCTCTTGTCCTGGAATCAGACAGAATCATTAAGTGAAGTCCCATAATTCTTTTTAAACAATCAGTGGCATCATTTTTATAGTCTAAAGCTTTTTGGGTATGCATTGACATTATAGCAAATATATTTTAAACATATTACTGCAAAATCAAAAAAGTTAAAGAAAATCTCAATACTGGTGACATGTGCTTCAAATACAAAAAGGAAAGAAAAAATAAAACTGAAATAGTATATTGCACATGCAAACAAAAACAATAATAAAGAGTTTTAAAAATGAAAAAATATATAACTTAAAATCGATGACACACTATGTCAGCTAAGGAAATGTAGAATACAAGGTTTCTCACCAAAAAAGAGATCCATTTCCTCTTCATAGCTGGCCATGATCCACTGTGAGTGCAAAGCAATTGATTTTCACAAAGTAACAGTTTTTTTAATAAAGAACAATAGTACAACATGTAATGCAATTCAAAAAGTATCAATATCCCCAAAGTTATAGTAGCTCATTTAATTACAATAGCAAATAAACTCACTATCATATTTTATATCAGTTGCTATATGACAAAAAAAAACCTATGAATTGATGGATATTTGTCACAATTTTACAGATGTAGCAAATCTTTCAACCTAGGCAAATATATTCTTAAACAATGTAAAACTTGTTTGGGTCTAGAACATTACCAAGAAATCTAGATTGTTCTGGTGGAAGTAAATTAAACTGAAGAATTTTGCAGGAGCTCTTTTTGGCTTCCAGTTTCATAGAAATACCTTGGTAGGAACATTTCTTTGTTTCTCTACCTTTAATACAACATTCTTTAAAATATAAATATAAAAAAACTCATCCATTCAGAAACCATTACTTAATTAAAATTATTTCTGAAGACCCCTTAACATTACAATTAAATTCTTAGCTTATTAAATTCTCTAAAGGTTGTTAGCCAGGTTGAGTCCATCCATCATCTATATGACAATTAACAAATGCAAAATGGAAAAAAAAGGCTATTTATGGACTTTTACAATATTTTACAATATTTTCTTCAGTAGTCATAAGGGAAAGGTAATAGAATATATCTAATAGTTAAAACGCTGTAGTTTAAAATGATTCAGTGTAACAGACCAGTATGGAATACATTTAATATATGAACTTAAAACAATAAAATTAAATCTTAAACAAAACAATCAGCAAAATACAATAAGATACAGAGACTTTCATTTTTACAAAAAAATGGAGTCTGAAAAGGCTTAAAATTTCACCTCCAGACCCTTTAAAGTTCCTTTTTCTAAATTCAGATCTCTATTGTCAGCACTGTGGAATCTCCCATAGTGAGGGAGAACATGGGTTTTAGGAATCTCAAACTGGGCAGGCCCAAATGGCAAAGGGTTGTAGGTGGATAAATTTCTCCCCTGAATCTCAAGCAAGATAATTGAAAGGACCAGAGGTAGAAAGAAAAAAACATCCTAAAGCTGAAAGCTGTTTGAAATAGGTAGTGCAGTTCTCTTTCATAGAATACCCCATGATTGTAATAAATTTCCTGTTTGGAAGAGTCTCTTCCTTCTCCCCTTCCCTCCTAAAGTAAAATGCTAGCTTTCCCAGAGGGAGTTAGGAGGCTAATTGTTGCCTAAGGAAAAAAAACACCCTGGTTTTTTTTTTACCATCTGCCCTGAGGACTCCTAGCTTCTTGGTGGCAGCAATCAGCCCAGCAGAGACAGCAACAGTGATCAGGGTCGGGGCAGAGGACAATTTAGGATCAGAGCTTGAGATCAGGAGGAGGATTTCTGGAGGCCAGGGGCTGGGGCCGGATGAGTGATATGGGTCCAGAAGATCAGGAGGAAGCAGTATCAGCAATGCCAGAGTCAGCAGCAAGGAGGAACAAAGAATGAAGGATTCAAGCAGTTGGATGAGAGAAGGGGTTTATTTCTTCTTCGCCAAGAGTCCCCCCGTCCCCCGCTAAAAATAGCCTGGCCAGTAGGGAGAGCAAGCAACTGGACAAAAAGTAGGAAAAGAAAAATGCAGCAGCTCCAAAGAGAGTTGGAGTTTGCAAGGGTGGGTGGGGTGGGAAAAAAGCCTTGGCAGGAGAAATGTGGTTTAAAAATTTTACAGTGGTTGCCATCACTGTAAAAGTTAAAATTAAATCTCAATAATAATATTATATTTTAAGAGATTTATTAATGATCATTAGAAATCAAGGAATAAAGAGGATACAAAATCAAAAACCCCATGCCCATAGCTGGTTAGCCATTTTTATCCATTTCCACTCACCACCATCATTGCAGATTCTACATTGGAGAGTGGGAGCCTCCAAAGCCCACACCCTTTATCCTCTGTCTACAGGAAGTACATAATGATAGGAAGTCAGTGGGCTCTTGGGATTTGTGGTTCTTTTTTAGGATAACAAATTTTTAATCATACAACAGATAGTGTCAATATAAAGTAAACTGAGAAGGAACAGAGCACTAACCTCTGAGGAATCCAGCAATGGTCAGCAACTTGTCATTCACTTCTGCTTGAATACTTTCATTAATAGGGAACTCATCATCTAAGTATGTATAGTCAGTTCAACAAACACATTAAAAGAGTCAGCTACATACTCCAGTTACAAAACACAAAAATAATTACTTTTTTTTTTAAACCCATTACCATCTGTCTTGGAATCAATATGGTATATTGGTTCCAAGGCAGAAGAGTGGTAAGGGCTAGGCAATGGGGGTTAAGTGACTTGTCCAGAGTCACACAGTTGGGAAGTATCTGAGGCCAAATTTGAACCTAGGACCTCCTGTCTCTAGGCCTAGGTCTCAATCCACTGAGCTACCCAGCTGCCCCCCAAAACAATTACTCTTAAGAGAGTAATTCATTCTTCTTCAGGACAGCTCCAAATGACAAAAAAATCTTTCTTATACAATAATTGGCATGTGAGCAAGAATTGTCTTTTGCTTTTCTTTCTATCTCCAGGACTTAGCAAAGTATCTGGTATATAGTAGGTGCTTAATAAATGCTTCTTAACTTGAAGCAAAACTGTGTGTGTGTGTGTGTGTGTGTGTGTGTGTATGCCCACACATTCATATGTATTGTAGAAAGCTTGGCATACATATATAGATATAGATGCATATATATGGCACTTAATAAGTGCTTATTGACTGATAGGCTGGGTTTTGTCTCTTTTGCTATACCAAGTGCTTAGTGTAGCGCCTAGAATCAAAGAATTTTTCAAAATGATCATTGATTACCTATTAGAGAAATGGCAAGATGGGAGTTGCAGGGTTGCTAGTCATTATGGAACCTCATATGACACCTTCAGTAGAAATAAGGAAATCTAGAGAAAGAGCAGCTTTAGGGGGAAGATGATGATATCTATTTGGAACAAGTTGAGTGGAGGATGATTGGAGGATATCCAGCTGGCAATCCCCAACAAGTAATTGGTGAGCCTCAGACCCAATAACTAGAATAAGGGCTGGACGTATGGGTCTGGGAGTCATCTGCTTAAAAGTCATCATTGAACCCTCGGAGTTGGTGGAGTGACCGAGAGAGGGTGTAGACAAACATTCCAGAGTCGTGGGCACCATCTATAGCTTCAGTAAGAGGCCTGCCTGAAAAACAGAGCGAAGATGCCAGGTCTGCAGGCAGGCAGGAAGTCAGAAGCAGACCCAAGATGTGGAAGACAACATAGGCATTCCACTTTTTTCTACCCAAAAGGCTCGAATCCTCTGTCCTTTGAGGAGCCCACTCCCTCCCTACTACTCCAAAATCTACAGCCCAGACCAAGCAAATGATAAAGGGAAATGTACTTCCATTCTAGAGAATAGCACTGGTGCAGATGCCCACCGATCCACTTCATCATCCTTTCTGGCAATCTAGCTGTACCAGGGCACAGTTACTAGAAAGTGGAGTAAGCAACGATGTGCTTCCTGTCCACCCCCATTCCTTTGACACTTGCCAACCACAGCCTTGTGTCACAATCCTACTCTAAAGGGAATCCATGATGTCAGCTCCTTGAGGACAAGGATGATTTCATTTTTGCCTTTGTAACCCCACCTCAGTCAAGCCTAATGCCTGGCACATAGTAGGTCTTCACAGATGAATGTGCCTAGCACATAGTAGGTCTTCACAGAAGAATACTCAACTTGGAGACAGGAAAGCTTTGCCTCCTTCCCTGTAATATATAACCAGCTGTGCAGTCATGTGTAAATCTTTTACCTTCTCTGCACTCAGAGGATAATAATACCTGAGTGACTGCCTCACAGGATCAGCGTGAGGCTTGGAGGAGATGAAAGATAAAGACTTTTACAAACCACAAGGCACTAATCAGGGGTTTTCTTCATTGGACTCTGGGAATTGTCCTTTTAAACACTCAGGTAATTGTATCTCAGCATAACTGGCTTTCTTTGTAATCCCACAGGTTTATTTTTTGCATTAAAAAGACATGATTCTGAGAAGGATCTCTCAACTTCACCAGACTGACAAAGGGGTCCAGGACACAAAAAAGGTTCAGAACCTCTGGTCTAGACAAACATCATCCATTATCAGTTGAATGACACAATCAAATTTGTCCTTACTCTGCAAAGGGAAGTTAGGAAAAAAATCAAAGGATGGGAGAAACAGTACAAGAAGGAAGAGGAGGAAACTGGGAAGCCTTCTGGGTGAAGTGGGCATTTCCAAATTAATATGGGGGACATAAGTAGGTGGCCAGGTCTGGAGTTCAAATCCAGCCTCAGACACTGACTAGCTGTGTGACCCTGAGTAAGTAAGTTTTTCCTCAGTCTCCTCATTTGTAAAATGAGCTGGAGAAGGAAATGATGAACCATTCCATAATCTTTGCCAAGAAAATCCCAAAGAGGGTCACAAAGTCAGGCACAACTGAAAAACAACTGAACAAGATAATATGGACACCCCCAAAGACATGATGAAAGCCAAATCAGAATTTGACAACTGCACCTTTGGGCGAATGTAACCCAAATTGCAGTCCAGTTAAGGTAATGCAGCCCGAAGTCCCGGTTTTACAAATAAGAGAACAGAGACCAAGGATGATCAGAAGATTTGCTCTGACTCCCACACAGTTAGTCAAAGAGAATGGCCTTCTTCTTATTCCCCAGCCCTTCAGGACTTTTCTGTCTAGTAGAACATTCTATGAACCAATGGTCCTTGTGGGAGACCCTAACCATAGCAATATACCTGCCCACTGGATCCCAGGTGTGGACCCACGACTCCATGCTTCCTACTCTAAAAGGGGGCAACAGATGGCTTTCACGAACATATTTCACTGGGTTTAAGATTAACTAGCTGTTCTACTATGTCTAAAAGCATAATTGGACAGAATGTCTGCAGGCTGATTACCAGGCACAGATTGGATCCACTGTTTGGTTGCTAGAAGAGTTGAAAAATGGATTCAAGTCCATTACCATCATGGTCCATTGGCTATGCATAGACATGGGCACAAGGATATAATGCATATAGCGCCAAGGCATTGTTGGTGGAGCTTTGAATTGGTCTAACCACTCTGGGAAGCAATTTGGAATTAGGCTAGGAGAGTGACTCAGTGATCAGATCCTTTGCCTCAGAGAATCCACTATGAGGCAAAATTTAAACCCAGGTCTTCCTGACTCTGAGGCCAGCAGCTTTCTTGCCAAAAGTTCCTCACTAGCACTGGGAAGAGAGTGTTGGGCTTGGAATCAGGAAAACTTGAATTCGATTGCTGTCTCTGACAGGAGGTGTCAAAGGCAGGACTTGAACCCAAGTTTCTCTGACTCAAAGGCCAGCTCTCTGGTTCCCAGTATCAGTAATTGTGTAACCTGACTTTCTCAAGACGTCCCAAGTTTCCATAAAAGCTGAGTGACAAATAGATCTATTTTGCTGTTGTTTTTTAGCAATTTCAGTCATGTCCAACTCTCCATGACCCCATTTGGGGTTTTCTTGGCAAAACTACTGGAGCCATTTTCCATTTCCTTCTTCAGCTCATTTTACAGATGAGGAAACTGAGGCAATCTGGATTAAATGGCTTACTCGGGGTCATGCAGCTAGTAAGTGTCTAGTAATTGAATCCAGGTTTTCCTGACTCCAGACCTGGCTTTCTATCCACTGAGACACCTACCTACCTCTTCTGACTCTCCCAGACCCCAGACCCAGTCCTGGACCCACACCTGATCCTTCCTTCCTATAATCAGCACATTCTTCCTCATGTGGGCACAAGTCTATACCATCAGCCCACATATCCTCTCCTTCCTCCGCATTTCAAAAGTAGGAAGTAATCAAGCTGCCCATGGCTACACTCTACCACCTCTCCTTGACAGCTGGGAAATTCTCTCCAGGGGAGGAGTCAATACTTCAAAGGCCAGAATGGGCGGAACTACTGATAGTGAAACTGGGGTTTTTCCTAGATTACCAAAGAGAAAAGAATATTCATCATCCCTGGAGCTCCATTTCTAGAATGACTCAAAGACTGCTTCCCACTACAAAGGAAGAAACATTAAGTACAAAGGGTGGATAGAGCACCAAGCCTGGAGACAGGAGGACCTGGGTTCAGATATGACCTCAGACACTTGCTAGATGTGTGACCCTAGCCAAGTCACTTAACCCTGATTGCCAATTAGAGCAAAGTTAAAGACATTTCTTTAAATTATACATATAAATGTACAGAGAATATTGAGGAGGCTAATCTGGCTGGAGCATAGGGTACAAAAAGAAGAGAACAATAAGATTGGAAAGGTAGATGAGACACATATCTGGAGACATTTTAAAGATCACAGGAGATGTTGTCAAATGACTCAGTCCACAAATGTTATTTTAATTTAGCTGAACACCCCATAGCACTTGAAGCTTACCTGGTGCTTTGCCATTCATTATGCCCAAGTTATAAATAGGAGGAAGGATGACAATGTGTCCAAATGTATTCATTGCTGTGGAGAGACCAAGAAGGCATTGAGTAGGGCTAGACCAGAGCATGTGCCTGCTCAGGACCAAAGAACAAAAGACTTGCCCTGGCTTCTCCTCTGGGCTTTTCCCCTTTCACCTGGTCCTGAGCTCCAGGGAAACCGGAGGCAGGATTCTCACACTGGAATTTGTAGGAGATATGAAGGGCCTCCCAGCTACTAAATAAATAGATAAATAAACAAACAAACAAATAAATGAATGGCTAAATAGATAAATAAATGAATAAATAGATAAATAGATGAATAAATAAATGGATGAATGAATGGCTAGACAGACAGACAGACAGACAGACAGACAGACAGATAGATAGATAGATAGATAGATAGATAGATAGATAGATAGAGATGAATGAATGAATAAATAAATAGAATAAATAAAGATGTGGTGCTTCCTTTCATAAAGATACCCCATCATTCAGAGACACCCACCCCCTGGACAGCCCTTTCTCAGAGCAGTAGGGCTAGCCACCGCATTCCTCAAAAAAGAACTTTTAACAAAGTTCAGGCAGGGACTTCTACTGGCAGCAACAACTGACCACTCACTGGCCTCTCCTTGTGGGTCCCCAGAATCACCACTCCTGACCCAGAGGTGATATTGACATTTCTCTTAATTACCTTAAGATAGATTTGCAAAGCACTTTCCTGAAGGCAGCCCTGGGAAGGTCTGTGATTATCCCCATTTTACAGATGAGGAAAGTGAGAATCTGAGAAGATAATGACTTACCCAGTGTCCCAAAGCTAGCAAGTGGCAGAGCTAGAAGCTGGGACCCTGTCTCTCTCTCTCTCTCTCTCTCTCTCTCTCTCTCTCTCTCTCTCTCTCTCTGTCTGTCTGTCTGTCTGTCTCTCTCTCTCTCTGTCTCTCTCTCTCTCTCTCTCTGTCTGTCTGTCTGTCTGTCTGTCTGTCTCTCTCTCTCTCTCTCTCTCTCTCTCACTCACTCAACCTTTACCATCTTAGTATCCATTCTAAAAAAGCAAGAGTTAGGCAAGTGGGCTTAAGTGACTTGCCCAGGGTCACAAAGCTAGGAAGTGTCTGGGGCCAAATTTGAACCCAGACTCCAAGCCTGGTACTCTCCCCACAGTTCTACCTAGCTGCCCAGAGACCTCATCTCTTGAAAGCCATAGCTAGTGAATGCACTTCCTCCCTTCAGGCTAAGGTCAAATGCCTTCACCATGAATAGCAAAAATGCCTCCCTGTGACTTTTTGACATTGTGCAACCACATAACCACGCCTCCCGGGCCATATATGTGTATATAAAGGCACTTGGGGAAGCTCCAGCAGTCACCAGACTCCACCGGCAAGCAGAGCCAGTCACACAGAGCCCCAGGACACTCAGGTAGGTAGGGTGACTCTCTGTCTCCAGCTCTGTGTGCTCTTCTACTTGGGCTGTTGCCTTCTGGGAAACTCTTCAGCATCTCCTGCCTTTGGGGGCTACACAAACACAGCCTTATCTACCTCTGCTTTTCCTCTCTGGATTTTTTAGAAGAAAATTAAAAAGATCCCATCCTGGCATGAGTGCCTGGTAGAATGTTGTTTCCATAAGGGCTGGGTGCTTTCATTTTTTCTTTGTATTCTCAGTGCCTAGAACCATGCCTGGCACATAGTCGGGCTTATAGCCTGGTGGGTGATCTACAATCCCATAAAGCTGAGGTCAAATGAGCAGAGTTAGGTCTCTTGGTCTCCACTTGGACTGAGGGCTTGACTCCGCTGAAGAGTTGCTTTAGAGTACTGAGCTTGAGTTCAAATCTGACCTCAGACACATTGACTAGCTGTATGACCCTGGGCAAGTCACTTAAACTTGGCTTTTCTCACCTGTGAAATGGGGACAATAAAAGCATTTGGCTCCCAGAGTTGAGGATAAAATAATTCCTGTAAGGTATTTAATCAGAACTTATTCCCTTTCCATTGCTGTCATGGCAGAAACTATCATGGCCAGAGTCCCTGACGTGTTGGAGGCGCTGCATAGGTAAGCCGTCATTTTCCTTTAATTTAATCCCACAAGGGCAAAGGGGTCTGCAGGCTGGCTGGTCACAGGGAGAGGGTCAGAGCGGAATTGTCCTGTTATCGGAATTGTGACCAGCGTGGGCACAGGTCAACGGGAACGTCCACAGGCGTGATTGGGGCAGATTTAGATAAAGGCCTTGGAAAGGCACAATCCAGACAGAGCTGGAAGAAATTCTCCCAGAAGGACAAGCACTTCAGAATGTGACTGATAAGGCACGAGCTAGAACCGGCCTCTGGATTGATTTCAGCCTCAGAACCCTTTGCCAAACCACAAGGGATGGGCTGTCAGAGAAAGGAAACACACAGATCTGCCACCGTGTGTGTGCTTGTGTGTGTGTTGGGGGGGGGGGGGGGCACCCCTTTGTTTTCCTTAGTGGGTAGAAAGTTATTAACTGCATGAAGGATTCAAATGACTGAATACCTTAAAGAAATACAGTTTCTTCTTTTTTTGCAACACACACAAAGTAACAAACCGCAGGGAGGAAAGGTGGAAAGCATTCTGCTGAAGGTTAGCCTTCAGCCTTGGTTTAATGAATAAAAAAGAATAGTATAATTGACAGGAAAGATATCTGGGGGAAAAAAGAGTCATTTAGGCATTTTTTAAACTATCTGCTCTCATAACCAAATGAAGCATTTTGGTTTTAAAAAATCTCTTTAATTCGTCTAGCAAATTATTATCCTGCTAACACAAAGGCCCGAGGATCACGAGGGAGGAATGAGAGGGGTCTGTGCCAACCGGGGTTTGACGTACATAAGTGTCTGTCCTTTGAGCCGTAGGTAATTTTTAAAGATGACTCGAGAGTTGGTGTGATTAGAATCTGTCAGCGTGTACTACTTAGAGATAACGTGATCATTAAAATGTGTTGCCAAGGAGTGGTGGCAAAACAACAAACAAAATAAAACATTCCTCCGTGCTTTGTTTTTACAGTGAAAATGAAGGATTTATTTCGGACATTGGTCAAGCTTCGTTGGGTCAGGTAAGGCAGGGGCTGTAAATCTCCCGAGATTTCTGGGCTTGCAGAAATCTAATCTTTCTCGGTGCCTCTCTGCCCTAGTGGGGAGGTCCAGTGTAGATTCGTGGTGGATTCGGTCCAGGTTGAATGGGAACAGATTATATTTCCTTACAGTAGATTTCCTTTAAAAAAGGTCCCTTTCTCTCCCAGTACAGAGATACCTTAAGGGCTCTTTCTGAGCCATCAATATAATGATAGCAAAGGATCATAAGATTTTAGAGTTTTTTGAAGAGCACAGAGGGCAAATCCAATTCCATCATTTTACAAATGAGGAAACTGAGGCCCTGGCAGGTTAAATAACCCTTCCCTTGGATGTAGATATCGCAGCCTCTCTTCTAAATGACCTATTTCATTCACCCAATAAACACATCCCAAATAACTTTTAAACTGCTTTTGCCGGAGACGTTTTAGCCATAAAGAGGGTTAATCAGAGGAGTTTTGATTGAGTGGAAGAATTTGCCAGAAGGTGAGCCTTTGTTTGGAATCTCAGATTGTTATTACTCCTCTCATTCTGCAGAGTGGGTTCACAATCACTGGCACTTCAGAAGAAGGAGATAAGACAATTTCTGATTAAGTCAGTAACTTTAGCTCCCCCAAGAAGAGTGAGTTGGTTTAGAACTGCCTGCCAGGCTTCTAACACCAGACACCAACTAAGGGATGGGATTCCATTACTGCGGCCATCCCCAAGATGAAAGAAACCCTTGGAAACAGACTCTGTTGGGGAGAAATCCTTATCTTACATTTGTTAATGAGCAGGTCCCTTCCGATCACATTTGGTAAATGCCTCCTTCTTGCTTTGCCAAACTCTTGTGTCCTCATATAGTTTGTCTCCTTTTTCTGAAGTCCTCTCTAAATATCTTGCCTATTAAGTCTGTGTGATTCAAGTCCAATGACCTAGATGAATATATGCCTTGATATTGTACCATAGGCTCTCTAATGTCATGAACTAATATCTCTTTATTGACATTAGCATTCACCTCAACTCTTCCACTCCCCAACGTACCCTACTCTCTTTGGAGCAGCTTTAAGATCGCTAGTGATTCAATCTAGTCGAGTCTTTTGAGGCTTCATCCCCCCTTAGCTCTGTAAATTTTTGACACTTTTGACCTCCCTGAATTGCTCTGGATACTTTCTTCTCATTTCACCTTCACAGATATCACACATTCCTAGTTCTCCTTGTCTCTTTCAATTTGACTTCATTTGACTTCTCATCCTTTTCCCAACTCCTTAATGTAGGAATTCCCCAAGAATCCATCCTTGAACATCTTCTCTCTCTACACTCTTTCCCACAGCAAATCACTTGCTTCTGTGATTTTGACTTCAGTCTCTTCCCAGATGACTCCCAAGTTTCTATCTTTAATTCTATCTTTAATTTAAATCAAAATTCTATCTTTAATTTAAATTTCTATCTTTAATTTAATTTTAACAATTTAATTAAGTCTTCCCAACTAGCATTTCCAATGATTTATTATGAATTTCCACTTGGACACTGTCCTGCCAGACCTCCAATTCAACATATCCAAAACCAAGATTATCTTCCTCTCTCCAAATCTACTCTTTCTTCCAATCTTACTATTTCTGTCTGTGGCATAATGATTCACCTGGCCACCATGTTCTAATTCTGGAGTCGTCTTTGGCCAGTTCCTCTTTCTATCTCTGATATTCAAGTCTTACAACAGCATCCCTCATATCAGCTGCCTTCTCTCTACTCCTGCTGCCTTAGTAAAGGTGTCGTTCTTCAAGTTATGTAATGAATGTAATCTGAGTAACTCACTCCTAGGTTATATGAACTATGCCTAGAAGACAAGGGACTACTTCTTCTTTTAATGTTCCAGAATTTTCAAACAAAGAGGTTGCCTTTGTGAGTGCTGTCCCCTTTAAATTCATCATCTTGGGAAGCTACATCCTTACTTCAGGGATGCTGTCACTTCTCAAAGAATTCCATGAAGGAAATGCCCCAAAAGGAACTTCTAAATCTTTTAAGGAATAATAGAATTCCTAGAAAAGTGCATAATTTGAAAAATGAGTGCATAGTTACTCAAGATGGCCACTTTGAGAAACAACATTTATTTGGTCACTTTTTTAACTCTTTCTATCTTAACAGCAAATCTAAGACAGAAGGGCAAGGGCCAGGCAATGGGGTTAAGTGACTTGCCCAGAGTGACACAGTTAAGTGTCTGAGGCCATATTTGAACCCAAGTCCTTCTGACTCCAGGCCTGGCACTGTATACCACCAAGCTGCCCCAGAACAACATTCATTTGGATGAATAGGTTCTTTAGACTAGTGATTAGAGTTTGGAACTTAGTCAGGAAGACTGCCTCAGACAGGCTATGTTCCCCCAAGCAATTCACTAGACCTCTGGCTGAGTTTCTTCAAATGTGAAATAAGGATAATAACAGTACCTGTATCATAGGATTGTTTTGAGGACCAACACATGGGGGGGGCGGGTATAAAAGTGCTTTGCAAACCTTAAAATGCTATATGTCAGCTATTATCATTATTGTGGTAGTGGCTACTGTTGTTGCTCTATAATCACAACTTATACTGGAGATCTTGCAAATAGTTTCTAAGGCACCCAGAAAATAACTCACTAAATTCAGTAAAATGGAGTTTCAATACTTAAGAGATCAAATATAAGGAAAGAATGAAGGGAAGTTTGGGATGATCTATTCTTCATGTAAATGGGACCAACCTTCTGTGAATCTATTGTGGAATACTAGATTTGAAAAGATATAAAGGCAGGCATGGTGCTCATAGCTACCAGGGAAACTGAGGCTGGTGTATCTCTCAAGTTCAGGAATTCTGAGGTGTAATATGATAAGCTAATCAGATGTTGAGAGGGGAAGAGAAAGAAGTGGAGGAAGGGAGAAATAGGGAGCAGGAACAAATAAAGGGAAAGAAAGAAAAAGGAAGAATAGACTTCCTGAAGAAGGAAGCTTATTTCCCTGGTATTTTCTCAACCATATTTTTCTTTCCCCACAGGACTCCTTCTACCCTAGCTTCAGCTCACACCACAAAGAGAGGTGGTCAAGCCCTGAGTTTTCTAAGAAGGCCCACCAGCTTAATTTCCAAGAGGGTATGGCAGCACCAGTATCCCAAAGGAAAGTCAAAAAGAAGAGGCGTCCCTTCAAAAATCATTACCCTTCTGACAATGACAGCCTTCCAGAAAAGGATAAAGGTCAATACTAATGTCCTTTTTTCCATTTACGAATGAATGAGAATAAGAAAGTATGGGTGATATTGAGTCCAAATTCAAAAATGTAGAGAAAGTATAGATTGTTACTATCTGTACCTTTATGGAGAAAGTATCTTTATCAATGAGATCACAGTCATCAGTATTTTAAATGACATTTCCAACGGAATCTTCTCTGGGAATTATTAACTGTGTCTAATAAGTTCCTTTTGTAGGATAAGATTTAAGAGAAGCAGAAGACTGTCTTTAAGGCACAGACTAGGAATTCAAGGGAAAGGATTTTAGCTGGCAGAAGGCTGAGGAGGAACAGTTTGGACGTGTCTTATTCTATCTCTATCCTTTTCCCATTACACTTTGGAATGTGGATATCTGGAGATTCTTGTGGCCCTAGAGGGAAATATAGCATTTGTGGCTTGTACAACATGAGAACCTGTACTTGTTTATCTTCCTCTTTGGAGGGAAGATGGCCTGAGCGATGCAGAGGTACTTTGCCAGGTAACCCTTGCCTCCTGAAAATTCCTCCAGGATCTCCATTTGTGTGACCTTACTCTCTCTTCTCCACCAACCTTCTGACAACTCTCAGTTTCTTTTGCGGGATCATCATCCATGACCTCCAAATTGTTGGGGCCCTGCTAAAGCTCTTCAGTTCCCATGAACTCAATTATTAACGCTATTTAGATGACCTTTACATATAGAGAGCTAGACCTCTTCTCTTTCCTGAATTCTAATGGTCACCTCAAACTCAACATGCTCAAAACAGGCTGGTTACCTTCCCCCTAAATCCCTCTCTCCTGCAAACTTCCTATTTTGGGAGAGGGTACCATCATCCTTCTAATCATCCAGGTTCATAATCTCTCCGTCATCTCCTATACTTCTTTCTCCCTCACCCAAACCCTATATACAATTAGTTGCCAACTCTTTTCAGTTCTATTTCCATAACATCTCTCACATCCATGCCCTTCTCTCCACTAAGATAGCCATCATTCTAACTCTAACTTTCCACATCTTTTACCTGGGCAAAGGCAACAGCTTCCTAAACTAGACTCCTGGTTTCCAGGCTCTCCCTTCTTTAATCCATCCTCCATTCAATGGCCAAAACAACCTTCTCAGAACAATACTCTTAACATGTCACTCTTACTCAAGCAGTTTCAGCTATTCCCTATTGCCTCTAGTATAAACCAACCCCTTAACTTGACCACTATTCTAGTTTTCATCTGAGATTTTGTATTTTATTACAATTTCTGTTCCAACTACTTTTCATTCCAGCCAAATTGGCCTTCTTGCCTTTTTCTAATCACAGCCTTTCACTTCCCACCTCCAAGATTTTGTCTTCCATTCCCACAGTGTACGCCCTCTTTCTGTCTAGCTCTTAGAATTCTTTCCTTCCTAGAAGGTTCAGACCATCCTTACCTCATTCACACATTCCAAGAATGTGTTCCTTCCTTATTCTCCTAATTTTTAATCAAATGATCTTAAACTAATTTGTTAGCACTTCATTGGTAGATGATCAATTCCTTGAGAGAAGAGATTATTTATCATACCTGACTTTGTATCCCTAAGACTTAGAGAGTCCTCAGGTACACAAAAGTTCTTAATAAATGTTGATTGAATTGAAAGAAATTGTAGTTAATGACACTCACCCTGACTGAAGCTACCAGTTAAAAGGAGACTGATCTTTTATAGCAACTTATATTAATCCCCTGGTACCTCCTCCTGTGCTGAATTCCTTCTAAATCAGCATGATCTAGAGCTCTAAATTCTCCCATTCTTTAAATGCTTATTGGAGTCATTAGTAATTCCCCAGAGTAGATTCATTGGGAAATGCTATTTCAGCATGTTGATGACTATGATTTTATCAATGAGGGAACTGTCTCCAAGGGTACAGATGGCAACCAATCTACACCTCATCCTATGTGACTTTTGGCCTACTCAACTCAGATTCTCTATCTGGAGGCCTTCCCCTTATGTACTGAGGAATCTTCTTCTAGATCTCTTAACATTGCCTAGGAGGCTCTCCATTAATTATCCTTCATCCTCAATTTCTGACTTGTTCACCTTTGTTTTCTTTCATACTTTAAACATCATGGGATCATAGCTTTAGGAATGGGAGTGGCCTCAGAGGACATTCAACTTTCCATTTTATTGATGGAGAAACTGAAGTCCAGAAAGGGTAGATGACTCTCTTAAAGTCACCCAAGGGGTAAGAAGCAGAATCAAGATCACAATCTACCTCTTCTGATTCCAAATCCAATATTCTTCCAAATGAGTCATCTTGCTGTTCCCTAGTAACTTATGGTTTGTTATAGCCAACTCTTGCCCCAAAATTGCTTCACAATTTTTCTTTGGGTGACTCATAATTTTAGTTCTTCAGATGCTATGCAATTCCATGACTTGTAGTCATACAGCATCATTAGAAGAATGATATTTTTTAAATGGGCCTTACACACACACACCTTCAGGATGAGAGAGAAGTGACTAAAAGCACTATTCAGTTTCCCAAAGGCAATCCATCCTGTTCTACTCTTTATCTTCCATTCTGGTACCACTTCTCTGTCCATTTTCAGCATCTGTTCAACAAGGTATATGGCCTAATAGATAAGCTACATGGGCTATTTAATTGCAAATCAGTCTGGATGGTAGGCATTATCCATCCATGATTTTTCCTAGCTGAGGAACTCAGCCTCTGTGGTTGAAAGCTTGGCCAAATTCTTCTGAAAGACCATTTAGGAGTCTCTACAAAGTTCCAGGGCTGGATGCAAACATTATGATAGACATCTTTCGGTGTTTGGTGCTTTAAGTTTCATTTAATATTAGCCATCAGAGAGTCATTGGATAAAGTGGCCTGCATTACAACTGTCAATGTTACTAGTTCAATTTTAAAAATAGGAAAGAGAATATGGGTTGTCGTGAGCATCATTTCCCTCCTTCAGTCAAGGACCAGGTCCCAGGGCACAGTAAAGAAGCAGTGTAATAGAACAGAGAAACTAATAACTGGCTGAGCAACCTTGGGCATGTCATTTAACTTTGCATGAGATGTTTTTGCAATCCATAGATTAGAATCCATAATGTTTACTTGAGGCAAAGTATTAATGATGGTTGTTGTTTTCTAGATGTAACCAAATACGCAGCAGCTTCCTTCGCCCTTCAAAACAAGATGGATTTTAGATTCATTTCCTATACCTTCAAACAAACACTGTATGACCAAATGGCCCGAGGAATAATAAAAACAGGAAAGAACCTCAAAGCTGTTCCAATACAGGGCAGCACGCCTGAAGGTAAATTATGAACTCTGCTTACTTCTTTTTCTCTTGTTCATCAAACTCTACTTTTCAGAGGAAAAAACTCTTTGGGTCCCTGGCTTCTCCTATTGTTCATTTTCAAAGATGGAGGAGATCACAGTGCTGCCTTACCAAATCCCAGAGAGAAACTAATATGAAAAATAAGATGTATATTTTTGGATGTGGTCAATGTGGAAATGGCAGTCAAGTGGTACAATGGATAGAGTACCAGACTTGGATTCAGGACTACTGAATTCAAATTCAGCCTCAGACAGTAGATTTACTAGCTGTATCACCCTAGATAAGTCACTTAACCTCGTTTTCCCCATCTATAAAATGAGATGGAG
The DNA here is from genome assembly GCF_027887165.1 of Monodelphis domestica. Taxonomy (NCBI): domain Eukaryota; kingdom Metazoa; phylum Chordata; class Mammalia; order Didelphimorphia; family Didelphidae; genus Monodelphis; species Monodelphis domestica. The sequence goes on along the minus strand of NC_077227.1, from coordinate 718,651,232 downwards.
AAGAGAATAGCCAACCACTCCAGTATCTTTGCCAAGAAAACCCATGGAGGGTGACATGACTCAATAGCAACAAATGATGGGAAGGAAAGACCATTGGTTAAGGAGTATGGAGACCAGGTTGTGCCACTAATGAGCTATGTGACCTTGAACAAATCATTAATGTCTTGGAGTCTCAGTTTCCTCATTTAAAATATTAGGAGATTGGATTTCATGATCTCTAAGGTCTCTTCCAGGTTTATTGATCTCTTCCAAAGAGGTATTTATTAAGGGCCAACCATGAGTCAGGCACATTTAGAGAAAGTTATAATTCCATGCCTTAAAACAGTTCAAGAAAATACAAATTCCCAAATATTCATTCAACATGTCTTCAATAGGCAACTTAACTTGATAGTTAATGTTCACTCAATACGACACATGAGTAATATCAAACTGAGCGAGACCAATGATCCCTTCAGCCCATGTTTAGTGTTTTACCCCAAACAGCATAATGATTTTTAAAAGAAAGAGAAAGTAAAACAATATCACCAAAATAAATGTTTGGTGACAGACTGGCTAACTTTAAAGCAAGGTTTCTGAAAATTAAAATTAAAAGGGAGCATGGTACAGCAGAAAGGATACTGGCTCTGGAGTGTTAGTACTGGATGGTGTAATGGCTATTAGAACAATGGAATTGGAGTCAGGAAAAATCTAAGATCAAAGCCAACCTCAGACACTTCGCCTCTGCCTGCCTCCGTTTCTTCTGTAAAATGGAGGTGATAAGAATGCCTACCTTCCTGGGATGTCTAAAATGTGAGCCTAAAATAAGATCATATTTGTAAGGAACTTTGCCAAACTTTGTGATCCTATGGCCAACAGAGCCTCGTTACCTAACTTGTAAAAGAAATGGGCAAAATAAGTATATCTGGATCATATCGTAATTTTCCCCTTAGAATGGATCAGGAAAAGGAAAACTCCCTGGTATTCATTCACTATATTTCATTTAGAGTCTAATATGGGCAGCTGGTGGTGCTTTGGATAGAACATGGATCCCAGAGTCAGGAAGACCTAAGTTCAAATCTAGTGTCAGACACTTAGCTGCTTCTCTCTGGAAATTTTTAATCTGCTTAGGAAGATAGCTCTGCATACTTCCTTAGATTCTATCACTGTATTAGGCAGCTAAGTGAGGTAGTGACAACTGGACTTGGAATCAAGGAGACTCGATTTCAAGTCTGGGATTTAAGTATTTGTGTCACTATAGAAAGCCACTTAATGTTTACCTTTCTGTCTCAGTTTCTTTATCTACAAGATGAGGATGATAAAAGCATCTATTTCATGGAGTTATTGTGAGGATCAAATGAGATAACATATTTAAAGTGTTTTGTAAACCTTGAAGCTCTGTAGACATTTTCTATAGAAAAAAAAGCCTCCTTTTTTTCTTTTTTTTCCCCCAGTGATATTTGATATAGGCATGTATGCAAACTTAGGACCTATACCACATTATGTGATCCCTGTGACTTTAAGGATCTCAAACACAAACCTGTACGTGGCAGCAGGGAAGGAAAAGGAACCTGTATACCTAGAGGTGAGCAATCTTTAAGATGATCCCAAGATTTTGTATTCCTGGCAGGATTTTGAAGAAGACTGAGCCACCCCCTTTCTACTCAGCTTCAGTCATCTTCCTGCCTTCCTTCTCCCATCTTTGTAGTATTAAAATCTGAAATGGTTCAGGGAGCTCCCAAAGGAGCCTCATCAGGCTCATCAGGACCAGGGTGAGGTAGAACTAAGTTTCTGAACTTTTCATTCTGAAAAAAAGTCAGGAATTTCAGAACTCGGTGTGGTTCAGGAGGGTGACCTGGGAGCCCCAAATAGACAAAACATCCCAATTTCTTTGACCAGTCCTCATATTACAAGGGGTCGAGACTCTTTCCACCTGACTTGCTTCTTTAGAGCCTTTCCAGATAATCCACGTCCTTCTGAAATGACAGAGCCCCTAACTGCACACATAGTCCAGCTGAGGTCTGGCAGGAGTAGCAGCAGGGCTACCTCCTCCTCCTATTTCTGGAAGCTCTAGCTCTTTTAAGGGACTCATGTTAGCTTTTGGGGCTTCCTCATCAGACTAGTGGCTCATGTTGAACTTAAATCGGCTACACGTCCCAAATCTTTGCCAGAACAATGACTGAGATCTCTAATGCTGCTTCTCCAGCATCTACTTGGGAAGGGAGTTTATTTTGCAGCTGAGTGTCAGACTCAGTGTTCCCCTCTATTGAATTTCACCTTCGGAAGTTCAGCCCAGGGCCCTAACCCTGAGAAATCCTTTTGGTTCCTGACTCCATCATCCTGAATTGGATCATATTTTATACTATTCAGCATATGTATTATATAATATGATATAACCATTTATTATACAAGATTGCATACTGTATATTATGGTAATCTAGTATACTGATATGTAATTATTTGGTAAGCATGTTAATATAATATTTATATTTTCATCCAATCTACATGTACCCAACTTCTAGATGAAACCTTGGATGGACAGAAAATAATTAGAAAGAGATGGATGGAGAATATGTAGAAAGGGCAGCAATAATCACAAAGAACCATTAAGGTTTCATCAGAAAAAGATCATGCCAGACCTTCTTCCCTTCCTTCTTTCCCTGAACTAGCAGATGAGCAGAATTTAGCCTATCAAGTTAAACCAAATTTTAGCAAAGCAGAACATAATGCAATTGGATTTAAGTTGGGGGTTGCCTGCATAGGGAGGGTCTAGCTACCAGCCCATGGACAAACCAGAAGGTTTCCATATTAAAGAAAAGCTCACACTCACCTAGACTTGGCATCAAATCCAACTTTGATGGTTTTATAGTTCTACTCACAGCAGGTAGAGCTGATGGGCACAACTTACCCAACTTCCTCCTAAAGGGGCTAGAATGGCTTGGCATTTATTTACCAGCTTTGCTAGAAGATGAGCAAGCTACCAGAGGCTGAGAAGCTGCTATACATGGGGTGGTCAGGACTCCCCTAATTGTATTATTCTCATAGAACTTCCCCCACCCCAATTTTTAGAAGATTTTGGTTAACCTGAAATGCTAGCAGATGCACTATTTAAAATGCCCATGTTGTCAGTTCCAATTCCTCCTAGATTATAAATTCCTTGAGGGTATCCCACATGTGACTTTGCAAAGTGCCTGGCACAAACAAGGCTCTCAATAAATATTTGACAGATGAATAAATCTGTGATCTGCAGGTAAAGTTGATGACCCCAAACTCACAGCTGAACCCCCAAACCCAGGCCTGTGGGAGATAATCCTTGCTCTTTCTACCTGCTCTCCAAAACTCTAAACGTCAATTCAACAGGGATATTTACTAAGTACTCACTATGTCCCAGTCACTGTGCTAAGTGCCAGGGAGACAAAGAGAAATCAGAACAGCTCCTGTCCTCAGGGAGCTGACATTCTAATGAGGGAGAAAACAAGCAAAAAAAATGTGCATAGAAGACATATGCAAGGCAAACTACATAGAATCTTAAAAAAGAAGGTTTTTAGCATTTTGGAAATCTAGAAGAGGTTCTTGCAGGCTGTGGGATTTAAGCTGAGAACTGAAGGAAACTAGGGAAGCCTAGAGGGGGAAATAGGGAGGGAGAACAGTCCAGGCTCTCATTATTCTGTTGCTACATGTACAGAGGGACACTGGACAGGACAGAGACAATACTAGCAGCTGAGCTTCAGACCCCTTTCCTACTTTCCTTTACCCCATATATTCAATGGCTAAGACACAGAAAGGAAAATGGAGTCACCAATTCTGAAAGCTTAGCAACCTTTAGCACTTAACCCTATATAACACAAAGAAGAGGATGAGATGCTCCTACCTCCCTCTGCCCACCCACCATACCCCTGACTGCCCCTTTCACCATTCTCCCTGCTGTACAAGGGCATGTGTCCAGGGGCAGCTGTCACTGCTCATCCAGGATGCCTCTCAATCAAGTGGGCTGAAATCTGTCCTTAAGAATCCATTTGCCATTATTCTTGGGGAGAGGGGAATGTTGCATCTGGTAGACCAGGCACCAAAGGACAAAATGGATTATCTTCTACAGCCTCCCTCTGTTCACTTAACAAGTCTGGTCTATTCTCTTTGCTGTAGGAAATTCCAGAGACACCTAAATGGATTGATGGTTCTACGAGTAATATCCTCTTCTACCAGTTAGACCCTCAGAATTACTGCACCTTTAACTCTGTTGCCAATCCAGAACTGTATCTGGCTACATCCCCCATGGAAGATCAGTTGATGCACATGGCTGAAGGACTGCCTTCTCTTATTCACTTCCTAGTGACTGATGCATAAAGCACAAAGTTTGGGAGGAGGAAAGGACCTCCACAGTAATCTCATCAGAGGATTTGGGAGGCAACCTCCAAGACCTTCTTCTCCAACATCCTCATTTTGAAGGTGAGGAAACTGCTTGCCCATGGTCCCACATATGAAGTGTCAGAGGCAGTAGTTGAACCCACACCCGAACTACAGAGCCACCATGCTTTCCACTGAATCATACTGCTGTAGTCTATTGTACCAAGCTGGTATGTACTACGTACATGATGTAACCAAATCCTTTACTCTTAGTCATGTGCTATGCATATGGCTTTGGGATAAGCCTCTGTTATTCTAAATGAATGTTTGTGAAAGAGTTGCCACAGTCCAGTGGACCTAGTACTAGCTCAAGATGATCATTTACTAGTTGGAGAATATCCTATATTTTACAAAGAGCTGATCATTTTAATATTAATATTCTTTATGGCTCTTTTATGAGGCAGACTACAACTGACCATAACCATCTGAGAGCAACACTATTAGAGATGTTGGCATTATTCTAATTATATTATGGAGGGATGAAGTGAGGAAGGAGAAAAATTGAGACATATGTAGAATGTAGAAGGTAAAACAACCAGAATCTTTTTGTCTGTTGCTTAGAAAACTTCCTATTTCCCTTCTCATCTTTATTTGCTGAGTGGGTTTCAGATAAGTAGTATAGCTGAGTTCACCATCTTTAAGATAGGGAACTTCTATATCTCCTTCCTATCTAGAACAGAAGTGCTATCAAGATGATCATTTCTATCAAACTTTTTGAGGGCCTCTGAACCATGAAATCACAACATTCAAGAGTGAGAGGAGCCCTTCAGTGACCAACTAATCCAAATTGTCCATGAAAAAAATCCTGTCTCTAACAGATCATAGCTAACAAGTGTTTAACCAGCCTTGGTTTGAAGATCTTCAAGGAAGGGAAGACTATCTCCTCAAGAGGTAGTCCATTCCACTATGGGACAGCTTTAATTCTTTGAAAGATATTTATTAGCTTTTTTCCTGACAGCAAACCTAAATTGGTCCCTTTTCAGCCACCACCCATTGATCCTGGGCCAGCCCTCTTGGGACCAAAGAGAACAAATCTAATCCCTCCACCATGTAACAGCCTTTCAAATACTTGAGCAGAGCTCTCAGAGCTCCTCTGGGTCTATTCTTCTCCGGGCTAAATATCTCCACTTCATTCAATCTATTCTGAAATGCCATGGACTCCATCCAGACTCCTTTCTATCCTTATTGCCTCATTCTGAATGTTCTCCTGCTTATCAGAAACCTTCTTAAACCAGGATGCCTAGAACTGAACACATGACTCCAGATGAGGTTTGAGAGGGGCTGTACAAACACAAAGTGTTTCAAAGATGCAAAAATGGATACATCTATGGGTTGTTTCGCTGCAAAACCTGGGCATTCATGTCTGGAAAGAGCAGACTAACAAAATGACCCCCATCTTCTGCCTTAAGTCTTTCCTGATCTTCCTGGCTGCTAGTGTCCTTTCTCCCAAACTACCTTGTATTCACCTTCTTTCTATGTACCTATATTCATTCACTGAATACTTATTCTTTATTTGCTTATATAAAAGTTGTTGTTTCTCCCATTATAATGTAAGCTTTTAGTGAAGAGGAAGTTATTTCACAGAGGATAGCACATTGTAGGTACTTAATAAATATTTATTCGTATGTGTAGATATACATACATGTATTTATATCTCAAATTATGTTCCTTATTTATTATTATTAATGTATTGAAAGATTTATTGTTACTACAAATATGAAAAGATTAAACATATTTAAAGGTTTAACAAAGTGTATTTTGATTTCTTTCCAAATATGCCTCAATAAACTGATATGAAATAGCTATCCCTTGCATTTGGGGCCCAGCTATGGTTTCCCTTTGAATAATGACTGGAAACACCATTTCAGAGCTTGTAACTGCTTTGGGTTGATCCAAGTGTTTTTGCTCCAACTAACAGTTCTGTGTGAGCTGGCTATTCCCAGTGAATGATGGCAGAACCAGCTTCCTTTAAGTTGTACTGGAGAGCAACTATGACTATTATAGTCAAGCCCCTAGTGGTGTGAATTTTAGATTTACTCCACCCTGCCTAGTCTTTAGAATTTTAGCAACCAGGAATGTATACATCCCCACGAAAGGATTGAGTGTGGGGGAGGAAGGTCTATGACCTGAGTGTGCTAGCAAGTGACAAATCAAAAACAACTGACTGACCCCCTGGGCTGCCCAAAGCCAAATTTAAGCCACCATTGGTACATGTAAGACACAGGAAGTGACATAAAGAACTGCCTTTACATTTCACATCACTTCCTGCAAGAGGGACTTGGCCATGGAGGAGCTTGTGCATGAGACCTGAGACTGCTTCCCTTAGACAATCTCATGGTGAGTGATAAGGCTGACTCCCCTTTCATTGGCTTTTCTGAAGGGAACAGCTTCTGGAAAGGCCCCTCTCTTGGGACCCCATTTCCTTGGCATTCCAGAGGCTGCCCCTTGGCTGAGGCCTCTGAACTCCTGCTGGGTACAGACCAAGCCAGGGCAGCAATCCTTCCCTTTTCCCTCTCTCTCATTCTTAATTTCTTCCTTCTATTATAAATAAACCACTATAAACCATTCTGGCTTGAGTATTTCATTGGGATTTAAAATTTAAATACCTGGCGACCAACTAAAATATATTCAATTTCAACCATAAAATTTACCCTTAACAGTGGGCAGCCTCTGGGCATTAATATGACCATTAAATTAATAGAGCTGCTTTTCTTTGGGTCATTGTACTTTCTCTCTCTCATTACACCCTATATGTGTCAGCATTCTTGTGTCACTCATTCTCATCTAAAATCAAAACCACAGTAGGTGAGTTTTGTTGTGTGTGGTATGTTGACAAACATATCACACTTCAAACTAAATCTTTTTTCACATGAACCAAGCCACGTGCTCTTCATATTGTATTTGTGCCATTGATTTTATGGAGCCTAAATGCAAGACTTTGCATTCATCCCTATTAACTTTCATTCTATTATATTTAGTCACTTGCTCTAAACTAACAGAAGACAGCTGGATTATCATATGTGCTTATGCATTAAATCTGTGGCAATGTGATGTTTTGGTAGAAGTATACAAATGAAAATGAAAGGGGGAAGTTGGGTAGCTCAGTGAATTGTGAGCCAGGATTAGAGATGGAAGGTTTTAGGTTCAAATCTGGCCTCAGATACTTCCTAGCTGTATGACCCTGGGCAAGTCACTTAACCCCCATTGCCTAGTCCTTATCACTCTTCTGCCTTGGAGCCAACACAGAGTATTGATTCCAAGACAGAAGGTAAGGGTTTAAAAAAAAATGAAAATGAAGTAGTCGAAATACAAAATCCAGCCTTTCATAGAAACACAGTTAGAAAAGCAGAGGAATATTTTAATGGGGAACTGATGTCTTAGAATTATTATGAAAACAGTTTTGACCTCATGGGCTCCCTGAAAGGATCTCAAGGAATGCTCCAGATGTCCACAGCCCCCACTTTGAGAATGGCAATTCTCTATCAATAGGCTTCACAAAGAAGGATACACATAGTGGTTGCTCAGCAATAATTCACTGTTGATGATGAACAATAGATTAGATTAAAATAATGGAAGTGTGGTAGAATACAATTTTTAAAGGTCAGAACTATTTCATGAAGATTTTAAGACTCAAAGTTTAAAGCTCCAGAGTTCCTTCAATTCATCTTTGGATGGTGTGAATTCCAGGCCCCTTATCACTATGTTTGCCTCCTTGGAACATTCCTGATTACTGGATTTCCTTCATAAAGGAGGATGCCCAGAACAGAGGAGAATCCTCTCAGTGTGATGTGGTCAGGGCAGGAGTATCAGAATCCTCTCCTTCTTGTTCCCAGAAGCAACCCACTAACCATTTTGGCTGCTGTGTTATGCTCTTATCATATACCAAGTTTGTAGTGGAACAAAACTTCCAGATCTTTTTCCAAGAAACTGCAATGAAATCATTCTTCCTGAATTTCATCATTGTGAAATCATTTTTTTAAATCCAAACAAATGGAAGCTTTACATTTATCTTTTTAAGTTTCACATCATTAAATTTGATTCGATGTACTAAAATACAAGCATCTTTCAGAAAACTGATTCTATCTTCCTTCCAAAGCATCACTTGTCCTAGCAAATTTATGAGTGCCATCTATACATCTATTGAAGCAATTGAGACATATATTAAACAATAGTGCCTTGGAGCCCTGGTAGGTCATGGATTCTACATACACCTTGGTGCAAAGAATTTGTCTTAAGGGGCAGCAAGGTAGCACAGTGGATAGAGTGCCAGGCTTCAAGTCTGACCTCAGACACTTCCTTAGGCAAACAAGACCTTGGACAAGTCACTAAACCCCACTTGCCTAGCCCTTGCCACTGTTCTGTCTTAGAATTACTATAAAGGACACATGTAAAACCCATTGGAATTGCTCTTTGGCTCCAGGAGGGGGGTGGGAGGAAAGGAGGGAAAGAACGTGAATCAAGTAACCATGGAAAAATATTCTAAATTAATTAAATTTTTTTCAAATCACACACACAAAGAATTACTATTAAGACAGAAGGTCAGGGTTTAAAAAAAAAAAGTGAATTGACCTTAAACATTTTTCCACATTCCCATGGGGCCATGGTTTCGACACTTCTACTTTCAAGGTGTGGTTGGGCCAAAATCTCATTGCAAATGGTCCCGGAATGAGGCCGTGCCAGGGAGTTTTTCTTCCCACAAGGCAGAAGGAACATCCATAGACCAAACCAGAGTGAGACTCAAAGGCAGCCGCCCCACCCACTTCTCCCAGTGACCGGAAAAAGGAAGCCCTAGATGCTCCCCCTAGTGGTGGAAGAGGAAATACTCAGGGGAAACCTGGTGATGTCATCAGGGCGTGGGCCATGGAGTGGCCAGTCAGTGAAGGCCAAGAGCCCCTCACTGGCTCTACTGCTCTTTGCTGCTCCCTGCTGGCGTGCTTCTAAATTGCAGCCACTACTTAGTCCTGTGAACTGGTTTTTAACAGAGATTACAAGTGGGAGAGTGCTCAAAGTTCATCTCTCCCATTTTTTACAGACTCCTAGAGACATTGCGGGTGTTGCCCCCGGGATACACTACTAATAAGGGCAAGCGTCAAGATCTGAACCCATGTCCTCTGTCTCTCACCATGGAGGGAAGAGGACAAGAGAGGGCAGGGCAAGAGAGAAGAAAAGAGGGACAATATTTGTAAAGACCTGGAAGCCTTTGGCGGGCTACAGAAATAGCGTACTGGCTCCTGGGAAAAAGTGATTGTGGTTGGATCTCCAGAGCCCAGCCCAGTGCCTTGGGGGCACACTGTAGGAAAGCTCTAGCCATCCTCTTTCATCCTCTCTTTAGAGACCCAGGTGCCAGCTGTGGATGTCCATGGTGCTGAATAGCTCCCCTAAGCACACTCACATCCATCAGGCGATGATGGTTCCTGATCCACAACAGGCTTCCTCACTTTTTTCTGTCTTCATGCCCCTTAGATTTCAGAAAAACTTCCTGGACTCCCCTTTTAGTATTAAAAGAAATAAGTTCTAGTATTTTCCATACATACACACACCAATAAAATAAAATAATTAAAGCCTCAGCACATTTACTAAGAATGGGTGAGACTTCTTAAATTTGTTCTCCAAAACTATTATGACTCCCATGTTTGCCACAGCAGCAGTAGAGGTCCTGCCCTGCCTGGCTTTGTCAACCAGTGTCCAATGGGTTATTTTTTTTAAATATTCTCCAATGTAAAGAGGCAGAACTATAAGATCCCAGTTCCTCCACCCAGAACTAGGAGACAGGATGGCTTATAGTGTAGGCTAGTTGTTTATTTTATTCTGAAATTAAAGCATGTGGAATAAAAGAATGTTGTTTTTACACAGGAAAAGAAATTTGCCTGGAAATCAATTCTAAAAACTCAAATCAAAATATCTCCCATACATCCCATGGAGAATGCATGCTATAGGTTGGGAACACTTACCCAAAGATAAATCCATGGAGAGAAAATCTTGGCCCATTCTATATTTGCTAAAATTTTCCTTACACATGATTCATATTTTGTTTGTTTAATAGGAATAAGAGGTAGGATGTTGTTGTGGAACATATGAAAGAGGAAATCATTGATAATGGATGATTTAACTCTGAGGTAAAGTCCAAGAGAAACAATTTCCTCCTCACTGATAACAATACATTAACTACTGATGAAATGCCTGCCAGGATGCACGTCTTCAGAGAAATAAAAATTGCCAGCTTCTGTGCCTGGATGACTTTAGTAGATAGTATTTCATTTCTCAATTGCACACTATCCTGTAAATTTGACAGATATTCAGAATACACATCTATAGTATAGTTAAAGAATAATCCCTCATAGGAGCAATGAGGGTAAAAACCAGTTCATGACAATCTAGGATATGGTCAAGCTCCCTTTGAACCATTTAGGCTGAAACATAATGTCTCAGCATTTTTTTTCTTTTAAAATGATAAGCAGATTAGAAAAATAAGTGTCTTCTAGGGAGTATCCCAAGGACTTGAAAGGCTCCCCATCTCCATTTTTCAGCAAAGGGCCTCTAGGTGCTTCAGATTTTATGTGAGAATAAACATTCCCTATGACCTGCAATGGGCTGCAGAGAAAGCATTTTCTCAGCGGAATATCACTAGGTAAATATCTAACACATTGCTTTGTGGGAATGCCTCAATAATGAAGCAAAAATCAATATGGTAGCCACATCTGTTCTACCCAGAAGATATTATAGTAAAGTGAAGAGAGCACTAAACATGGACTTAATTTCAAATCTCTGTTCTGTTCACAAAGGCAGTAATACTCTATGGACCTTCGTGTCCTTATCTGTAAAATGAGGGGAGTGAATGAGATGATTCCTAAGGTCACTGAACCCCTACTCGCCTCAGTCACTTGAAAATATAAAACAAAGATAATAATAGCACCTACCTGCCATGGTTGTTATGAGAATTAAATAGTTATAAAGCACTTAGCACATAGTAGGCACTTCATAAATGCTTACTTACTGATCACGGTAATTGGTGCTTTAATAAATGCAAAGATCCAAACTTTTGACAAAAACTCACTATTTGACAAAAACTTCTGGGAAAATTGGTTTGCTTATCCAATTTGTTGACCTCTGCCCTCTCTAATTTGTTAATTAATATATGAACTCAAGGATATAAATTTCCCCCTGAGTACTGCTTTGGCTGCATCCCATAGATTTTGAAAGGATGTCTTATCATTATCATTTTCTTCAATGAAATTATTGTTTCTATGACTTATTCTTTAACTGATTTTTGGAGAATCTTATTATTTAATTTCCAATTATTTTTTCATTTGCCTCTCCATGTACCCTTACTAATTATTATGTTTACTGCATTATGATCTGAAAAGGTTGCATTTATTATTTTTGCTTTTTTGCAATTGTTTGCCATGTTTTTATGCCATAGTACATGGTCAATCTTTGTGAATGTACCATGTGCTGCTGAAAAGGTATATTATTTTTTGTCCCTATTTATTTTTCTCAATATATCTATTAACTCTAATTTTTCTAAGATTTCATTCACATCTCTTACCTCTTTCTTATTTATTTTTTGGTTTGATTTATCTAAATTTGATAGAGGATAGTTCAAGTCTCCCACTAGTACAGTTTTACTATCTATTTCCTCCTTCAAATCCACTAGTTTCTCCTTTAGAAATTTGGATTCGATACTATCTGGTACATACATGTTGAGTAGTGGTATTTCCTCATTGTCTATACTGCCTTTTATCAGGATGTAATTACCTTCCCTATTTCTTTTAATCAGATCTATTTTTACTTTGGCTTTGTCAGATATCATGATTGCAACTCCTGCCTTCTCTTTCTCAGTTGAGAGCCAATAGATTTTGCTCCAACCTTTAATTCTAACCCTGTGAGTGTCTACCTGCCTCATGTATGTTTCTTGTAGACAACATATAGTAGGATTTTGATTTCTAATTCACTTTGCTATGTGGTTTCGTTTTATGGGTGAGTTCATCCCATTCACATTCAAAGTTATGATTGCCACTTGTGTATTCCCCCAACATTTTGATATCCTCTCCTAGTTCTGCCCTTTCTTCTTTTGCTATATCCTTTTAAATCAGTGGTTTGCTTTTAATCAGTCCCCCTAATCCCTATATTTATTATGTTTCCCTCTCTTTCCCTCCCTTTTTGTACTCCTCCTGCTCCCCACCCTTGGTTTTCCCTTCTCACTTTTCCTGTAGAATAAGACAGAATTCGATACCCCAATGGATCTAGATGTTCTTCCCTCTCAGAACTGATTTCACTGAGAGTAAGGTTTAAGTATTACCTATTAGCACTCTCTTCCTCTCCTTCTTATAATAGTATTCTTCCCCTCCGCTTCCCATATGCCTCTTTCTATAATATAGGTTATCCTATTTATCTTATTCCTTCAAGTTTCACTTGGTGCCATCTTCTATTCCCCCCTCCCTTTTTCATTTTTTGCATATCATCTTATTACCCAATCTCTACCTGTGAATGATTCTTCTAATTACTATAATAGTGTTATATTTATTGGGAAAGGAAATGGGATTGGAAAAATGGGGGATAATGGGAGGTTTGTATGGAGGAGAGAGGGGAGAGAGGATAAATAGTCCCACATGGCAGGAAGGAAGTGCTAGTCACAAGACCCCTTCCCCCACAAACAGTCAGTCTTGTCTCCTTTCCACAATAGTGAATATCATTTTTGAGAATTATAAAGAACATTTTCCATATATTAATATAAACAATTTGATCTCATTGAAGCCCTTAAAGAAGAAAATTTAAATAAAAGACATTTTTCCCTTTCCCCTCTCTTTCTTATTTACCTTTTCATGTTTATCTTGATTTTTGTGTTTGGATATCAAACTTTCCACTTAGTTCTGGTCTTTTCTTTACAAATACTTGGACATCTTCTATTTTGTTGAATGCCCATACTTTCTCCTTGAAGTATATAGTCAGTTTTTATGGGTAGGTGATCCTTGGTTGAAGACCCAATTCTCTTGCCTTTCTAAATATCATATTCTAAGCCTTGTGGTCCTTTAGTGTGGAAGCTGTCAGATCTTCTGTAATCTTGATTGGTGCTCCTTGATATCTGAATTGGCTCTTTTTGGCTTTGTGTAAAATTTTATCCTTAGCTTGAAAGCTCTTGAATTTGGCAATTACATTCCTGGGGGTTGTCTTTTGAGGATTTAGTGTAGAGGGTGTTCTATGAACTCTTTCAATGTCTATTTTTCCCCCTTGTTCAAGAACATCAGGGCCATTTTCTTGGATAATTTCTTGTAGTATGATTTCAAGATTTCTGATTATTTCTGGATTTTCAGGTAGACCAATGATTCTCAAATTGTCTCTTTGAGACTGGTTTTCCTGATCTATCATCTTGTCAGTGAGATATTCTAAGTTTTCTGCTATTTTGTCAGTCTTTTATTCTTGCTGTTTTACAAGATCATTGGCTTCCAATTGCTGACTTCTGGTCTTTAAGGACTGGTTTTCCTCTATAATCTTTTGATTTTCCTTTTTGTTTTGGTCTATCCTGTTTTTCATGGCTTCCAGCTATTTCTCCAATTGGGAGTTCCTGTCCTTTAAACTGTTATTTTCTTTTTTAACTATTTCCCACTTTTCTTGCCAAAATCCTTCCATCTTTTTGATAAGCTCTGATTTAAATTCTTCAAGAGCTTGTGGCCAATTTCCATTTGGGGGGGAAGGTTTGGATACATTTATTTGCATGGCCTCTTCTGCTATTTCCTCTGTAGTCTGAATTTTTCCTCCATAAAAATTATCCAGGGTGAATGCCTTATTCTTGTTTTTCTTGGTGTTGGGAAGTTGTTATTCCTGGGCATTGTTTGCCATCACTATGGTGGTTTTTCCTTCCCTTTCCAGTCAGAAGTCTTGAGTGAGGAGAGCAGGCTCTCTATGTATGGAGCTAAGGAGCACAGTTTTCTTTTCAAGTCTCTGCAGCTTCTACTGTTTAGTGCCCTTCTCTGAGCTGTCCCCACGTAGGCGCCCAAGGTATGCGCTCTTCAGCCTGCTGGGGTCTCAGGTCTAGCTGCTCTCAGGGGTAGGTCTTTGGTGGTCTTAGTCAGCTGCCAAGGACCTAGAGGTGCCCCTTGTTCACTCTAGAGGTGCCCCTCACTCACTCCCTGATTCTAGCACACTGGCTCTGACTCTGGCTCTGTAGTGGGGTGGGGGAGGGTTGATCAGCTCACATTTTGGTGGAAGCTATTTCACCCCCTTATACTGTGGAAATGCCCAAATTCCACGTACCTTCAATGCTGCACCCTACTGTAGAGTCCCTTCGTTCTTGTGAATTTGGTTTTTTTGGCCTTTTGAGGTAGTCTATATCAGTAGGTGGTGAGGAGAGGAAGAGTCTTAGGTCAACACTGCTGCCATGTTTGCCCATAAGTCTCTGCTGGGAAAATTGGAAAGCAGTTTGGCAGAAACTTGGTATACACCAATACCTCACATTGTATACTAATAGTAGTGGTAGGCTCTTGGTGATTGAGAATGACAATTGTCTTTGTGCATTATCATCTATTGATGTACCCTCATGTGGCTTTGAAGTCCAAAGGCTGAGACGCAGAGTTTGTGGCACATGGGGCATGGGACTCCAGTTGTTACAGGAGGTGCGGTTGTGGCCTGGTGTCAGCGTTCACGCGCAGCCAGTTAAAAAGGGTATGTGATTTAGACAAAAGGAATTATACCAAGGGTCAGCTAGGTGGCTCAGTGAATAGAAAACCAGGCCTGGGAGTCAGGAGAGCCTAGATTAAAATCTGACATCAGATACTTCCTAGCTGTGTGACCCTGGGCAAGTCACTTAACCTCTTGCTTAGCCTTTACTTTTCTTCTGCCTTAGAACCAATACTTGCTATGGATCCTAAGACAAAAGGTAAGGGTTTGTTTTTTTTTAAGGGTGATGCTGTAGGCAAATTAGGGGATCATGGAACAGTTTACCTGTCAAATTTTTGGATAAGGGGAGCATTTATGACCAAACAAGAGATAGAGTTCATTATAAAATATAAAATGGATTATTCTGATTATATTCAATTAAGATTTTGCACAAACAAGAGGAAATTAGAATCAGAAGGAAATTAGGGAATTAGAAGAAAAGCAGAAAACTTGGGGCAGGGGGTGGATTTATAGCAAGTTTCTCTGATAAAGACCTGATCTTTCAAAAATATAGAGAACTGAATCAAACTTAAGAATATAAATCATTCCCCAATTGATAAATGGCCAAAGATTATGAAAAGGCAATTTTCAGATAGAGAAATCAAAGCTATCAATAGTCATATGAAAAATGCTCTAAATCACTATGGAATGTAAAAATTCACTTTCAAACAACTCTAGGGTATCGTCTCATATCTATCAAAATGGCTACCATGAGCTTGGTGGATTGAGAGTCAGGCCCAAAAATAGAAGGTCCTGGGTTCAAACCTGACCTCAGACTCTTCCCAGCTGTGTGACCCTGGGCAAGTCACATGACCCCCATTGCCTAACCCTTACCACTCTTCTGCCTTGGAACCAATATATGGTATTGATTCCAAAATGGAAGGTGAGGGTTTTTTTTAAATGGCTACCATGACAGAAAAGGAAAATGACAAGGGTTAGAGTTGGTGTGGGAAAGGAAGGACTATAATGTACTTCTGCTGGAGTTGTGAGCCCATCTGACCATTGGGGAGAGCAATTGGAAGCAGGCAGCCCCAGCAGACGGATTAAAGGGAGCTCTGCCTCCAAACTCAGATAAAAATGTACACCTTGTAAGAGTTAAAATTTGGGGGGCCAAGCTGAGGCAGGTAGAAATTAATTTCTCTCTAGAGGTATTATATTTTTAGAGGTTTGTTTAAGATAAGGAATTTTGGAAAATACAAGTAAGAAAGGCATGTGCTATGTGGGCTGAGAGGCCCATTTAACCTCACCTACATCATGAAAGAGACGTGTCTGCTTGGAAGCGGAAACAGGAAAAAGAGGCCCCAGTAGCCTTTACAGCCAGGTTAAATACCCCATCTCGCTCTAGGCCCAGGTGAGGCTACAAGGCATTCTGGGAGCCAGAGCAAGGACTTCTGGGGTTTGGAGTCCAGAGTTTAAGTCTCCATTTTTACAATCTGTCATAAACAGCTTTCCCAGGCACTGGTTCAGGGGTATTGTAAGGTTTTGTGCTGTGGGCTTGAACAAATTGTTTCATGGGGACAAGGGAAATAAAGTTCCTAGAGGAGCCATCCAAGGGGGGGCAGGGGTGGTGATGCAGTAGACGGGGGCCTTAGGCTTGACCCAGAAAACTAATTCACAGTCCTCTTTCTCAGTACTGGGACTCTTAATCATTTAGTATGCATCATTTGTGAATGTAGCTGGACACTTATGAGCTGATTCATGTTTTCAGCCTGAATTACTTTTTACTGAATCTCTTCTTGTTGTATTGCAACTCCAGATGCAGGAAGGTGTCCACCTTCCAAAAGATGAGTATGAAGAGGGAAACCCCATAATCACAAAATATTTCCTGTTGCCCTCATTAGCTGTGAGCATCAGCAGGTTTCTACCTTTCCCACATACAGCTCAGAACAAAATAAATACATACATGTAAAACCGGTATTATATGTGTGTGTGTGTCTGTTTATACATAGGTAGGGTTAGTTTCTGTTGAGTGAGAGCAGCTCAGTGTAACCCAGCACAAAGAGAAGGCTGCAGGCTTCAGTGTTCTTATAGTATGTAGAGACAAGATTTTCACGAGGTCTGGGGGCGCCGGGGATTCAGGGATACCAGAGACCTCTGTGACCTGCTGCAGCCTGAAGTGAGCACCACCAGAACAATTTATGCGGCATTACAGAGAAAAATGACTTTAAAACTCTGATTGAGGGATCAACAAGGTGGCTCATAATGGAATATTCAATAATAGAATAGTGTAAACCTCAAAATTTCTCAGACTTATGAATGTTAGGGGTTTCCCCCATTGGGGAATCGTCTACTTTAAAAAATTCCCTAGCAGATAGTGAGAACTCCTTGCCTTGGGAATATCCCTACTCCACCCTACTTAAGACTGCTTTAGGCCTTGCTGAACAATGAAAGTGCTTTGATCCATGCTTATGGAAGGGACAGGAAGTTCTTTGAGTCATGACTGTTTTAGAATTGATACAATGGGATACTAAGTACCTATAAAGGTGGGGCAACTTGTAAACTACTTAAACCTAAAAGGGTGATAACTTATTCAGAGGTTTTTTCTAATGAAATTTGTCAACACAGCAGCATTTTTTCCTGACTTACTAAAGAGATTAAAACTACTCAGCTGTGAATTCAAAATGGGCGGTCCTTTAGAAACATCTACAGTGATTGGTAGATGTAAGGACTAAGGGGAGGTGACAGAGGAGATTTTGCCCTTAAAAACAAGAGCTTGGATCTCATTCAGAGGATTTCAATTTCTGATTCTCATTCTGGAGGAGAGCTCCTTGAGGAGCTCCTCTGAGAGGCTCTGTCCCTCTGGGGTAGAAGCTCTGGAGGCTCTTGAGAAAGGCCTTTTGAAACAATCTCTGGCTGGAAGACTCTTTGAGGAAGGACGCTGGCCTGGTGTTACTAGAATCCTTGTTTAGTCAGACCTTGTGGTGAGTGCTAAAAAACTGACTGATTTCTCTTTTAAGACTCAGGTCTAGGCCATATTGGCTTGAGGCCCTTCATACTTATTCCTTTCTTACTCTCTCTTTCTTTGATTACTCATTGTATTGTTAATTAAAATCTCTATAAAACCCAATTGACTTGGGTATTTGAATAATTGGGAATATTTCCCTGGCGACCACTTTATATTTGATTTTAAAACCCAAGACACTGTAGTGAAACATATTTCTGCGGTCAAATTTACTCACCCTCTCTTATATCTATCACAATTTATATCTCCCACTATTTTAATCACTACAGTTTAAGACCTCAACCATTTTAAATCTCACAATAGAAAGTCAGGTCCAGAGACAGGAGGTACTTTGTTCAAATCTGGCCTCAGACACTTCCCAGCCTTGTGACCCTGGACAAGTCATTTAACCCCAATTGCCTGGTCCTTATTTCTCTATTACCTTGGAACCAAAACACAGTATTGATTCTAAGAAAGAAGGTAAGAGTTAAAATAAAACAAATTTAAAAACCACTTTGATTAATGCAATGATAAGCCCTAAGTCCAGAGAACAGAAGGTGAATCCCACCATTCTACCTCTAGTCAGAGGGGATGGATTTAAAATGAAGAATAAGACACTTATTTTTGGACATAGTCAACAAAGGACTTTGTCTTTCTGTACTATGTATGTTTGTTGTAGGATTGGAGCTGGGAGGGGGGAGGAAGAAGGATCATGGGAGGGAGATATCACAAAACAAATGTGTTGGCTATGCTTGGGAAATTTCAACAAGACATAGAGGAGACTATCTGTGACAAGGTGAGTCTGTATTTCTTCCAACAGACAGCATCTTACATTTCAAATGCCATTTAAACCTGGCTAGTTCTGAGTTTAGTATAAAAATCAATATTCAATAACTCCAAGTATTATATTTTATTAAATCTATTAATCACTTGAAGTTGAGGAAATAGAAAAAGCTGAATAAAGAGAACTTTTCCCAGCCCAGATAGCCAAAGAGAGGGCTGGGTTACCCAAAACGTTATCTACAAAACATAAGGATGTAAGGCAGGGACGAAACAGGAATGCTGGGAAATGTAGTTCAAGGACACAAAATTCTAATTACACAGAAGCCTTGAGAGGAAGAGCATTGGGCAGTCCTCTGAGAGCAGGGGGACCCGTATCCATAACTCCGATATCCTCCACAAAAGGCACAGAGGCTTCCAGACGCCAGGACTCTGTGCCCTGCCAAGCCCCCATGACCCCTACACCCATAATGCCCCTTTTCCTCTAATGACTCCAAGATCCCCACAACCTCTACACTCCTAGTGTCCCCCAAAGTCTCCATGACCCCAAAACCCATAGTGCCCTCCAAATTTCTCATCACTATACCTCTAGTGTCCCCCAAAGTTTCTAATAATCCTAATGCCCCTCAAAATAATAACCTCTGTATCCCTATGCTCCCCAAAGTCTCCAAGGCTCCTATAATCCCTAGTGCCTCCTATAGTTCTCATGACCACTGTACCCCTAGTGTCCCCCAAAGTAATCATGACTCTTACACCCTTCTAAGACCCCCAAAGTACCACATCCTTACATCCCTACTGCCCTCCATGCCCCTACCCTCTCAGGTGGTTTCTATATCTTCCTAGGACCCCCAAAGTCCTTTACACTCCTGGTGCCTCCAATACTTCTAATGCCGCCCCCCCAAAGTCGTCGCCCCTAGCCTCTCTGGTGGGCCCCTTAGCGCCCCCAAAGTCTTCACAACCCAAGGTCCTCTGAGTCCCACAAAGTTCCCACTGTCCCTAGGATCCGTCAAGGCCCCATGACCCCCTTGGCCCTCTCGCCCCGTAAGGTGCCCCATACCCTGCAGAGAGAGCCCCAACACAGGTTCCAGTCCTATTCCGGCCCCTCCCTCCCACAACTCAGCGCGCCACTGCAGGCGGCAGTTAACTGAAGCACCCAGCCCGCGTCAGAGGCCCGCCGAACCCGCCCTGCAGCCGCCGCCTTATCCAATCACCGGGCCCCGGAGGCGGATCAAATGGAAACAAAGGCCAATCGTCAAGCGGTCCGTTTCTCGCCGGGCTCTCTTACCGGATTTCCATTGGCAGGTTTCAAAACAACGGCAGCCAATGTGAAAGTAGAGAAGAAGCCGGGCGTTGGGGAGAGTTGGGCGCTGATAGCGCCCCGAGCTGAGGCTGCTGCGGAGCCATGGTCGGGTCGGGGGCTGCCCACGCCGCCGCTGTGGGTGAGTGTCAGCGTGCTGCTCAGCACAGCTGAGCTGGGCGGGAGGTGCGCCCTTCCCCGCCTCCCCCCCCCGGGGGTGGGTGCGCCTCTGCCCTTCAACAGGCCGTCGCTGGCCCCATTTCACAGATGGGGAAACTGAGGCACCGAGCGCCCAAGAATGGGGCAAGATTCGGACCCAGATCCTTTCACCCACGAATCCTGCACTTTTCCCACTCTACCTCATTGGGGGCCTGGCGCGTCCTCCCCATTCACCCCAATACTTTGACACAAAGTTGACAGGACCCCTGCCTCGCCCCGTTCCGCTTGCAGTGTTACCTTGATTTAGAAATGTTCAGTTGGGGCTTAATGATTGATTTGGCCGCTGGGTGGGGCAGCGGGAGGAGCCCCTCCCCCATGGCTGACCCCTCCCTTAGGCTCTATTGACCCCCCCCAGCCTGGCAGGTCACTCCCTGATTGCCCCAGCCAAGAGGGACCCCCTGCTCCGCCGGCTACTCTGGGAAGGGGGCGGGGCGCTTGGAAGTCTAACAGTGACAATAACCACCCCTTAATTAACATGACCTGGCCGCGTGGCAGTCTGATTCTCCTGACATTATTAATCTATGACCAGACCTAGACACGCTGTGATACATTGTAACAGAATCATGGCTGCCCTCGGAATGCCATCCCTGCTACTGCTTGTCTTTATGGGGCGCGCTCAGGCTGGGGGGGGCGCGTTTTACCCTTAGTCTGATCCCCACCATTAAGGAGGGTCCTTTTCATTATCGATCACATCGATAATCATTCCTCTAATCCGCTCTGCGTACCTGTTATCTCATTGGACCCTCCTAACCCCGGGAGGGGGCGCTAAGAGCAGCCCCGTTTTACAGACAGAAAACTGAGATGGAGGTGGACGGAGTGGCCTGGCTACTAAGGGTCTGTGTCAGGATTCAGATTCAGGTCCCTCCAGCTCCCCATCTGCTCCTCCACCTAGCCTGACCCCCTGCAGGGGCAGGATTTGAACTTGGGGTCTCTGTGTCCAGATCCACCCTCTTCTGTCTCTAAAGGACGGCAGGATGATGTATGAGCCCGGAAACGCCTCAGCAGATGGCTGGAAACGAACATTTAACGTTTTTGGTTTTTTTTTTTGGCTTTGCAGAAGAGCGGCGCAAAAAGCTCCAGGAATATTTAGCGGCCAAAGGGAAGCTCAGATGCGCCAACGCCAAGTGAGTGAGTGTGGGCCACCTGGGAACCTTCGCCTTTCCGGTTGGTGCAGAACTCTGAAAAGGGAAAGGCAGCCTCGCTCTCCTCCCCTGCCAGAGCTCTGGGCCGCCTGGGTCAGTCTTTGGGCAGGTCGAGCTCTTTGCTTCCAGCTGATCCTTGGTGGCTCAGGGATGTTTGTCACTAGTGAGTGAGGACCAGCTTCAGGCTCCAGGAAGGCCTCAGGACACCAGTGTCCTGGGTAACGGGGCTTATTCCAGGGAAGGGAAGGGAATGAGGAGGGTCTGTTTTAATGCTATAAATAACCCTCCCCCAGGTCCGCTCTGGCTCCTGCTTATTGCCTGAGAAGCTTCGCCCAGAGGAAAATCCCGTTTCCTTCCTTCTTTCCTTCCCTCCCTTCCTTCCTTCCTTCCTTTTCTTCCTTTTCTTCCTTCCTTCCTTCCTTCCTTCTTTTCTTCCTTCCTTCTCTCCCTCCTCCCTTCCTTCCTTCCTTCTTTCCTTCCTTTTCTTCCTCTCTTCCTTCCTTCCTTCCTCTCTTCTTTCTCTCCTTCCTTCCTTCCTTCCTTCCTTCCTTCCTTCCTTCCTTCCTTTTCTTCCTTTTCTTCCTTCCTTCTCTCCTTCCTTCCTTCCTTCCTTCTCTCCTTCCTTCCTTCCTTCTCTCCCTCCTTCCTTCCTTCCTTCCTTCTCTCCCTCCTTCCTTCCTTCCTTCCTTCCTTCCTTTTCTTCCTTCCTTCCTTCCTTCCTTTCCTACTTCCTTCCTTCCCTCCCTCCCTCCCTCCTTCCTTCCTTTCTTCCTTCTCTCCCTCCTTCCTTCCTTCCTTCCTTTTCTCTTTTTTCCTTTCTTTTTCTTTCCCTTTTTCTCACACTCTTTCTGTCTTTCCCTCTTTTTCTTTCTTTCTCTCTTCCTTCCTTCCTTTTCTCCTTTTTCCTTTCTTTTTCTCTTTCTCTTTCTTCCTCTTCCTTTCCTCCTTCCTTCCTTCCTCCCTTCTTCCCTTCCTCCCTCCCTCCCTCCCTTCCTTCCTTTGTGACCCGTAGATTGAGTTTATTTTTCTTCTTCGGCAGGCCTTACCTGAGAGAGCAGAAGCAGTGCTTGGGGCCGCCGGTGGCATCTCTGTCTGTGAGTAGCTACAAATGCTCAGTCTCAGGGTTGGACGGTCCTCCGGCTCTGTGTCCTCCCCTCCCCATGGCTGGCTCTTCTCTCCTGGTTCTGCCTGCTGGGATGGAGCCACCCCAGTGGGATCCCTCCTGCCCAGCCTCTCCCCTGCTCGGCCAGGCTGTCGCCCTGCATCATACCTTCCTTCCTTGTCCTGAGTTCGAGGCCTCTCCGGGAACCCCCTCGCTAGGCTCACCTGTTACAAGGACACCCATTTGGCCTCGCTTCCAGCTCTGGACACGTTGTTGAAATATGATCTTATTTTTCCTTCAATTACAAATAAAAATGATTTCTTAGCATTCATTTTATTAAACCCGCACCTTCCATCCTGGAATCAATACTGTGCATTGGCTCCAAGGCAGAAGGGCTGTAAGGGCTAGGCCATGGGGGTCAAGTGACTTGCCCAGGGTCACTCAGCTGGGAAGTGTCTGAGGTCAGATTTGAACTCAGGACCTCCCGTCTCTAGGCCTGGCTCTCCATCCACTGAGCCACCCAGCTGCCCCCAACATTCAATTTTTTGTAAAGTTTAGAGACCCCAATTCTCCCCCTCATCCCCCTCCCCTTGCTCCCTCCCCCTCCTCCCCTCCCCAAGTGTCTCTGTGAGGCCACGCTGGGACAGGGGTGTCGGGGGTGTCCTTGTGCCTCGGCCCTCAGGACTCGCACCTGCAGCCCGGATTGAGGCTCCCCAGAGCGTCTCCTCCTCGGCCTGTTTCTGATGTCTGAGCAGAGCCCGCGGGTTCCGGCTCTGCGCTTGCTCCCGGGGCTGCCTGGAGGGGCCGGGCTGCGGGGCTGAGCGGCAGGCCGGACCAGGGGCCTCGGCCCGCCCCAGGGCTCCAGTGCCGGACCCTTCGCAGCCTGGAGAATGTCCGGGCACCCGGCCGTCCCTGAGCCGGCCGGCCGGGCTCCCGCCTCCGAGCAGCCCCGCCGAAAGCGGCTTCTTGGCTCGGCCTCCGCCGTCCCCTCGGCCAGAGTTCATAACGGGAGGAGGGGAGGGAGCGAGGCGCGGAGGCAGGGCCCAGACAGGGCGACTCTGCGGAGGCAGCCGGCCGCCGCCTCCTGGCCCGGACAGGGGGCGCTTCCCCGGGTGCGGTGTCTGGGCAGGAGGTCCTGCCGTCCCTTCCGGCCTCCCTGCCCGGCTGGCTGACCCTGAACGGGCGCTTCGGCCTCGGAGCCGAGGCGGAGCGGAAGGGTTTGGTGTTCCTCCCGTCCGCCGCGCTGCTCTCCTGACTTTTCTTTTCTCTTTCAGACGGCTGGACAACCAAATGAGCCAATTAAAGAGGCGCGGCGGCCTGCGGCCGGGCGGCCCACCGGTCAGGGACCCCAGCCGGGCCCCCGTGACGTCCGTGGAACCCAAAGGCCCAAAGCCGCTGCTGCAGCCGCTCTGGGGACGGGACCGGCGCGGGGCGGCCTTTCCTCCAGGCCCCTCGGCCCGGCCTCGGGGCCTCCCCCCTCCCAGCACCTGCCAAAGGCAGCGCCTCAGCCCGTGCAGACGCTGCCTGGAACGTCCGGCCGCTCCCACGAGACCCAGAACGCGGCCGGGCCCGGCATCCCCGAGAGGATCCACACCGGGGACCGGCTGCTGGGAGACGCCTCCAAAGAGACAGACAAGGAGAACCGGCCCGGCCCGGCCGCTGCGGGCCCAGAGAGGAGGCCACATGCCGGCCTGCGTGCCGCCGGCGGACCGAAGGGCGGATGGGGCCATCCCAGCAGACGCGGCCTGGGCCCGGCCGACGGAGGGGCCGCCAGGAGCGCCCCGAAGGAGCCGAGCCACGCCGGGCTTCCCAGGGGAACGTCCTACCGGTGGCTCCCCGGCGGGGCGGGCGGGGAGAGACCGAAGGCCAGAGAGCCCAGGACGGTCTCAGCCCAGAGCCTCGCCAGGACTCGGGAATCCAAGAAAGAGGCCACGCGGGGCCCCAGGGGCGAGCCGGAAGGTTACCGCGCAGCGTTACCGGCCCCCAGAGGGAGCCTCCCGCAGAAGAAGCCCCCACGGCTTCCAGGGGCGAAGCTCAGAGGTCCGCAGCACCTGCAGGGAGCCCAGGCCGGGGCCACGAGGAAGCCCCCCGGAAGGGCAGGACAGCCTCACCGGACGGGCAGCCCCTCCAAAGCCCCTGCACGGCCGCCTCCGAGGAAGCCGCCGCAGAGCCTGGCCTCCAAGGCCCAGAGGACCGTGTCCTGGAACTGTTCGGTGAAATGCGTGAACCCCGAAGCGCAGCCCTGCGTCCGCCGGACCAAGCCCCCCACGGCACCAGAGCCCAGGACCCAGCCCAAGAGAGGCGGGGAGGACCGAAGGTATTTGGTTTGGCTTCTCAAAAGGCGGCATCTGCCCGTCTCCGCTGTCTTCCCTTCCGCGGGTTCAGAGGCGTGTGGGGAGGGCCTCGTCGACGTTGCTCTTCTGTGGGTTTGAGGTACTGGTTTTCCCCATTACACGCACCAAGCTTTTCCCACTTTACACCAAATGACGGGCTCCAGATTGTCTGCGGCCCTCTTCCCTCCCAGACGCACTCCGCGTGTAAGAGAATAAGCCCGGAGAGCCCAAACCCCAAAAGAAACACGCGCGCAGAAGGTAGCGGAGCTTGATCCGCATCGCGGCTCCCGGGCTCCTCGGCTGGAGGCGGGCACTGTGCTTTGTCCCAAGTCTGTCACCTTCCGTGGGGTCGACGTCCTCCCGGCTCTGCTTCTTTCCCTCCACGTCAGTCCACGGAGGTCACTCGGGCTCCCTCCAAACGCCTCCTGGTCCCCCTTCCTTGCACCCAACAGGATTCCATCCCATCCCAGCCCGCACTTGGTTCTCTGCCACCCACAAGGCGCTGCTCTCGGTGCTTAGGTACACATAGGTCCTTCCTGCTTTTTGATGATCTCTTTGGGGGGCAGCCCCAGGAGGGGAATGGCAGGGCCAGCAGGGACGAAGCCTTGTCCGGCCCATCGGGCCTCATTCCGAGTGGCCTTCCAGAACAGATGGATCAGGTCACAACTCCCCCACATTGGTGTCCTGGTTTGGTGACATCCCCGCCAGCATTTATTATTGTCCTCTACTGCCCTAGCAGCCAGTCTGCTGGGTGTGAGGCCGCACCTCGGCGTTGTTTTAGTTTGCATTTCTCTAATCGAGAGGGATTTAGAACATTTTTTCATAAGATTATCGATAGCTTTGACTTCATCTGAAGGCTGCTTATTCATATTCTTTGACGTTTGTCCATTGGGGAATGATTTGTATACTTGTAAGTTTGACTTAGTTCTCCATAGAAATTAGATCTTTATCAGAGAAATTTGGTAAAAAAAAAAATTCTCCCCAGTTTGTTGTTTCCCTTCTAATCTTGGTTACATTGGTTTTGTTTGTACAAAAACTGAACTAATCAAAATAACTCATTTTACATCTTGTAACATTCTCAATCTTGTTTAGTCATCAATTCTTCCCTTCTTCATAGATCTGACAGGTAAACAATTTATGTTCCTCTGATTTACTCGGTATCGCCCTTCATGTCTAAATCATACATCCATTTGGACCTTACTGCTTTTCTGCCATAGCGTTTTCCAATTTTCCCAGTAGTTATAGTCAAATGGTGAGTTCTTATCCCAAAAGCTGGGGCCTTTGGGTTTATCAAACACTAGGTTGCTATGGTCATTGGCCCCCTGCATATTGTGTATCTAATCTATTCCATTGATCCACCATTCTATTTATTAACCAGTTTCTAGATTGGGTGATTACTACTTTATAGTAGTTTGAGCTCTAGTACTACTAGGTCACTACCTTGATATTTTTTTTTCTATTAATTCCCATGATAGTCTTGACTCTTTGTTCTTCCAGGTGAATTTTGTTATTATTCTTTCTATTTTTGTTTGTTTGTTTGGGGGGTGAGGGGGGGGGGGTGACTGGATGACTTAGTGGATAGAGAGCCAGGCCTAGAGATGGGAAGTCCTAGGTTTGAATTTGGCCTCAGACACTTCCCAGCTATGTGACCCTGGGCAAGTCACTTAACCCCCATTGCCTAGTCCTTACTACTCTTCTGCCTTGGAACCAAACACAGTATTGATTCTAAGACAGAAGGTAAGGATTTTAAAAAATAATCATGATAATTTTTGGTAGTTTTATTGGCATGGCACTGAATAAGTAAATTAATTTAGATAGACTTATCATTTTTATAATACTAGTTCAGCCTACCCATCAGCAATTAATATTTTTGATTAAATATTCTATTTCCTCTTTTGCTAAACTGAGCAATTTATATTTTTGTAAATCTATGTTTTCACTTAGATTGATAGATTTGTTGGCATATAATTGGGCAAAAATAGCTCCTAATGATAGCTTTAATTTCCTCATTGGTGGTGATTTCACCCTTGTCATTTTTGATACTGGTAATTTGATTTTCTTCTTGCCCTTTTTTAATCAAATTAACCAATACTCTACTTTATTTTTCACAAAACCAATTCCTAGTCTTATTTATTAGTTCAATGGTTCTTTTACTTTCAATATTATTAATTTCTTCTTTGATCTTTAGGATTTCCAATTTAGACTTTGTTCGTTTTCTAGTTTTTTTTAATTGGATGCCCAATTCATTGATGGTTTTTTTCCCTCTATCTTATTGATGTAACCTTTTAGAGATATAAATTTTGCCCTCAGAGTACTGCTTTAGCTATATATCCTATAAATTCTAATATGTTGTCTCCTCGTTGTTATTCTCTTTAATGAATTATTGTTTCTATAATTTTTCTTTTACCCACCTCTTTAAAAATTATATTTTTATAGTTTCTGATTTACTTTTTATTTTATCTTTCCATGGACACTTATCAATTATAATTTTATTGCATTTTGATCTGAAAAGGATGCATTTATTTTTTCTGTTGTTTTTTTTTTTGGTCATGAAGTTTTCATACCCTGATCATGGTCAGTTTTTGTGTAGATACTATGTACAGTTGAAAATAAGGTATATTCCTTTCTGTTCCCATTTGATTTCTCCAGAGAGCTATTAAATCTAACTTTTCTAACATTTCATCCACTTTATTCACTTCTTATTTATTTTTTGTTTAGATTTATCTAGATCTGAGAGTATAAAGTTGAGGTCCACCATTTAGCACAGTTTTGTGTAAAGGAAACGTACCCTCTCTGGGGTCACACAGGTGACATCATTTCCTGTCACCTATCTGCATACCTGGCATCAGCCTGAACATGACCCAAAAGGCTAGGACAGGAGCAGGAGAATCAAGAGGTTATAAAAAGGGCTAATCAGGAAATTCTTCCTCTCTCTGTCTCTGATGCTCTGCCTACAAACTTCCCTGCCAGGGTCTGCTGAAGGAGTCATATGGAAAAGTTAGATATGGGTCCCTTTTCTATCTCTCATCTTCTACCTATCCAAATAATCCTAATAAATTTTATTAGAATCTAAGTACTGACTCCTATTTTAATCAATAGTTTTACTATTTCTTCCTGAAGCTCATTTAATTTCTCCTTTAAAAATCTAGAAGCTATCCCATTTGGTGCATATATGCTTAGTATTGATATTTATTTCATTGTCTATAACAGCCAGAGTGCCCTGAGGGCAAATTCAAGCTATCTGTGAGCCCTCACATTACCAGAGAGAGCTGAGGGAGGAAGTGCTTGCTTTGAGCAGCTGGACAGAGGCACAGGACATGCAAAAAATGTCCCTAGGTTGCTGGGAAGAAGGAGAACGAGAAGCTTCTCAACTGCCAGCTCTGCATGCGTGCCATGGCTTCACCAACACTGGTCTTTTATCAAGAAGTAATTTCCTTCCATATCTCTTTTAATCAGATCTATTTTTGCTTTAGCATTGTCCAAGGTAATGTTTTCTACTTTTGCTTTTTTTAGTTCAACTGAAGCATAAAGTCTGCTCCATTCCCTTACCTTTACTCTGTGTGTGTGTCTCTGCTTCCAAAGTGTTCTTTGTAAACAACATATTGTAGGATTCTGGTTTTTAATCTATTCTACAATCCACTTCTGTTTTATGAGTGAGTTTATCTCATTCATATTTACACTTATGATTACAATCTGTATATTCCCCTCCATCTTATGATCCTGCTTTTGGTCCTGCTCCATCTCCTTTCACTCTGACTCTCTTCATAAGTGTTTTGCTGTTAATCAAATCCCCTCCCTCCTTTATATTATTCCCTTTCCTACCTCCCCCATCTTTTTCCCCTCCTTCTCTTTAGGGTAAGACAGGATTGCAAGGAGACTGACTATTATTCCCTCTCTGAGCCAGTTCTGATGAAACTAAGGTTTTTAAGCATTGCCCATCATCACCCTCATCCTCCCTTCCACTGTAATAGTTTTTCATACCTATGTAGGTGAGATAATTTACCCCATTCCACTTCTCCTTTTTCTCTCAGTGCCTTCCTCTTTTTCACTCCTTGATATTTTTCTTTGCATATCATGTCATTCTAATCAACTTAACTCCTGTACCCTTAATCTATGTATATCTATCCTTCTGAGTACTCTAATACTGATAAAAATGTTAAGAGTTACAAATATCATCATCTTTTCATGTAGGAATATAAACAGTTTGACTTTCTTGAATCTCTTACATTTTCCCTTTCTTTTATTAACTTTTATGTTTCTTTTGAGTCTTTTATTTGAACATGAAATTTTCCATTTATATCTGGTCTTTTCATCAGGAATACTTGCAAATCCTTCATTTTATTAAATGACCATTTTTCCCCATGAAAGAATACACTCAGTTTTGCTGAGTGGTGATTCTGTGTTGTAAACCTAGTTCCTTTGCCTTCTAGAATATATTCCAAGCTTTCCAATTCTTTATTGTAGAAGCTGCTAAGTCCTGTGTGATCCTGACTGTGACTTCATGATATTTTAACTCTTTCTTTCTGGCCTGGGAGCTCTGGAATTTGGCTATAGTGTTCCTAGGAATTGTCATTTGGGGATTTATTTCAGGAAGTGATTGTTGGATTCTTTCAATTTCTACTTTGCCTTCTTGTTCAAGAATATCAGGGCAGTTTTCTTTGATAATTCCTTGTAATTGATGACTAGGCCTCCCCTTTTTTCTTTCTTTCTTTTTGTTTTGATCATCACTTTTCAGGTAGTTCAATAATTCTTAAATTATCTCTCCTGGATCTGTTTTCCAAGGCAATTGTTTTTTCAAAGCTATATTTCATGTTTTCTTCTATTTTTTAATTCTTTTGATAGTTTTATTGTTTCTTGATAACTCAGGAAGTCATCAGCTTCTTTTCTCCCAATTCTAATTTTTAAGAAATGATTTTCTTCCATGAAGTTTTGAACCTCCTTTTCCATTTGGTCAATTCTTCTATTTATGAAACTCTTTTCTTCATTGGCTTTTTATATCTCATTTAACATTTGGTCAATTTTGCTTTCATTCCTCTTCTGCATTTTCCTGTGTCTAGACAGTCTTAATTGATTTTTAATTCCTTTTTGAGATCTTCCAGAGCCTGAGCCCATTTCACATTTTTCTCTCACATTTTGCATGTAACTACTTTGATTTCACTGTCTCATTCTGATGTTGGGCTTTATTCTTCATTGTCTCCAGAACAGTTTTTCTATGGTTAGGTATTTTGGTTTCTTTCTTTTTTTTTTAATATTTTCTCATTTTCCTAGTCTTTTTTCCTATTTCTTCTTTTATCTTAAGGGTGTGCTCTGTTCTCAGAGAGGATAGAATCCTCTTTTAAACCTTAGTTAGTCCTTGCTGATTCCCTCTGCTCTAGTTCTGGGTTTCTGTACATTTTAGTTCTTCCAAGGTGGTGTGAGGGCCTGTGGGCTAGGAACTCTGGGAGCACCTCCCACTGCTGATTGAGATCCCAGCATCCAGAGCCACTTGTGAGGCAGCAGCCCCTAGGGGGTGAAATCTTGCGCCCAGGCTGGGCGGCTCGGCTCGCTCAGTGTAATTCTAGGAATCCATTATTCAGCTCCTTCCTCAGATGTCCCAAGAGTAATTGGTAACTAACTCATTGAGAGGCGATCCGCACCGACGGATGGGCAGAGGGAGAGTTGAGTTGCACATCGTTGCCCCTTCATTTATCGACCAAATGATATGAAAAAGGAGGCCATTTGGGACAGCTCAATGGATAGAGATCCAGCCCAGAGAGGGGAAGTCCTGGGTTCAAATCAGCATCCAGATACTTCCTAGCGATACACAGTATTGATTCTAAGATGAAAGGCAAGGGTTCCCCCCACCCCAAAAAAAAGGACATTCTTCGGGATTCTTCAGGACCCAGAAAAACCCCATAGACTGGATAGCATCTCCAACCCAGATCCCAGACATGGTCATTCTCCCTAGTAGACAAGACTTGGTGCCTCTGTATTCCAGAGCCCTGATGTAGGATTTAGTACAATAATGAGAAATAAATCCTCACACATTGTTGAAAGGCATTAGAGTTGAACACAGTGTTTTGGTCAACAAAAGCTCCATTTGCCTGATTTTGTGAATGATTTTAATTCTCTGTCCTCAAATGTATGTCCAGAGTTCCTGCTGCTCCTGTCTGTGGGAAGAGGGAAACGCATGTATTTTCACTACCTTGATTTCGCCCTGCACCCCTTCCCCACGCCCCCTCCCCAGAGAGACCTCCTGGAGCTTCTGTTTTAAATCCCATCCCAGGAAGAAGCTCGAAGAATGGCTGGCGTCCAAAGGGAAGACCTATAAACGGCCGCCTATGAAATTTCAAGCCCAAACTAAAAGAGTGCAGAAACTCAACCATTCATTCTGGAAAAGCATGGAAGAGGAGGAGGAGACCCAGAAAGCCGATCTGGACCTGTCACACAGAATCAGCAGCACCCTGGCGGAGTGCCTGAAGCTCATCGAAGAGGTGAGAGCCTGGCAGGACCCAGGGGGCTGGGGGGGGGGGCTGCTGTGCCTTGCTCCTGGCTGAGCGCCCTGGGGACAGGCCCTAAGGGCTTCTGCTTGCAGATGGGGGTTCTGTGTTGTTCCCCTTTCCCTGCTGATCTGGGCCTCATGGGCACATCCATGACCACACCCAGGAAGAAGGCACATGGTTTGGGGGGGCTTTGCGTGCAAGGAAGAGCAGAAGGGCCCCATGGATGTGAAGTCACCCTGAGAACAGGGCTCACCCCCAGAGCAGGTGTTGCCCTGGCAGCATGACTGGGCATGAGATGAAGAGGTCTCTGGCCAAGGGAACCAAGCTGGTTCGAGTTGGGAGCTGCTTTACAGGACTGGGTCTGGGGGTCTTAGTGCTTCAGAGGAGGGAGGACAGGGACAGAGTGGTGAGCACAAAGGGCCCGGATGCTGGCCACGCCGGGGAGAGGACGGGGAAGGAGCAGATGCCCACTCAGGCCCCCATAATCTGTAGCTGGCTCGCCCACATAACAAAAGAGATGTCGCCCTTCGACGGGTGAGATGGGCGCCTCGGAATCTGAGACCTGGCAGTGCCCAGAAGCCCCGGGACCTGGCTCTCCAAAGAAAACAGCATGTGCCTAGGCACACGGGTGAACAGGGATCCAACTGAGCCATACGGCCCGGCTCTGGAGCCCTTTACTCGTGAGCAGCCCTCACCCTGAGGGAGTTTCTCTTGGTGATGGGCCTCCATTTGCTCCTCTTTTTGGTCCCTTCCCCCTCATATCTTTTGCCCTCTGAGAACAAGCAGAGCAAAGCGATCCCCCAGGCCTCGGCAGTCTCTCGGGCCTCGAGGCAGCCCCTCTGTCCCTTCCAGGCTCATCCGCACAAACCGCCCCCCATTTTCTCAGACTTCCCCTTGTGTGGCGTGATCTCGGTCCTTCCCCATCCTGGCCACCAGCCTGCCTCTGACACTTTCTGGAGGATAAATCCCTGCCACAAGGAGGCCCAGAAGCAAGCCCGGCGCCCCAGATGGAGCTGGCTCAGCAGTGAGCCTGGCCCTCCAAAGGAAGCCCAGAGCACCCTTTTCCCTTTGAGTCTGCATGAGGCACATTTTCTCCATCACAGCTGTGGACAAGACGGTCCCCATTGTGTCCAGGCTGCCCGGGGCCAAATGTCTCTCCTGCAGCCCCCGGCGAATTAGCTGGATTTGTGGGGGAGTCGGCGGAGGCAGATAAGGGGGGGTCGGCTCCCCAGCCCCACCCTTCTGCCATGCGCCTCTCGAGGACCCTCTGGCTCTAGGAGCAGTCACGGAGCTGCCTGGAAGCTGTGTGCCCGTCAGTGTCACCCGGCACCAGCAGCCTCTCCCTCTGAGGACGCCAGCTCCCTCTATCTGTCCCCAGGACTCGGCCCCTGATCTGCGGAGCCCCAAAGGAAGGCTCGCCGTGCTCCTGTCCCATTTCTTGCTCTCAGATAACCCCGGTTTTCATGCCCTTCCGGATCTCGTTGAGTGCAGCCCGTCCCTCCCAGCTGTGTGCGTGAGCAGACCTGACGAGCCGTCCAGCGGGGCCTTTTTCTCGATCATGAATACGACAACAACACGGCCAGCGTCGGCTCCCAGGGCCACCTCTCTGCGCGCCATCCAGCCTGGCTCATCCACCTGGCCGGGGCTTCCTAGAGGAAGAGTCTAACAGGAGGGAGCCATGAGCCTGGGGGACCCCAGGCAGACCGCGGAGCCCCTCTGCGCCTCCGTCTCCCCTGTGCAAAACAAGGGGACTGGGCTCCCCGGGCCTTCCGCTCTGTGCCCGTCCCAGCCCTCAGTCCGGCTCTGCGGCGGTGCCCGGCAGCCCTCCGCCTCAGTCTGGCCAGGTTTTCCTGAGATGGTCTGTTGGTCGTTTCTCACGACGGCCCGGAAGTATTCTCGTGCCTACCTCGCCTGGCTGCGGCCGGCTCTGCCGCCACAAGAACCGCTGCTGGGGGACGTGCGGGGGCCTGCCTAGAGCCAACTGCTTACTGCCTGCGGAGGCGAAGGGGCGGCCTCCGGGGGACCCGATGTCACATGAGTCATTAAACATGGCTTCTGCAGGAAGGGAAAATGCTGAAGTTAAAAAACAAGTTGTGGGTCCTGGGAGGGCGACAGGGAGAGGAGAATGGAGGTTACCCACAGGCCAACGAGCTTCCCTCCTGGCAAAATTCTGGAACATATTAAAGGGAAATGAATGGACAATAACAAGAAAAAGACGCCAGCATGTATGGCCCAGAGCCAGGAAGGTTTCCTCAGGCCTGTCTCCTGTCCTCCTCCTCCTCCCGGGGGGACCCTGTCAGGAGCGTCGGGGCACATCCAGAATTTCCTTCAATGCAGAAAGCTTGTGCTGTGGGTCCTGCCTGGCCCCCCTTGCCTAGACGTCCCAGGATGCCTCGGGCTGGGCCTTTCTTACCCATCACTTCAACCAGATTACAGGGGACAGGAGGCCAGCTATGCTTACTAGATGAGAGAAGCATCTTTCAGCACAGTCTGGTTGGAACCAAGAAGAGACCACTGGTGAGGAATCAAAATACAGTCTTAGGTTGGATTTAGAAAATGACCTTCTGGGGGGCAGCTGGGTAGCTCAGTGGATGGAGAGCCAGGCCTGGAGACGGGAGGTCCAAGATTCAAATCAGACACTTCCCAGCTGTGTGACCCTGGGCAAGTCACTTGACCCCCATTGCCTAGCCCTTACCACTCTTCTGCCTTGGAGCCAATACACAGTATTGACTACAAGATGGAAGGTGAGGGTTTAAAAAAAAGAAGAAAATGGCCTTCTGTGGCGGAAGAAGAGGCCAGGGTGGCGAGGCAGGAATTCATCCTAATAAGCTGTTAGGGTTTAGGTGGCTCTGTGGGGGGGAAGATGAGTTCAAATCCAGCCTCAAAGCCGTCCTCGTTTCCTTCTCCAGTGCAGTCTGGCTCTAACCTGCCTTCCCAGCCTCTTTTCACAGCAGTCCTTGTACCCATGTTACAGACTCCCATCTCCCTCCTCCAGGCATTTGCTACAGCTTTGTGGAGCCTGGCATGAGCTCCTTCCTAGCTCCCACCTTCCTCGGACCCTCAGCACCGGCCTTCCCTCTCCCAGAAGCCTCCCTGGCTGGATCTGGCTTCCCTGGCGCCAGCTGGTTTGGGCCTTCATGGGGCTTGGGCACAGCGTGTGGGCGCCTCTGCCCCGGGTAAAGGGCTCTTGTCCCCCAGGGCGCGCGCTCCGAGGAGATCCTGGCCATCCTCTCGGGCATCCCCCAGGCCGAGAAGTTCTCCATGTTCTGGATCTGCAAGGCCCGGCTCCTGGCGGGGGAGGACATCGAGGCCGTGATGGGCCTCTACGAAGCCGCCGTCCGCTGCGGGGCCACGGTGAGTGCTGCGCCACCTCCCTCACACTTTGGTGAAAAGGGTTTTTTAAAAACACTATGCCCACGCGCAAAGTAGACTCTGTCTCCTGGGAAGTGAGGACACGCTCCCCAAACCCCTGGCTAGAGGGACCTCAGGGGCCTGGAGTCCAACCCTTTCATCTTACAGATGAGGAAACTGAGGCTCAAAGAGCATCAGTGACTCACCCAGGCCCACACAGTAAGCTCTGGGGTAGGAGTTGAACTCGGGTCTTCCTGACTCGAGGCTGGGCTGTCGGGCTGGGGCTTCCCTCCTCTGGCTCAGGCAGGGATCAGGGACCCTCTGAAAGGGGCCCAGCATGGCCTGGCTTTGGTGAAGGCGCGATCAGCCACCCCAGCCTCGGAGGAGGCAGCCAGCACTCTGGCACCGCGCGGGGCCCCGACTGACGTTTAATGCTTGCACAGCTAAAGCGAATCGAGCTCGCGTGTGCCGGGGACGCTGCTGCCTTGGGAATGGCCCAGCCCCGACCCCACAGGGCCTTTCCCACCTAAACAGGGCTGTCCACCAGACACGGCCCAAAGCAAGGGGGTTGAACCGTGAAGAACACCAGCCCTGGGGCAGGGGACCTGGGTTCAAATTCTGCCTCCGAAGCCCAGGCGGCTCCTCTGGGACACAAAGGCGGCCACGCCTCAAGTTATCCTGAGGGGCTCCGAGACCCCCTTCTGGGCCCACCAGGGATTGTGATGGGGGACGATGCCCTGAGGGCCCAGGGCCGGGCCGGCTCTCTCTGTGGTTCCTGGTTAGGCTGGGAGCTTCTGTGGGAGAAGGCCGGCCCCAGAGGCTCCGGGACGCCCTGATGGTGCCTCCTGCTGGAAGCTCTTCAGGAACTTCTTGGTCTGGAAGCCCGCCGTGTCCTGAGGGCTGGGCCACGGGAGGGGGGGGGCTGGAGGAGACCGTCCTTCTGGGGCTGCTGGGTGACTCTGTGTGTGTGTGCGTGTGTGTGTGTGTGCATGTGTGTGCGTGCGGTGTGTGTGCATGTGTGTGCGTGTGTGTGCGCGTGCGCCTCCTTCCCCACAGCCCATCCAGGAGCTGCGAGACGTCGTCCTCGATATTCTGAAAAGCGCCAAGACGCCACAAGGTAGGGATGGGCGCTGGGCCACGGTCCGGGTCAGGGGCCCAGCCCGGCCGGGGAGCCCTGATGGGGACCCTCTGGAGCCGCCCTCCGCATGCCCGCGGCTGCTCTGTCATTGCAGGGCACCGGTCAGCGCCCACGAGAGGCTCGGCCCCCCCCCCCCCCCCAGGGCTGCTCAGCCCCAGGCTTTGGGAGATTTCGCTTCCAGAGCCAACGGCAGATTCCTGGACTAGCGTCCAAGACAAGCTCGGAGCTTTGTCTTCTCTGCAATTTAAGGCCGCCGGAGTTCCACGCTTGCTTGTAGAGTCTGTGTATTGGCCGGCTCGGGGTGCCAGGCGGGTCAAGGGAGGTGACCCGAGGAGGCTGAGGCAGGGGGAGGCCAGGAGCCGTCCAGGGAGATCCATGGCCTGCCCTCCGAGCAGAGGCCCAGGACGCTGCGTGTCCCTTAGCGCCAGCGTCCTCGCCCGCTCTGTCCTGGACCCTCGGGCAGCCTGGCCAAGCCAGGAACGTCTCTAGAAATAAAAGGCCGGCTGTGCCCGTGTGACTGAGGAGGCCGACCCTCCTGGCATTTGGTTAGCTGGTGCTCCGCGGGCGCCGTCCAGCAGCTACGGGTCCGGAGTTAGGAGGACGGACAGGGCAGGGCGGCGGGTTCCCAGGATGGATTTCGGTCAGCCCCCTCCCGCATCTCAAGCCTCCTCGTCCAGGCTTTGGTCTCTGCTCTTCGTGGGTCCAAATGCTTAACCCGTCCCTCTAGGGATTGGCAGGGAGACGACTTCGGCGGAGGAGAGGCCGGAGGAAGAGCGCTCCCGAGGACCCAATTTTCTGACTCCGGGAGAGAGAATAGCCATTGGAGCCACTCCTGGAGCGTCGGGCCGCGGCAGAGACCATCCTTCCTTGCCTTGTATCAAGCTGCAGATCACCCCCTTGCCGAGGTAAGGATGTTGGGCTCCCGGAGCCGCCCTGACCGCAGCTGAGCCTCCACCCCCGCAGGGCAGAGCACGGGCGTTACGTGTCCCACGCATGTGGCGTTGTTGGCACAGGGTCGGCACAGTCGATTACCGGAGGGCAGGGCGCCCCATGCAGGCTGCGGGGGGTGCCTGGGGAAAGGCAATCAATCCGTGGGCTCTGTCTTTGGGGGTGGATGGAGCGCCGGACCCTGGTGCGGGTTCAGATCTGGCCTCAGACACTTCCGGCTGTGTGACCCTGGGCAGGTCACTTCACCCCGCCTGACCGCTCTTCTGCCTCGGAACCAAGCTTAGGACGGTTCTAAGACAGCCGGTCCTGAAGGTTTCCTTTGGACTTTCCCACGTCTCTGGGCGTGGGAGGCAGCACATTTTCCCATAGAACCGCTGTTGTGGCCCCAGAGGTCTGAGGCGACAGCTCAGAACTGAACCCTCCGACAAGAGCGGCTCTGACAGGGCCGGGCAGCTCCAGGCCCCTGAGGATGGGGGCCTCGGGCAGGTCAGGAAGGAGGGGAGAGGCAGAGGAGTCTCCCCTAAGTCCAAAGCACGGAGGAGCCCGGGGCCACCTCGGAGGACTGGGGGGGCTGTTGCTCCAGGAGGCACAGGGCCAGGGCAGGTGACTAAACGGCGGCCCGCCGAGGCTCTGGTTCCCCAAATGCCAGGAAGGGGCCCTCTCCTACTCCTGCTCCGTGGGCCTCCCCGCCGCATCACTGCTCATTTCCCTTTCCTCAAGCCCAGGCTAGACCCCGGAAGCGGATATGGGCCCGGGGATACAGCGAGTGGGCTGGGGCTGGTGTGGAAGGGAACTGGCAGGGACGTGCCCAGAAGGCCCCCCGTCAGAAGTGTTCTCAGGGCCCAGGAGACTTGACGGTTTACTCTTGGTCTGGGTCCCCGGGCTCCTCCCCCAGCTCCTGGCCCACTTCTGTTCCCCGCAGCTCCGGGGCCGCCCCCAGGGCAGTGGAGAAGGTGCTCCGGGCGCTGGTGAGAGGAGTTTCCTCACCCGATTTCCGCAGATCCACGCCCTGTCCTGGCAGTTCCCTTGTCCCAGGGACACCCATCCAGTCTGAGCCGTCCATCACCCGAGGGCGTCTTTCTCCACTTCCCAGAAACGTGCCAGAACTGTGGAGAGCCAGACCCCACCCCCACCCTTGTCCCTCCCCTTCCTCCCTCTGGCTCCTCCCCCTCCTCACTCCCATCTTCCTCCCCTGCAGAGCCCCTGGGATGCCCGAGGCCCAGGGCGTGAAGCTGGTCACGCCTGTGCGGCGCTCCCTGAGGATTGAGCATGCGCAGCCCCACTACCCAGACCGGCTGCGGGAGCACTGCACCGTGGTGGCGTCCCTGGGACAGCTGCCGCAGGTGGCACAGGCCGATTGCTACCTCTACTGCAAGAACGAGGCCCTTCCGGAGGACGCCGAGCTCTGGCTCTTTGCCTCCTAGCCTCGGCCCCCCTAGGCGCCCTGGCGCTTCAGAAGCTGGGCCTGGGCTCGCCGGCCAGGGCCCCACGCAGCCGTGAAGTCCCGAGGGAGCGCATTCGGGCCCCGGGCGCTTTGAACACTGCACTGCCCCGTGCGGCAGCCCCGCCCGGGCTCTGTGATGATGGTTTTGAGACAGTATCCGAAAAGATACGGCCTTCCAGTGAGTAAGTATTTATTTTCCTTTGTTCTGTCGCTGAGGACGTCCGCACCTTTAGTTAGCGCTTTATGCTCACGCCTGCACTTTACATTCACCGCCTCAGTGGATCCGCACCCTGGACCCAGAAAGGACGGAGCCCAAGTAGAAACGCACCCATTTTACAGATGAGAAAACAGGCTCGAGTTAAGTGGCTTTCCCAGGCAGATGTAGAATTCCAGCCCAGGACCTCAGGCCACCCTGCCATTACTGCGCGTCCAGGCTCTCTGCAGCCCACACAAAGGCCCGTGTTCACCCAGCAACGCATCAGGGTCATCAATCCTCGACTGTCCCATCGGCACCACAGGCAAAGACAAATGTGACTGAGCACACGTGACCCAAGAGAAGGCCCTGGAGACACAGGCCCAACCAGAGACCGGAAGGGGCGGGACTTAGGGGCCATGCCCCCTGCAGAAGCATGGCGCCCTCACCTCCTTTGGGTGGAGAAGTGGAGCTCTGGCAGACTTGAAAATCGGCACAGGTGTAGACCCTATTGGATAAGACGGGGAACAACCGGCAGAGTGTGTCAGGTGTTCTTGGGGGTCTTCCATCACTAAAATTCTTGAATAAATCGTCTAGCAAAGCGCCTTCATTTTGCGAGCAAAGAAATGGGCTTAGAGGGGTTAGGAGCCTTGATTTTGAGCTGGAAGAGACCCTAGAGCCTCTCCCGTGCCCCTCCCCAGTTTGTGGCCAAGGCCACCCAGCAGCGCCGGGATGTGGACCTTGACTTTTCTGAGTCTAAATCTAGCCAACTTTTCGTGCAGCCCACTGGGGCTTCCTTGGTGGGAATCTCCTCCTCAGAGT
Organism: Monodelphis domestica; assembly: GCF_027887165.1. NCBI lineage: Eukaryota > Metazoa > Chordata > Mammalia > Didelphimorphia > Didelphidae > Monodelphis > Monodelphis domestica. The sequence continues at coordinate 718,612,007 of NC_077227.1, read as the reverse complement.
TAGGAAGGCTTCGAGAGGCAATCAGTGACCAGGGGCTGCCTAGCATCTCACTGTCTCACTAGCGACAACCTCCTCCAGCTGGGGACAGCTCTGATTGTTTTCAAAAGGAAAAGAAAATGTCTCAAGCCCAACTCTCCTTTTTTTCTTCTGAGTTCCGCCCTCTGGAGCCAAGCAGAAGGTATAGAGACACATAATGGCCTTCCAGTTTTACAAACATTTACTAACCACTTCCTATGTGGGAGCCCTTTCAGCTATTGGAAGATAATCCGGTTCTCCCCCAGCCTCAGACTCCTCAGTTCCTTCGACCAGTTCTCGTATGGCATGTTCTCCCTTCCTCCCATCATCCTTGATGGTCGCTTCTGAATGTGTTCTGGTCTATGCGGTTCCTAAAATGAAGTGTCCAGATTTTAATGCAATGCGCTAAGTGCCGCCTGGTCACGGGGAGGGCAGGGTACTCTCGGGCTGGGGCTAGCAGAGCCCAGGACAGCCCTGGCTTTTTTCCACTGGCCTGTCAAACTGTGGACACATCTTAAACTTGGAGATGAAAAATGCCCAGATTTTTTTCCATTGGAACTTTTGCCAGTCACACTTCGCTGGTCATCCTCAAGTTTGGTGAAGATTCATTTTTAACCAGAGTGGGCCCTGACTAAACGTCACTTCCTTTTATTGATATGTCGTCGGGGTCTTTTGGGGTCCCGCCATCCAATGTACCACCTCCTCTCTCTCTCTTCATGGCATCTGAATATTTGAGAAGCCCAACTTCTCTGCCTTTATCCAAGTCATAGATAGGTAAAATATTAAATAGCACAGAACTAACAAGAGTGGGGCTTTCCACTGGAGACATCCCTCAAGATTTCCATGAGTCCATTGATGATTGTCCTTTGGGTCCTGGCATTCTGGCAGAACTCGGGCTGCCCAACTGGGCTGTCTTCTACCCCACATTTCTATCCTGTCTACATGGATAGTGTGAGAGGTTTTGACAAGGACTTGTACGGAATCTCAGTTTATTCCACGTAAAGCATTTTCCTCATCTCTGCCCCAAATGGGACTACATTGGTCTTCTCCGGTTTTGTAGCATCTCTCCCATTTTCTAGGATCTTTCAAAGGTCATCAAATCAACTTAACAGTTAGCAGTCACCTCTGCCAGTTTTTCCAATACCCAAGATTTCATTGTAGCTCTGTTAAGAAAGCTAGATGCATCTTATCTTCTTTCTTATCTTGAGTTTCAACTTCCTGTTCACTTTTTTCTCTCCTTCCATAGTTTGCTTCTTAGAAGTTGACCAGAAGGTTAGTTCAGCCTCTCTCCATTTTGTTATTATCTCATGTCCATTGCAAAGGAGTTCTCTCTCTTCTTTGATAAACTCCTCTGCCTCCAGTGGACCCAACCCACATTTATGATCTTTAGCATTCATCCTTGCCTCAGCTCCTAGGCTTCACCTGGTTTTACACTATTCCTACGGGCAGGTGGCTCTCTGTTGCATTCCTCCACAGTTTTCACTGAGGATCTTTGTCTGGTGTGGACGTGAGTTCCCTGTGTGGCCACATCCGTCTCCTTGGACAGTTCTCTTCATACTCTCACCCAGTGCTGCCCACTGAATTTTGTTCTTGAGAACCTTTAGATTTCTCTTGAGCTGACTTCTCCCAGAGAATGCTGGGTTGTTGGAGCCCTCCCTACCCTTTCTCTGAACCCTTTCAAGTGTCTGGCTTTCCTCTTAGCAGGCAAATAAGAGAAAAAATTAAAATTATCTGGCATCACCAAATCATGGTTATGAATACTGCTTGCCACCTTGGGCCATCAGTCCCTTTGGTGGGGGAGCTCACCTCCTCCTTCTCATCTGTTAGTTCTCACTCTCACATCTTGATGAAGTGGGCACAGCTTCTTTTGGGTAACAGGGAAGCCGAAGTGCAGAGGTTAAAGTGGTCCATTTGCTATCACACGGTGGTGAAGCTCCAGATAACCAGAATCCACTTCTACCAATCCTTGTGTTTCTCTTTTTAGGGTTGGCAAAAGTTATCAAGAAGGTTGGTTTGGTTTGGTGTTTGTTTTGTTTTTTCAAATGGACAGGGGGCAATTAGGTGGCCCAGTGGATTGAGAGCCAGACCCAGAGACAGGAGGTCCTGAGTTCAAATTTGGCCTTAGACTAGCTGTGTGACCCTGGGCAAGTCACTTAACCCCCATTGCCTAGCTGTTACCATTCTTCTGCCTTGGAACCAATACACAATAATGATTCCAAGGCGGAAGGTAAGGAGTTTTTTTAAATGGACAGCGTAGTTTCTGCGTAGTTCTCCAGTATTAGAAGAGTCCCACCGACTCGGTCTGCCAAAGCCAGGTTTCATCTAGGAAAGCAAATGGCAGATTCAAAGTCAATGTTAAGTTAGGCCGAAATTCCAGCTTTGCTTTTGTCCATGAAATTCGGTTGCAGTCATGTGAGGACTTCACGTGGGTCTTCTGGGCCCAGAATCTATATGAGAGAGGAAAGATGATATCCCAGAAGGCTAATTGACTGTTAAGTGAACCATGAGTTTCCATCACATGGGCGGATCCCACATAGGAATGTTTGAAATGGTCAGACACGTGTGTGTGCGCACGCACACACACAATGACATTTTTTCCACCTTGTTATATTCCTGCACCTTATAAAGAGACTCCTCGGTAGGAAGGGACCCTGCTAGAGATTTTTTTGGATGAGTAAAAGGCCCCCCGTAATGTAAGCTCAGACCCCCTTGTGTGCGGCGTGGTTCCACCCAGGGGGACTCCTGGCTGGCACCCTTTTCCTGCCCGCAGCCCGTGATGAGAACACAAAGCCTTCAGGGGCGAATTCTTAGAACTGGGGACAAAGAGGCAGCTTCCTAGCCGAGCTCCCTCGGGAACAAAATCGCACCACTGTGTCCACAACTGCAGTGTCTTGAGTGGGCAAGTGGTTCTGCAGGCTTAGGAGATATACTTCCCAGAGGAAATGAATTGGCATCCATCAGGGGCCAATCGCAGCCCTTCTGACCTTCGTAGGACCAGCTAGCCTTGAAGCACGTAGTCTGACAGGGGTTGCTGATAAAAAGTGGATGCGAGAACGTGGAGGACAGTGTGCGTCAGTCATTTCTGTGCCAAGGGAATATGCCGGTGCCCTGGATGCAAGTCGGGAGTGACTGGCGATTTGCTTCTCTTTGCCTCGCGTTCGCCCTGAGCTTGAAGCTTGCCTGGTCAGCCAAGGGCTCTACATCCCCCCGACCCACCCTAAGAGAGTCAAATTCAGTCTAGGGGAGGGGAAGGAGGACAGCAATGCACATAGGGCGTTCCTTGGTCCTTTGGGGCATCTCATGATAACTGGCATTTAGATAGAGCAATCTCTAATGGCGAGAAGCACTTTAGAGACATACCCTGCCCTGAGATAAAGCGGAAGGAGAATCATGTAACTATGGGGGGAAATGTGGGAAATGTATGCATTTGTTTTGCTGAACTATATATCTTACAAGGGAGACTACTATGGTGGGGTGGGAATTGCTGGGGAAAAGAAACTTTTATTTTTTGAAGAGCAGCATTAAAGCATTTCCCAAAAATGTAGTTGACACGTGTGCTATTTTATCTCTAACATGTGTGCGTAAATTTTCTTAGAGAAGAAAAATAAATCCATAACTATTTGAAACATCCTTATTCCTATTCAAAAAATGTTTCTTAATAATCCCACTTGAACTGTAATTTTGATAGCAGCTTGGACAATAGCATCGGAGAGTTAGAGCTAGAAAGCGTCCTTAAAGGCCATCCAGATAGACCACTCCACCCCCTTTTTATAAATGAGGAAACAGGCTCAGAGGTTAAATTTGCTTAATTATTAATTATTCTAGGGAGTGAGTTAGTCTTCAAGGAACGTTAATAGTTCTTGTTTCCCCTTTTGAAGTTCAAGGAAACCTTCTGAGGTAAATTAGATAGGTGAGATTATTTCCATTAACAGATAAGAAAATGAGGTCCAGAGACTCGTGATTTGAAAAAGACAGAAAATGCCCTAGTTGTGATCTCCCCAGGCTCATTCCACTGTCTGAGAGAACCTAGCTAGGACACTGACACTAGCCCCTTGTTATAACAGGATTCATTTGTTCAGTAAGCATTTTTCTATGTGCTAGGGGTTAGGGACAAACAGGTACAAACTGGAAAGACATGGAGTAGGGAGCTGGAGTGTCTTTTTCAAACAATGAGGAACAGCAGAGTGGTTCCCCAACACTCTCCATCTCCTGACTCACTGTCTCTTCCCCCTTACCTGTAAATTCCACCTTCCTCTCCATTTCCTGGCTTCTTTTCAAATCCCATCTTCCTTTCCTAATCTTCCATAGTGATAATGCCTTCCTTCCGTTGACTATCTCCAGTTTATCCTGTCTATCTATTGTTTGTACATGCAAATAATCCCCAACTTTCTTGGAAAAACATTCGTAGTGTAAAAATGGAGATTTGAACCCCAGACTTCAATCCCCAGAAGTCCTTGCTAGTTCCCAGATTGCCCTATAATCTCCCTGAGTCCTCACCTGAGTTCGAGAACACAATGGCTATTTAAACTGACTGTACCGCCTACTTGAGGCCCTTCCTGCTTCTGCTTCCAAGCACACGCTTCTCTAGAGATGTAGTAGGTGAAATAGAATGGGCCTTTCGGCCCTCCCAGGCACGTGCTATCTTATTTTGTATTTTCTTTATTTCTTAATCTTTAATAAACCTCATAAAAATATAATACTTTTAGCAGAGAAACTAAATTTAAATGTTACACTAGAAAACAGTGAATGTTGATACACTGAACATGTACAAAATAGGAAATTTGGTTCCTGAGATCACCAAAATGGTAGTCTTTCACTAGAGTACTAAAAATTTACTTTCCTGCATGCAATTTTTGTAACAAAATATTAATTCCAATAATATACACTTTTCCTAATACAGTAACCATGAAATAACCCATAAAATGCAGTAGACAAAATAAAATTGGTAACATGCAAAACATTTATTCTCACGAATTAATTCCCTGGAATTCTCTGACCTTTTGAGCTACCATGTCAATTTTTTTTTTAATTTCACTTCAGATAACATTTACTTTTCATAATACATGAAATCTACATTCCCATAAATACTTCCCTTTTTTGAGATAAAACAAGATTTGTGAACACCAACAGGAGCCATAGACATTCTGGCAATAAATTTTACCAAATTGCTTTATTTTCTCCCTAAACCACATCCCTGACTGCAGACTTGGACTTTAGAGTCCAAAAGACTTGCGTGATTGCAATGTGAATCTTGAGTTTTAAAGGTAAGCAATAAAAATATACGATGATTGCACAGGGACTTTACAGCAGGGTGGTGAAGCTAGTTGCCCTAGTTGCCTCTCATTTTTCTTCTCTACTGCACCTGCTCAGAAAAGTGCTCAGTATACCAACACAAAAGTAAAAATGAGATTTGTAGTAAAATCACAAAAATGCTAGAAGTCATTCATGAAAGTCAAACCCAGGAATGTGGCGGATTGATTGTAATTTTTGTATATCTCCCCATTCGCCTGTGAACTCCTTATAATCAGGAATTGTCTTTCAACTTGGAGAACATCAGTGGCTCAGATAAATCGTATGGGACCCTCTCTTCATTGGTGGAGAGCGACTATTTGCCTGCTTGGGGCGGGGGTGGGGGCAGAGGAAGAGTCAGTGAGAGTAACCTGGGATGGTTCTAATGTCTACCTTCAAGAGAAGAGAATCTCTTAAGGTTGCTGCTGTAAGAGAAACACTGGGAAGAAGCCCTGTTTTCTGCATTAAGAAATCACATTCAGAAGGGAGGCAAGTAGCCTCGTGGATGGAGAGCCTGACTTGGAGATGGGAAGTCCTGAGTTCAAATGTGACCTCAGACACTTCCTACCTGGATGATCCTGGTCAAGTCCCTTCACCCCCATTGCCTAGCCCTTACCACGCTTCTGCCTTGAAATTAATACACGATATGGATGCTAAAACAGAAGGTCAGGGATTTTTCCATAGGAAATCGAATTCAGAAGTTTATCTTGAACCTAAAACGACATCACCCAGACTAGTAATATTTAAGGGAGCAGGCAGACCTAATTTTGATCCATAGAATGGCCAAGTGTGTGATCCCCAACCTCCCGCTTCTGGCAGGAATGGAGGGAGAAGATGCTGGAGATCCCTAGGAGAGCCTCTCTACAAGCCACACACAAATGCATGTTCATTTTGTTGTTCAGTCCCGTCCAGCCTTTCGTGACTCAGTTGTTTTGAGTTTTGTTTTTGTTCTGGGGGGGGAGGGGTAGCAAAGATCATGGAGTGGTCGGCCATTATCCGGCCTATCTTGCAGATGGGGAAACTGAGGCAAACAGCGTTACGTGACTTGCCCGGCGTCACACAGCTAGGAAGTATCCGAGGCCAAACTTAATCTCGGGTCTTCCTCACTCCAGACCCGGCGCTCTGTCTGTCCATTGTGCCTCCTAGTTAGTGTGTGTGCGCGCACACATGCTGGAGCCGGTTCATAGCAGCTCCCAAGAGCTAATTCCATGTTGAGGCATTTTGCACGCCAATTGTTAATCACAGCTCCTGACAAATGGTATTTGTCGCTGTAGAAGAACTGATGTCAACCACAGCGGCGTGTATTTTCAAAACACGATTGTCTCCTTTTAAATGATTGTGATTTAATAATGAATATCTGAAAGCAAACTTAACGGCATTTTGTTCTTACAGTACCAGGAAGAAAGTCCAGCTACATCAGCCACTTCCCAGCGGTGTGACCCTGGTCAAGTCACTTGACCCCCATGGCCCAGCCCTTACCGCTCTTCTGCCTTGGAGCCAATACACAGTATTGACTCCAAGACGAAAGGTGGGAGTTAAAAAAAAGTCCAGCGACAAAACTGTTAGAAATGTTTCCTAAACTCCTCACCTGGCTCTGTTTAAATCGCCAGCTGCAGCCATCTCTTAACATTTCCACATCTGAAGTAGAGTAAGTTAATCGTGTTGGAAATATTTCTGAATGCAGTGGATTCTGTTTTTCACTCTTCTAATAAAAATCACCCTGAGACAGAAACAGCAGCGAAGAGACCTTGAAGTGGAATTGACGAAAATTGGTCCAGGATAGGCGGCGTGTAATGGACGAGCCGTGCGCTCGGAGCTCGCATCTTCGGTGCATTTTCTCCTCACTCTGGTTTGGCGAAGAGATCAGCCAACACGGATTCCTTGCGAGCCCTTCCTTAGTGCCTGGCAGTCTTGAATTTTCATGACTTTCAGCAGCATGTCAGCCAAGATCAACGAACATTCAGAAAGTACAGACACCATAAGGGTTCTGGAAATCTAGACAGCTCTTAAGTTGAAGGAGGGAAACGAGCATTATTTAGAGCCTACTGTTAACAAATTATCTCCTTTAATGGTGGTTAGATGCTCTTGTTATCCTTATTTTACAATTGAGGAAACTGAGGCAATCAAAGGTTAAGTGAGTGAGGCAGGGACATACAAGGAGAATCAGACTTGCCTCCCTGACTCCAGGCCTGTGGAGTCTAGCTGCCTCAAATGGAAGGTTTGAGAAATGGATACACTTAAAGACATTCCATTTAATAAATTTAATAATGTCCTTTTCTAAGAATGTTAACTAGAAATATAATTCAGCTGATGAACGTGTATCTTTTATTGGACAGAAACAACCATGAAAGCATTTTTTAATTGTTTCGATTTACCAGAACCATTAACTTAGCCTTAAAAAAAAAAAACTAAATTCACCATGGACTGCTGATTAGGGGGGGAAAGTGTTATTTTTTATTTTTTTATTTTTTTAAGCCCTCACCTAATGTCTTGGAATCAGTACTGTGTATTGGCTCCAAGGCAGAAGAGTGGTAAGGGCTAGGCAATGGGGGTCAAGTGACTTGCCCAGGGTCACACAGATGGGAAGTGTCTGAGGCCAGATTTGAACCCAGGACCTCCTGCCTCCAGGCCTGGCTCTCAATCCACTGAGCTACCCAGCTGCCCCCTGGAAAAAATGTCATTTAAGTGGAATTTGAAAACATAAAATTTATTTGAGCCATTTTTAGGGTTATGCAGATAATATAGAAATCAAACAACATTCCAATCCTTGCTATTATATCAAAAACTAACAAATCAGTAGCATTGTTGCATTTAGTGGTACTGAAGGGAAAGAGGTTTCCATTTAATGAGCAGAATTTGTACAGAAGTGAGTGAGACATAACTTAATAGTAGGTCACATACCAGGTTAATTGACTTGATATATGTAGATATATCCAGGTAGATGGACTAATGAACAGATAAACCAATGGATGGATGGATGGATGGATGGATGGAGAGAAATATATATCAATTTATTGGGAAGAGTTAATGGATTAAGATGCAGCTTCATTTGTCAAATCATGGTTGCAACCATAGTTTGGCTTTGGATACAACAGCATGCCAAAAATCAAGGAAAACCTTCTGCAAGAACCAATTAGTTTTATGGAATTTACAATAAAGAGTATATGAGGGGGCAGCTGGGTATCTCAGTGGGTTGAGAACCAGGCCTAGAGGCAGGAGGTCCTAGGTTCAGATCTGGCCTCAGATACTTCCCAGCTGTGTGACCCTGGGCAAGTCGCCTAACCCCCATTGCCTAGCCATTACTGTTCTGCCTTGGAATCAATACACAGTATTGACCCCAAGATGGAAGGTAAAGGTTTATTTTTTTAAGTATATGGGTATTTTTGTTTTTAATTATTTTATTATAAACAAATTATTTTAATTTTTATTATATATAATTCTATATTCCATAAATAAATATTTTATCATGTTTATACATTGTGGGCTACCCATTCTTTATATAAGTAAAATTGATCATATATATATATATATACACACACACACACATACACACATCATTTTTTCCCCACAACCTGGTTATTTTACAAACATTTGTCAGCATACCATTGTGTGTTTGTGTATGTGTGTGTGTGTGTGTGTGTGTGTGTCTATATAACAGAGTAGATAGAGATCTGGCCTTACAACCAAGAAGACCTGAGTTCAGATCCTGCATTGCAGAGATGGCATCAACCTCCATTGATTAGAGGGTGTTTCCTTCTCTGAGAGTTGCCTGGACCAATGAAATCAACAGGTTCACTCCTTATCACCTACAGTTTCTATTTCTCTTTGCACATGTTTCCCTGTGCCCTTGAGAACAGAAATTTCCTGCTTTCCCCAACACCTAGTACAAAGTAGGTGCTTTATGGATTCTTATTGCATGAAAGAATGAATGGATGATTAGATGGATGGACCAAACACATAGATAGACTGGTGACACGTGAACAGGTGGACAGACAAATGGACTGATGAACAGATAGCTATCTGGATGCATGATGGATAAACAGATGAATGGATAGACAGAACAGGTGTATGGATAGATAGATGGACTAATGAACAGATAAACCATGGATGGATGGATGGATGGAGAGAAATGCTGAAAAGAAAACCAGGTACATTTTCACAATGTCAGCAGCTCAGAATATGTTCATGGCCCACAAAGAGCGCAGCTATGAATATTCTTGTATGGGTTTTTTTCCTTATGATCTCTTTGGGGTACAAACCCAGCAGTACTATGGCTGGATCAAAGGGCACTCAGTCTTTTAGTGCCCTTTGGGCATAGTTCCAAATTGCCCTCTAGAATGGTTGGATCAATTCACAGCTCCACCAGCAGTGAATTAATGTCCCTAGTTTGCCACATCCCCTCCAACATTCATTACTTTCCTTCACTATCATGTTAGCCAATCTGCTAGGTGTGAGGTGATACCTCAGAGTTGTTTTGATTTGCATCTCTCTGATTATAAGAGATTTAGAACACTTTTTCATGTGCTTATTAATAGTTTTGATTTCTTTAACTGAAAATTGCCTATTCATGTCCCTTGCCCGTTTATCAATTGGAGAATGGCTTGATTTTTTTGTACAATTGCTTTAGCTTTTTATATATTTGAGTAATTAGACCTTTGTCAGAGGTTTTTGTAATGAAGATTGTTTCCCAATTTGTTGCTTCCCTTCTAATTTTGGTTACATTGGTTTTGTTTGTACAAAAACTTTTTAATTTGAAGTAATCAAAATTATTGATTTTACATTTTGTGACTCTTACTATGTCTTGCTTGGTTTTAAAGTCTTTCCTTTCCCAAAGGTCTGACATGTATACTATTCTGTGTTCACCTAATTTACTTATAGTTTCCTTCTTTATGTTCAAGTCATTCACCCATTCTGAGTTTATCTTGGTGTAGGGTGTGAGGTGTTTATCCAGACCTAATCTCTCCCACACTGTCTTTCAATTTTCCCAGCAGTTTTTATCAAAAAGTGGGTTTTGGTCCCCAAAACTGGGATCTTTGGGTTTATCATAGACTGTCCTGCTGAAATCATTTACCCAAGTCTATTCCACTGATCCTCCTTTCTGTCTCTTAGCCAGTACCAAATTGTTTTGATAACCACTGCTTTATAGTATAGTTTGAGATCTGGGACTGCAAGGCCCCCTTCCTTTGTATTTTTTTCATTATTTCCCTAGATATCCTTGATACTTTGTTCTTCCAAATGAACTTTGTTGCAGTTGTTTCTAATTCAGTAAACATTTTTGGAAGTTCAATGGGTATGGCACTAAATAGATAAGTTTGGGTAGGATGTTCATTTTTATTATATTGGTTCGTCCTACCCATGAGCAGTTAATGTTTTTCCAATTGCTCAGTTCTAATTTTAATTGTGTAGAGAGTGTTTTGTAGTTGTGTTCAGGTAGTTCCTGTGTTTGTCTCGGCAGATAGATTCCTAAGTATTTTATATTGTCTAGGGTGATTTTAAATGGAATTTCTCTTTCTAATTCTTGCTGCTGAGATGTGTTGGAAATATATAGGAATGCTGATGACTTATGTGGGTTTATTTTGTATCCTGCAACTTTGCTAAAGTTGTTGCTTATTTCGATTAGCTTTTTGGTTGAATCTCTAGGATTCTTTAAGTAGACCATCATGTCATCTGCGAAGAGTGATAACTCTTGGTCTCCTCTTTGCCTATTTTAATGCCTTCAATTTCTTTTTTCTTTAATTGATACTGCTGGTGTTTCTAGTACAATGTTAAATAGTAGAGGTGATAATGGCCATCCTTGTTTCACTCCTGATCTTATTGGGAAGGCTCTAGTTTATCCCCATTGCAGATGATATTTGCTGATGGTTTCAGATATATACTGTTTATTATTTTTAGGAAAGACCCTTCTATTTCTATGCTTTCTAGTGTTTTTAATAGGAATGGGTGTTGTATTTTATCAAAGGCTTTTTCTGCGTCTATTGAGATAACCATGTGATTTTTGTTGGTTTGCTTGTTGATATGGTCAATTATGTGGATGGTTTTCCTAATATTGAACCAGCCCTGCATTCCTGATATAAATCCTACTTGATCATGGTGGATGACCCTTCTGATCACTTGCTGGAGTCTTTTTGCTAGTATCCTATTTAAGATTTTTGCATCTATATTCATTAGGGAGATTGGTCTATAATTTTCTTTCTCCGTTTTTGACCTACCTGGCTTTGTGTCATAAAAGGAGTTTGGTAGAACTCCCTCTTTGCTTATTATGTCAAATAGTTTGTATAGTATTGGGATTAGCTGTTCTTTGAATGTTTGCTAGAATTCACTAGTGAATCCACCAGGCCCTGGGGATTTTTTCTTATGGAGTTCTTTGATGGCCTGTTGGATTTCTTTTTCTGATATGGGATTATTTAAGAATTCTATTTCTTCTTCTGTTAGTCTAGGCAATTTATATTTTTGTAAATATTCATCCATGTCACCTAGATTGGCATATGTATTGCCATATAATTGGGCAAAGAAGTTTTTAATGATTGTTTTAATTTCCTCTTCATTGGAGTCAAGTTCCCCCTCTTCATCTTTGATGCTGTTAATTTGCTTTTCTTCTCTCCTTTTTTTAATTAGATTGACCAGTACTTTGTCTATTTTGTTTGTTTTTTCAAAGTACCAGATTCTTTTCTTATTTGTTAATTCAATAGTTCTATCATTTTCAATTTTATTAATTTCTCCCTTAATTTTTAGGATTTCTAATTTGGTTTTCTTCGGGGGGGGGGGGGGTTAGTGTTTGTTGATTTGACTGATACATAATAAGGTCCTGAGGCTGTTCTTTTCTCAAGGTCTTTGGTCCATAAATTTGGGGAGTCGATTATATTCACTGCTTCATCAGGTAGTTGTTTCTTGTTTTCATTTTTTTAATTCCTTTGATTTTGATCTGAACCTGTGACCCCCTCAACCGATAACACAGCTATTCTGCAGTTTATATTCTTTAAAAAAGTTGCCTGAATGAGCCACTGAGAGGTGAAGTGATCCCTGGGATCCTACAGCCTTGTGGATATATAGGGAAGCAGCACTAAAATCATGCCACCTGGAATCTAACAGAAGTCCTCCCTCTCTGTGGGCTGTCTCTATACATCTATGGAATCCAGAGCTGGAAGGGACCGTGGAGAGTTGTCCCTTCATTTTTTCATTTTTATTTTTTACAATTATTTTCTGACATTTTGCAATTCAGACTCTCTTCCCTTCACTCCCCATTGACTCCCCAGGAGGTAAATGGTCTGCTTTCATGGAATACATATTTCCATATTCCCCATGCCTTGAGAGAAGACATATATCACACATTCAATTAAAAAACTCATAAAGAAAAATAATGTAAAGGATGATGTGCTTTGATCTGCACTCAGATTCCAACAGTTCCTTATTTGGCTGTGGGTAGCATTTTTTATCATAAGTCCCTTCTACTCCTTTCTTTTTACAAATGAGGAAACTGAGGCTGAGAGAGAGTTTATCACTTACCTAAAGTGACAGAGCAAATAGTAGAGCCAGTATTTAAACTCTTCTCGTTCACTGGATTGACTTTTTCTTTCTTTTTTAACCCCATACCTTTTGCCTTAGAATCAATATCAAGTATCACTTCCAAGGCAGAAGAATGATAAGGGCTAGGCAATGGGGGTTAGTGCCTTGCCTAAGGTCACACAGCTAGGAAGTGTCTGAGGCCACATTTGAACCCAAGATCTCCCAAGCCTGGTGCTCTATCCACTTGAACCATTTAGTTGCAACTACTTTGTATTTTTTTTTAAACAGTTTATCAGGGGGCAGCTGGGTGATTCAGTGGATTGAGATCCAGGCCTAGAGATGGTAGGTTTTGGGTTCAAATCTGTCCTCAGACACTTCCCAGCTGTGTGACCCTGGGCAAGTCACTTAACCCCCATTGCCTAGCCCTTACCACTCTTATGCCTTGGAGCTAATACACAGTATTTATTCAAAGAAGGAAGATAAGGGTTCAAATAAAAATTTAAAAAAAATGTATCCATGTATATGCCCTACCCCTCAGTATAATGTAAATTCCTTATGAGCAGGGTAGATTTAGACTTTCTGCCTTTGTAGCCCCTTCCCCTGGTAGAGGATACTATGTGTCCATAGTAGAAAAGGAAAAAAAACATGAAAAAAACCATAGGAAAAGTGTCAGAACATCTGAATTAGATGTCTAGCTACTACTAGGTAATATTCATTGGGCCTCAGTTTCCTCATCTGTAAAACAAGAACATTGGACTAGAGGATCCTTTAAGTCTCAGCTCTAAATCTATGACCTTATGATTCTATGAATTGAATGGAGTTAGGAGCAATGGGCTCCCAGCCTCCACTTTGGAATGACTCCATTATTAGGAAATATTTTCCTATCCCCCAATCTGCCTCTCTACAACTCCCACCATTGTTTTTCCCTGTAGGGTCAAGCAAAACAAGCAAAGAAATCCCTCCTGCGTAAGCTAATATTTCAAATCTTGGCGAGTGTAGCCTTCAACTCCCCAGGCTTTCCCTCTTGGCATGTTTCCACAAAGAGTGAGGCCTCTGGCTGGTCCATATGGGTAGACCCTACCTCTCCAGCAAGACAGGGAGTTTTCCCAGGGCTCAGTCCCTTTGTAGTATCCTTACCCCTACCCCAACTAAGTAGAAGTCCCTGGAAAATGTATAGGGGCTGAAATGTCTAAAGTCTCTGTGGGCCAGTATTTCCTGTGGAGGCCTCCCAGTTTCCCCCGTGATAAAGGCTTCTTCTTTTGGCTTTTTCAAGGGTTTTCTTGCTCCTTCCCTCCTCTCCTTCACTCCCCCCACCTCCTTTTCCATCTCCCATTTCCTCTAATACCCACTCCTTCACACAGCTTTTGGGGGTGTATAATTAGAAATCTGTTACCCTAAAAACTACATTTCACGGGAGCCCACTGACTTCCTGTCATTACGTACTTCCTATAGACAGGCGATATATTGGGTGAGATTCCTGGTCTTGGGCTCTTTGCTTCCTGGATTGCAACCGTAGTGGCAAGTGGGGTTTCGAACAGCTTGATTAGCCATGGGCACGTGGTGACTTATTTTGTTACCTTTTTATTTTGTCACTTCTAATGATCATTAATAAATCTCTTAAAATATAATATTTTAAATTATTGTAGATTAATTTTAATTTTTACAGGGGGGAGCATAAACTTGTAGACTCTGTGACCCTGGGCAAGGCATTTAAACTCTTAAGGCTCTAAGCAACTCTCTAAGATGCCAAGTTACCAAATGACTAAGTTGCAAAACTTCCAAATTTACTTTTGTCCCTTGAGAACTTGAATTCAAGGAACTCCCAAACTGACTCTTGTCCCAGACTGAACAATAACCCATCAAGCAAGCACCCATGAAGCACCCTGAAGAGGAGTGAAGAGATACTCAAATCTCAATTTCCCTTTTGGGGTTCTTGGTTGCTCTTACTGTATTTAAGCCCCTTCCAGATACCTTAGCCTCAGACTACACCTTGTTCCCAAGCCCCTGGGAAACTGGTCAGTTGTCCTTGTTTTCCTATACTTTCCAAGTATATATATGAGACACCAAGATCTTTAGTTGGGTGGAAATTCCCATTTGTGGTGCATTTTCCTGGAGGCAATGTTCCCAGAGTCTCAGAGCCTAGCTTGGTGTGGTGGTATTGGCTTGTGTGTGCTCATGACTGTGTGTGGTGGCCATAAGAACTCTGGTCTTCCTTGTCCTGATTAAAGACTTGTTCTCTTTAACCACGTTAGTGGTTCTGTGTTTTTCCTGTGTGACACCAAACAGCATGGATTGGTGCATTGGGAAGAGTGGGTTTCTTCACCTGGGAGTTCCCTAGACCATTTAAATCATGCATCCAGTCCCTTTCCCTGTCCCTAAACAAGTATGACAGAACTACAAACATGTTTGAGATGGGGGGGGGGGTTGTTGTTTGGCTGATTCATTTTTATTTTCTGAAGAAGTTTTAAATCTCAGAAACTTGTACAAGAGTAACTAAAGCTTCCTCAGAGGGGAGAGAGAAGCTTTAAGGTAGGAAGATAGAGAAAGGATAGAAGTTTTTGATACCACGAGGGGGATGATGGAGTCGAAGTAGAGATATGAGGTGGCAGGAATGAGTCTTTATTAATTATCAATAAGCCACAGCCAAGCTCTAATCAAAGGACCCTTCCGAAGGCTTTTACCAGTCCAAAGATCCAGATTCAATACCACACAGGTCGGAGAGGTGATAGAGAAAGATTAAAGATGGAGCCTGGCCCAAGGCCAGGCTCCAGAAAGGACAGCCATCAGTGCAAGCTGGAAGGGAGGAAGAGCAGAAGAGAGCAAGGCGGAGCTGTCTGGGCCCTATTTATATGCAAATATACACAGTACACAGGGATGATCATCATTGGTTAATGACAAGGTATAGGTGTGGTTTCTCTTAACCAGGTGAGCACAAAGAAACCTGTGTTTCCACCTAACCTGGGGGAAACTGGGGTCAAGAGTCAGAGGCTTTCCCAGCCATGTGCAATACCGAGCATGCTCAAGACTGAGTATGTTCTCTTCTAAGGCAATCTGTACATACCGACTGTTCCCCTTGCCCATAGCTAGGGGTGGACTGCTACAGTAACAATGAGGGTCTGAGAGAGACACAGAGACAGAGAGAGAAGAGAGAGAGAGAGAGAGAGAGAGAGAGAGAGAGAGAGAGAGAGAGAGAGAGAGAGAGAGAGAGAGAGAGAGAGAGAGTTGGATGTAATGAAAATAACTGAACAACAAATTAATACTATCTTAACTCTAAAACTTCCACTCCCAATTCTGCTCTTGGAGGCCAAGCAGAACAAATCTAATCCATATTCTAGGCAATAGCCCTTCAAAGACTTGAGATAGCAATCATACCTCTCTCCCATGGTATCATGTCCATCTCCCAAATCCCTAGGTTTGTCTCTGCCAAGATCCTTCTATCCATCCTTAGAAGGCATGAGCTTTCTGAATGCCCTTTTACCATCCAGTCACCCTCTGGCTCTCCTCTAGTTAACCAATATTGTTGTTCAGCCTTGTCCAACTCTTCATTTCCCCATTTGGAGTTTTCTTGGCAAAGATCCTGGAGTGGTTTCCCATTTCCTTCTCCAGATCATTTTACAGATGAGGAGACTGAGGCAAACAGGGTAAAGTAATTTGCTCAGGGTCACAGAGCTAGGAATTTCTGAGGATGGATTTGAACTCAGGAAGATGAATCTTTCTGACTCTAGGCCTGGCACCTTATCCACTGTATCACTTAGCTGCCCCAGCTAATAATAGTATTTATATAGCCCTTTAAGGTTTGCAATACACTTTGCCAAGATCATCTCATCTGATCCTTACCATGACCATAGGAAATAAATGCTATGATTATTCCCTGTTTTATAGTTGAGGAAACTGAGGCAAAGGTTAAGACACTTGGCTAGTCACACAGATACTAAGGATCTGAGGCCAGATTTGAACTTTGGTCTTTCAGTCTCCAGGCCCAAGACACTTAGATGCCTCAGTAGCTGCCTTTTATCTGTAAAATTAAGGAGTTATATTAGATGACCTCTGAGGTCCCTTCCAGTTTGACATTTGACCCCATAATAATTATAATAACTTTATCAGGGGAAATGCTCACTAGGAAAATCACTGGCCTGAACATCCCCTTTAGACTTCTCCCAAAGAAAATGTTGACCCGTATATAGCATCTTAAGATTTACAAGAGCAATTCTGTGAGTTAGACAGCATTATCCCTATCTTATGGATGAGAAAACTGAGCCTAAGCTAGATCAAGGGACTTGCAGCTATAAAATCTCAAAGGTCAGACTTGAACATTGGTATTGTGAATCTAAAAATTGCTCAGACTATACCTTAGAAGATTTGGTTAAGCTATTCCCCTATTGTAACAATGCAGGTACTTGGTCAAGAATGTATTGAGAACTTTAAAATTACTCCACCCTGCTCAGACAGTACCTTAGGGGAAGATAAAGTTGTAAACTCCTGATTGAACAATGAAAGGCCATAACTCATACTTATAGTGAAGCTAAAACCTTAAGCTAGGTCTATTTTTAGATCTAATACAAAAGGGTGCTAAGTACCTATAAAGGTTAAATTAGTACCTAAAAGGTCAAGCAACTTACAAAAGGCAAGCTTAGCAAAGAGATGTGAAATACTCAGAAGATATAATCTAATCAGAGAAAGTGATAACAAAAGAAGATGTGAACTAAGAATGGTCAGTCCTGGGGAAAACATCTATTGTGATTGGTAGATGTGAAAATTTAGGGGAGGTGACACAAGAGAAAATTTCTTTAAAAGGAAGGAGAGTTCGAAATTGACTTAATTGGAGTTCCAATTATTTGGAGTTCGTAGTTCAGTTTGGAGTTCGCCCTAGAGGTTGGAGTTTGGAGTTAGTTGGAGGAGCTGGGTCTCTGAACTGAGTTCAGGAGTTGAGAATTTCAGTGAAGGACTGGAGTTTTGCTTTAGGACGATCTTGTGGTGAGTGATTAAAGACTGACTAGTCTCTCTTAAGGCTCAGGCCTAGGCCATTTGGCCTAGGCCCTTCATACTATTTTCTCTTATTCTCTCTCTCCCCCTTTCCTTAATTCCTTCGTTTGTATTAATTAAAATCTCCATAAACCCAGCTGACTTGACTATTTTCATATTTGGGAATTTTTCCCATGGCAACCACTTATTTTTTATTTAAATCAAGACACTAAAAATTATCTTTTTGGCAATTCACAGTCTTGAAACCCACATTTTCACGGTCAGTTTTCCAGGCTTGCCAATCCAGCACTGCCCACCATGTTCCCAAGCCTCTTCCTAACAGACAATTTCACGCTATTGACTCACGTTGAGTTTGCGGTCCACTGAACTGCCCCACTCCCACCCCAGTTTCCCCAAAGAAATGCTTCCCAAGTCAGTCACGAGTTAGGATTCTAAAGTTCAAAATGATTATGGTTTTATTTGATCGAGTCAAAAATATTATTGTTAGAGTGTTTCATCCAATGTCTTTAATAATGATCTAGAAAGAGCAGATAGCAAACCATATAATATCATTCCTAACAGCAATTATAGAGGAAATAAATGTCCAGAAATAGAAACAAACTAGTCCTTCAGCTCATGCCCAAGAGTCTTTCTGACGAGATTCCCCCAGTTGTGAGTGCGTCCCCTCCCCAATACTCTGTATTTATTTTACCTATATTTTGTATTGGCTTATTATCCTTGTACAAATCGTTACCCCCCATCCCCAGTAGAATATAAACTTCTTGGGGTTGGATCTGTTTTGCTTTTTACTTTCTCAGTGTCTAGCACACTGATGGGCACACAGAAGATGTTGCATAAACGCTTGCTAAAATAAACTGAATTAATTTGACTTCTCTTCCCCACCTCCTTCGAAACTCTCCCAGGATCTGAAAACAAGACCCAAAATGCTTCAGGCGAGGGGATCCTGGGACATGGTTTTGGTAGGACGGTTCAGGCCTCCCCAAGGAGTCTCACACCTCATCACCCTCGTGGCCCTCCATGAATCCCTGCAGAACGTTTTTCATATTCTGATAAGAAACAAAGAAAACAGGATATTGTCAAACTCCCATCTGGAAGATTCCATTTCATTTCATAAATATTGATGGTGCCTCTGGTACATATATACTGTCTACATAACCCCAGACGGGCCCCTTAAGTTTTTTCTGGGCAGTTTTATAAGTGGCAAAAACAAGAATTGGTCTGCAGTCAGGAAAGTTCCCCAGAGACCACTGAAATCACAGGTCAGTCTGTCCGTCGGTCTGTCATCTGCCAAGCTCTGTACTGGATGGACACTGAGGGAATTCAATTATGTGTCAATTTGAACAGCTCACTTAAACTCACTGGGGAAGGGAGAGAAAAGAGAGGCGAAACTTTATATGGTTCTTTTTTTTTTAACCCAATACTGTGTGTTTGTTCCAAGGCAGAAGAGTGGTAAGAGCTAGGCAAAGGGGGTTAAGTGACTTGTCCAGGGTCACACAGCTAGGAAGAGCCTGAGGCCAGAACTGAGTATAAGGTTCTATAAGGTGAACAAGATGCAGTCCCTTCTATCTAAGGAATGTTAAGAGAAATATCAGGACCTCTCTGGAAGCTCCCTGAAACACTCTCCCTGCTCAGTTCCTCCTCACTTACCTCCTTCTTTCATAATATCTGAGTTCCTCCAAGTCCTGAATCAAAATCCCTTCAGATAAGAGGATTTTCCTGACCCTGACACCTCCACCCCAGGTGCTGTCCCCTCTCATCCCAGAGTTATTTGGCATCTACTTCATATTGACTTGTCTGTGGTATGTTTCTCCACACCCAAATGGAAATTCCTTGAGGGCAGGATCAGTTGAATATTTTTGTCTTTCTATCTCATGAGCTTAGCACACAGTAAGTACTTAATTATGTATAGATAATTAATCTATCATTATTATATATTATATTTGTTAATATATTCATTTATTCAATTAATTACACAGTATATTGTATAATATTAATATAATCATTATATTACCATAATATATTATATTAAGATGATAAAAATATTAATATAATATATTAGATTAGTATAGTTGATATATTAATATGATATATTGATATGATATATTATATTGTTATAATTAATATAATTAAATTATGGCTGGTATAATTTTTATATTATTATTATATTATATACAACTATGTATAATTATATTAATATATATTTTATATTAATAATTCTATTATATTAATATTAATAATTAACCGTGAATGTTTGTTTGTTGAAATCAAATTGCCCATAATATACCTAGCCCATTGCAGGTCACAAATAAATCATTTGCTGAAACAATGACATTGTCTGGCAAAATACTATCAGCCTACCAGAGTCGAGATTAACCTGTAAAATAGACATCCTAACATTGGATCTGCTTTGGAAAGAACCAAACACGGATTGCAGGAGCTTCCAAGGCTGCTCCTACAGCGTCTCCCTTCTTGTCAGTATTTCTTGGTCCTTGCAAAGATCATCCCGAACGCAAGGGCCAGAGGCCGGAGGCCAAGAAACTGCCAAGGCGTGCGTCCAGCCTCGGCCCTGAGGATGTATTTGCAGGTATCCTTTCCACATCCCAACATTCTCCGCCGTGGTTTCATAAGAAATTAAAAGGGAAAGCGGAGGGTGGGGGGGTACCAAAGCTGGAAGCCCCCCAGAAAAAAGCCTAAAAACTCAGAAATGCATCAAATATACATGTACTATTGTACAATACCGACATTTTAGTCTTTAATCCCATAAATAGACATCATTTCTTTTTTAAAGTGAAAACAAGTAAAAAATTCAACTTTGCAGGGAGAACTCAAAAGCCAAAAAATTTCAAATGGATTTTCGAGCCTGTGGAAAGCGTCTCCCTCTGACCCCAGAAGGTAGTCTTGTGCCACGAGATCCTTCTCTCCACGTTAGCCGTGGGGAAAGGAGCATTTGCCTAGATTTCCTTGAGAAGGCAGGATCAGGGGTAGCGACTGACCGATGTGGGTGGCCTCGACCACACAGAGCGCCTCTACCAGCCACAGCATCTCATGCATTATTGGAGGATGTGGGGAAAAGTTTAAAACCTCCTTCTCAGTTTCCTTCAAAATATTAAGAAATAGGAGGCCGCTAGATGGCTCAGTGGGTTGAGTCAGGTCTAGAGACAGGCAAATCTAGCCTCAGAAATCTCCTAGCTGGGTGACCCTGGGCAAGTCACTTAACCCCCACTGCCTAGCCCTTACTGCTCTTCTGCCTTGGAAGCAATACACAGCATTGATTCTCAGGCAGAAGATAAGGGTTTAAATGTAAATATACATTATATTTATTATTGTTTATAAACATATAATATAGAATTATATATATATTAAGAAATCATATTTCCTTCAGCTCAAAACCCTTTGCAAATTTCCCTATTTGACGACAGATATAAGATAGAGGACGCAAAGCCTTTCATTTGGAAACGAAATAAGGCTTTTGAGAACGTCGTCTTTCTCTCCACCTGCGATGGCTACGGCTCGGGAGCCCGGGAAGGACCAGGCTTCCCTCCATCCATCTCCAAAGCCATGCTGAGCCTTCCCTGGCGGGGAGACCCCTTTGGTGACTCCAGGAAAACCATGGAAGGGAGCGGTCAGGGAAGGAACAGACCACTGACCAGTGAGCTCTGCTTTGGGATGTTAACCCCAAACTGTATTTTAACATATTAAAATAGGCTTTGACATATTTTTGCATCATAAACTATTACTCTGTTGTTATTATGTAATACACATAAATATATTTTATAAAATAAATATTAAATATTTTATCTTCAAAATATGTTTTAACATATTAAAATAGGCTTTGACATATTTTGCATCATAAACTATTACTCTGTTGTTATTATATAATATACATAAATATATTTTATGAAATAAATATAAAATATTTTATCTTCAAAATATGTTTTTAACATGTTAAAATAGGCTTTAACATATTTTTGCATCATAAACTATTATTCTATTGTTATTATGTAATACACAGAAATATATTTTATAAGATAAATATTAAATATTTTATCTTCAAAATATGTTTTAACATATTAAAATAGGCTTTGACATATTTTTGCATCATAAACTATTACTCTGTTGTTATTATGTAATATACATAAATATATTTTATGAAATAAATATTAAATATTTTATAAAATATTTTATCTTCAAAATATGTTTTTAACATTAAAATATGCCCTTTCCTTGTTCAACATTCTCATAAATACTACCTCGAATGTTATCTTCTTGGGGTAGAGGCATTATGTGGAAGAACATGGGGGAAACTGCCAATTCAGGCTTCTCTCTTTCCAAACTGGAAATACTTCAATACTGTTCCATCGCATCCATCATGCCTGACTCGTCATGGCCCTATCTGGGATTTTCTTGGCAAAAATACTGCCGTGGCCTGCCATTGCCTTCTCCTGTACCCATTTTACAGATGATGGAGGAACCACGACAAATACGAGTTAAGAGACTTGCCCAATAAATGCCCAAGGCCAGATTTGAACTCACAAAGTGAGTCTTCCTGATTCCAGACCGAGGCTCTCTCCACAGTGCCACCTGGATGCCCTCAGCTAATTTGATCATAATTGTGCTAGCTCAAAAATTAGGTTAAAAAAGAAGATGGGAAAGCATAGAGTGTGTGAGTGACTTGTCCAGGGCTGCCTGGCAGAGGTGGGATTTGAACCTCCTCTGTGCATCCAGGGGCCACAAGCACGAGGGGTGGTCCGTGGGGGGAGGCAGAAGCACGTTTCCCCAGGAGATGGCGCGGCCCCCTTGGTGTCAGCAGCCAGAGGCCAAACCCACTCGAGCCCATTTGGGAATGTCTTTCCTCTCTGACCCCGTGGAAGCTCCTTCCTCGCGGGGGCCTGTCTGTCCTTGAGGTCTTTCCAGCTCCAACGGGCCAAGTTTATTCTCTACTGATCCATTTTCTAAAATGATTTTGTTTCTTTCTTCCAGATTACATGAACCGTATAAATATGATAACTCGTGTATTTTAAATGATTGAAATTAAATTTGGATTCAGTCATTAGATTAACACCCAGCTTAATTCTGTTACTAATTAACCATTCAAAGGATTGACTGTCTCTTCTCTGCCATCCCAGTCAGACAGTCGCTCATTACCCGAGGAGAGGGGGAGGGGCACTTTTGAGATGACAGACGGGGTCTTGTGGCCCCCCGAGCCAATCCTACGTCCCTCCTGAGCCATCCAGGCTCCTCCCGCAAGACCAACCCAGCCTTCGGGGCCACGTCCGCGCTAGGGAGAGAAGCAGCACAGTCTGGTTCCCAGCGTCTTCCTCTCCCCCGGCCCAGCTCCTTCCTCAGCTCCCCCACCAGAGATGCCGGGAGCCCGGCGACTCACCCTGTGGCCCTTCACGGGGTCTCCACGGCCCCTCTCCAGCTCCACCGCCGACTCGTGCGGCATCTACAGGAAGGAAAAGGAAGATGGGAGGATGGGGGGGGGGGGGTCCAGGGAGCCTCGGTCATGGGAGTGAGCCCCCACGGCCGCCACGTCCACCAAGGAGTCGCCCAACGACACCGTGGAGGAGGGGAGAGCCCGAGAAGGTCCTGGTGTGGCGGGGAGAGGCCACCGCGAGAGGAAGGAAAGCGTGAGCTGCTGGTGATGCCGTCCAGTCGGGTCACGTCAACTCTTCTAGACCCCATTTGGGGTTTCCTTGGCAAGCATACTGGGATGGCTTGCCGTTTCCTTCTCCAATTTCTCATGACTTAAGATGAGGAAACCGAGGCCAACAGGGTTAAGTGACTTGCCCAGGGTGGCACAGTTAATGAGGCCACATTTGAACTCAGCGCCCTAGCTACTGCCTCCCCTAGCTGCCATTTCATTGGATTCCCTCATCTCCCCTACCAGCATCCCAAGCCCCTTCCACTGTCCGCCATTTTCTCCCCCAGGGATCCCCGGGGTCGAAATGGAGGCTGTCCTCAGGGTCACCCACCAGCACTGGCGCAGCCCCGAACAGGCAGCTCAGTGGGTAGTGCAGCAGGTTAAGGACGGACGAGGAGTAGAGATCCGCGTAGCGCATCAGCTGGCTGGCAAACAAGGTCTGGCGGAAGCCGCAGCGGAACAGGCTCCCCATCTTGCCATAGCAGAGGTCCATCTCCCGACTCACCCTCTGGGCAGGAGAGACGGGGCGGCTGAGACGTCCCCCAGCCTCCTCTGGAGGCGTCCCCGGCCGCGCCTCCCCCCCCCCCAGCCTCCTCTGGCGTCCCCGGCCGCCGCCCTCCCCCCCCCCCGCAGCCTCCTCTGGCGTCCCTGGCCGCCCGCCCCCCCTCATTGTTTTCAGGCAGGTCAGAAGGAGCAGCGGAGGGACCCGGGATGCTGAGATCACATTTGAAGTCTCGCCTTCCCGAGGGCTCCGGTTCTGCCCTCCCAAGCCCGCGCCCACCAGCGCTGATGGTGGGAGGGTGGGAAGAGCTGGAGAGAATGGCAGAAGGCGTCTGGGGCAGCGAGGGGGCTCGCTGGATGGAGAAGCAGGGCCAGAGGCGGGAGGTCCTGGGTTCCAGTGGGACCTCGGAGACCTCCTAGCGGGGTGACCCTGGGCAAGCCCCGTCCTTGCTACTAAGGCAGACGGGACGGATTTAGAAAAAAAAGAAGCCGGCTCGGAGCTGTTTGGCCCTCGAGCCAGCAGAGGGTACTGGCGGTCAAGGAGAGGCAAGTGGCAGCCTCGCTCTGCTCTTCAGCCCCATCTCCTGACCTGGGCGGAGAAGGGAAAGCTTCGGGGACCGGCCGCTCCCCGCCTCCCTCCGGCCCCTCCACAAGCGTTACCTGAATCTCTCTCTTGGTGGAGCCGATGTCCTCCAGCCCGCAGCTCCTCCTGTCCATGCGCCTGAGCAGGAATGAAGGGCAGTGAGTGACCCAAGGTCTCCAGGCCGCTCCTCAGTGGCGCCCCCCATCCCCATCCCCTCCCCTAGCCTTTTCCAGTCCCGGGCGGAGCAGAGAATTCTTCCCTTCAACCCGGAGACTCCGTTTTCTCATCTGTAAATTGGGGATCACACGAGACATCCCCGCCTCCCAGGGCTGTTGTGAGACCCAAATGAGACACTGTAGGGAAAGGGTTTCCCGAGGCTCCGGAGGCCGGAAAAATGTCAGCTTTTGTCATCATTGCCTGGATCTGTGCAGTGAAGTAGGGGGAGAGATCAGGCCTCTGAACCAGGAAAACCTGGGGGAGGGTCCCTGCTGGAGGACGAGCCTCGGCCGGTGACACCGTGGGGCCAACCGCCTAGCCGCTCTCTACCAGGGCGCTCGCAGCCTTTCTTGGGTCCCGGACCCACTGGGTGAGCGGCTAGAGAGGCGCCTCTGCCAGCTGCATCCCGGACGTTTAGCCCCGTCCGAATTAGAGGGGTTGCTCCATTCCAGCTAGAGGTGACGGGAAGAAAGGCGGGATCTCCCCCCAAGCTGACCCCCGCTTAAGAATCTCTGCTATGACTCTCCAGTGGCAAGAAGATGCCAGCCGGCCCTGGAGGGGAGTTTCCTCATCTGGGATGTCTCTGCACAAAGGAAATGCTCGGCTCCTCCCTGGCCTTAGGAAGGCCGGCCGGGATGGGGCCTGCTGGGGCCTGCTCCAACCTCCCCTCCCTCACGTATACACCAGTGCGCGTGGAGAGGAAAGGACGGAGGGCTCGCGGGACTGCCCACAGTGAGAGGAGGACAGAGCTGGAGTTCCACAGCCTGAGCTCATGGCTTGTGAATAACTGGCCAGATCTCTCTGTCTCTGTCTGTCTCTGTCTCTGTCTCTCTCTCTGTCTCTGTCTCTGTTTCTCTGTCTCTGTCTCTCTGTCTGTCTCTGTCTGTGTCTCTGTCTCTCTGTCTCTGTCTCCGTCTGTCTCTGTCTCTCTGTCTGTCTCTGTCTGTGTCTCTGTCTCTCTGTCTCTGTCTCCGTCTGTCTCTGTCTCTCTCTCTCTGTCTCTGTCTGTCTCTGTCTCTGTCTCTCTCTCTGTCTCTGTCTCTCTCTCTGTCTCTGTTTCTGTCTCTCTGTCTCTGTCTCTGTCTTTCTCTGTCTCTCTCTCTGTCAATGTCTCTCTGTCTCTGTCTATCTCTCTGTGTCTCTCTCTGTATCTCTCTGTCTCTGTCTGTCTGTCTCTGTCTTTCTCTCTGTGTCTCTCTCTGTCTCTCTCTCTTTCACACACACACACACACACACACACCCCACAGATAGATACACACATCACAACCATACAGATCTTCCTTAAAATTGGACATGAGTTGTGACAAGCTCAGGGCAATGCAGGGCATCCCCAGGAGACTCGAACCCCAGGTTCTACCCCTTGAATCCCTTCAGCCCCTCATTCCCCCCACCATTCAGTCTACCTCCCTCCCCACAAGAGCCTGAGCCTGGGGCTCACTCACTGGTACAGCTCAGCCAAAGACACCTCCAGTTTCTGCAGCTCCTCAAATAGCTCTAGGAAACAAGGAAGCAGAAGGAGGCAGTTGAGGCTCTCAGCTGTCCCCCAGAGCCCCCTTGGCTCCCAGTCCTACTCTGCTCGCAATAGAATGATCAAATCTCTGACTTGAAGAGTTGGAAGAGACTTTGGCAGCAGATCAACCCCTATCTGAATCCCTCCTGTCCACCCAGGGCCTTCCACTAGTCCTCCTGTGGCGCTGGACTCCAGGCCCCTCACCATGCAACTTGTCCTCCCCTGCACGCCTACCAGCTTATCCCTGTCCCTTTTAAAGGGTGCTGCCCAGAACGGAACCCTATACTATAGATGTGCAAGTCGCTAGTACTAAGAGCTCTTCCCTTCGTATGCCTCGAAGTTATCCCTCGAATAGAGACCAAGATCTCCTTTGCTTTTCTTAATGAGGCATAGTCAGCCACTCTTACGCTTACAGACCACTATGTACCCGGGATCTTCTTCAGATCTGATCCCTATCCTTCCACCAACCACTTTATTCTCATGAAGGCTGAGGCTGGAGCCCATTTGCTACTCACTGCCTTGAGGCAGAGTAAATGTAAAAGTCAGTCACATAGAATCATATACTTGATATTGGAAAGGACCTCAGAGACCATGCAACTGGACCCGACTCATTTAGAGGATGTGCTCATTAAATTGTCTCAACTGTTCCTTTTTTTCCTCTTCTTTAGCTTAAAGCAGGAGTTCTTCACCTTTTCTGCAGCCTGGACCCCTTCGGCAGTATGGCAAGGCTTGTGGGGCCCTCAAAATAATTCTTTAAATCCTTGATTTATTTTGGTAGTTGGGTCTTCAGTTGGGTCCTACTCCTGATGACCCTCTGGGCTACGCCCATGGGGCTTTCTTAGCAAGCCTGCTGCAGTGATTTGCTATTTCCTTCTCCAGTATTAAATCATTGAAGGAAATGCCAATTTTCTAATTAGAGCTTAGTGAAAAAAAAAAGGTACTATCACTCTTTTTTCCCCATCCAAGTTCATAGCCTCCCTGAAATCTACCCATAACCCCTCCAAGGGAGAGGTTCCATAACTCTCTCAGGGCACGTTAAGGAGAGACAGACAGACAGACAGAGACAGAGAGAGACAGAGACAGAGAGAGAGGAGAGACAGAGAGACAGAGAGAAACAGACAGACAGACAGAGAGGAAGAGGAAAGAGAGAGACAGACAGAGAGAGAGGAGAGAGACAGACAGAGAGAGAAACAGAAATGGGGGAGAGGAGAGAGAGAGAAACAGACAGACAGAGGGAGAGGAGAGACAGACAGACAGACAGACAGACAGACAGACAGACAGACAGAGAGGAAGAGGAAAGAGAGAGACAGACAGAG
The DNA here is from genome assembly GCF_027887165.1 of Monodelphis domestica. Classification (NCBI taxonomy): domain Eukaryota; kingdom Metazoa; phylum Chordata; class Mammalia; order Didelphimorphia; family Didelphidae; genus Monodelphis; species Monodelphis domestica. The sequence goes on along the minus strand of NC_077227.1, from coordinate 718,584,447 downwards.
AGGAGAGAGACAGACAGAGAGAGAAACAGAGATGGGGGAGAGGAGAGAGACAGACAGACAGACAGACAAAAAGGGAGAGGAGAGAGACAGACAGAGACAGACAGACAGAGGGAGAGGAGAGACAGACAGACAGAGGGAGAGGAGAGACAGACAGACAGAGACAGACAGACAGACAGACAGACAGAGACTGGCAAAAGATGATGCCAAAGCAATAGCTATCAATCCCATTTACAATTTGGTAAAGGCTTATTGGATTGAACTGTATAGGAACTTTTTTCTCCTTCTGGTTGCAGAAATAGTAAATTTCCACCAGAGTCCACTGGGCTTAGGGGAGCCACGAGGAGGTGAGTAATGACTACACTCAGTCCTGGAATGGCCTGTTTTCAGTCTCCTGTTCAATTCTTCACCTTTTTCCTAGTGAAAATAGTTCCTGGATGAACCATAAAATCAGCCCTCAGAGTACTCTGAGTCCTTCCCTTTGTGTCAGGGAAACGAAACACTTCAGTCCTTTGCCATGCTGACCCTGACCTCACCAGTCTGCCCTCAGCCTCCTCTAGTCCTGGGGCCTCTCTCCGGAGATGATTCCCAACCTCCACCCTGTCCCATAATGCTCAGCGCTCTGTCCTCTCCCTCTCTCCTCCCCATCTTCCTTCTCCAGTTCTGCCCACCATTCTCCTGAGCCCAGACAGCCAACTCCCGAGCCAGCTCGGGCACCACGAGGAAGGTACGCCAGCCCTGCCGCTTCTTGGACTTGAGGATGTCGCCAAAGATGTGGTCCCCAATGTACAGGATGTCTTTCCCCCTCACTCCAAGCAGCTCACATACTACATCGGATGAGCCTGGTTTCCAAAAGAAAGAGCAGAGGTCACCCCCTCACCCCCCACATCCCCACAGCACCTCTCTCCCCTGGGGCCAATGGAGTGGCCAAAGGGTACGTTAGGACCATGGTGTCATTTCTCTGGAAACTTACGGGGATTCCCTAAAGCTCTGAATTCCCTGAACAGGTAGGTGGGAGAGATGAGTCCCCCCAACCAAGAAGATTTGAGCAGAAGCCTTGGGGCGGTGTCTAAGGAGAGGAAAGAGGGAACTCGAGGCTCGTGGGGAACTCTCACCTCCAGAGTAGACAGCGCAGTGTTGGTGGGGCCCCGTGTACGTTCCAATGCGTAGCTTCCCTGAGTCCTAATACAGATTAGATTACAGGTTAGAGCCAGGAGTCCCAAGACCCGAGCAAAGAGAAGCCTTTTTTTCCAGATAAGAGGTTGGGTAAGTCTCAAATGTAGGATATGGACGTCATGGAAAATCATTAAGACATAGGAACGGATGCAAAGAAAGAGAGCAGAACCTGGAAACGATTGTATAAACAAGCAACTTTGAAGGACTTGAGAATTCTAATCAACCACAATTTCAGAGGACTCATAATGAAGCTGGTTACCCACCTCCTGCCCAAGAGGGGGAGGCTTCAGGGTCCATATGGACTTAGCCTATCAATGGAGAAGGAAATGGCAAATCACTCCAGGATCTTTGCCCCCAAAACCCCTAATGGGGTCACAAAAAGTCAGGCATGACTGAATGCTTATGAGTTGAAAAGAAATTTAATTCAAAGAAAACAAAAGAGAGAGAACTAAGGGTAGCCTCAGCTACAAGTCCCGGAGAGAAGATGGGGAGACTGGAAGGCTCCAACTTCTCAGCCGTACCCCGCTCTCCCCCAAAACAGTATGCCAGAGCCCACCAAGCAGGAGGGCTAGATCAGGCTTCAGCAGCCTTTGAGATCTCTAGCACAGAACCAAGGCTGCTCCAAAAGAGGACATGGCCATTATTCCTTGGTTGAGGGCCACTGTGGACAGTCATCCTCCCTTCGCCCACCTCAATACCCTCTCCTTTCCCCACATCATTACCGTGTTGACCTGTCTCAGGACTGTTCCTTCTGCAAAGAAGCGTGGTTTCTGTGTGTCCACCACAATTAGGTCAAAATAGGATTGCCAGGGCCGAGCCAAAGCTTCCACCTACATAAAGGAGCAAGATGGGGGTCCAAGACCCAAAGAGCTCAGAAATACACACACACACACACACACACACACACACACACACAATTTTAATTCAGTCCCAAGATTCTGCTACTGACCTAGGATCAGGAGTTCTGACATGAATTCTCTGCTTCTGGATAGGTCCATGAAGTCCATGCTAACACACTTTGGGTCTGTGCTATCACCCAAATAACCCACCTTAAGGTTTTTTGCTTAGTTTTTTTGTTTTTTAAACCCTTACCTTCTGTCTTAGAATTAATACTGTGTATTGGTTCCAAGGCAGGAGAGTGGTAAGGGCTAGGCAATGGGGGTCAAGTGACTTGCTCAGGGTCACCCATCAGGGAAGTGTCTGAGGCCATATTTGAACCCAGGACCTCCTTGTCTGCAGGACTAGATCTTTATCTACTGAGTCACCCAACTGACCCTTGGTCATAAGTTTTACAAAGCTCATCCCTCACAGCTACCCTGGGCAGTGGGGATCTTGAGGGCTGGTATTCTCATTCAATAGATAAGATACTCAGTGCTTAGGTGGTAGAGTCAAACATTCTGAGTTCACTAGGAAGTGACCTTCTCTAGGCCTCAGTTTCCCCATCAGTAAAATGAGGAGATTAAACTAGGCGACCTCAGTTTCCTCATCTGAAAAATGGGGATGGGGAGAGGGTTGCTAAGGCCCCTTCCAGCTCCAAACCTAGGCTCCTTTGGATGACCTTGAATGCATTATTATGTCCCCATCATTCACTCTCCCAGGCAGGAACAGACGGACACACCCAGCTAAGCACACGGTCATACACCCACGGCCACAAGGCCAGTCACAGTCCCACGGTCTCTCCCATCAGTTTTCAGACCTTGCACTCAGCAGCCCTGGAGGAAGTGAGGGCGATAGTCCTCCTCCCCTGGCCTGGTGCCTCACCCTGCTGGAATTTAGGGGATCCTGGAGGTGGTAGAGCCTGATAGCAATTATTGCTATGTTATAGGCTGTTCCTCCACCAGGCTTCTTCCCTATGGCCTGGCAGAGAGGGAGAAGGATAGAATCCTCAGTCTCAGAGACCCTCTAATCCACCAGCCCCCCTCATTTTACAGAGGAGGAAATGGGGGGGGCAAGTGACTGACCCAAGGTCACCCAGGTAGCAGGGGGCAGGGCTAGGTTTTGGACTCAGGCCCCCTGACGCCAGGGCCAGCGATGTTGCACTTGAACCCTATCCTTCATGGAGTCTTCCCCCAGAAGACTCCTCACCCTGGGCTGCCCCCCACCATATGCTAACAGCCCTCAGATGCTTCTCCGTCTTTCCAGCCAGGAGGGGGGGAAGCAGGGGACCACCTATTGGTGAGCCGTCCCTCCCCTTGGAAGGACTTTCACCCTGGCCAGTCACCCATGAGCACAGAGAAGTCCCTGGCCGCAGCCACACACACAACCAGCCCCAGCCCCAGCCCCAGCAGGCACGAAGCACTCACCTGGCCGCAGTCAAACAGATAGGTCATGATCGCCTAGAAGGGGACAGGAGGCAAGATCAGGGTGCCAAGGTCAAACCCGGTGTCTACAGGGAGCCCAGACCCACCACCACCACTGCCCAAGAAAGCGCCTCTAAGAGACCACCTTAATCTCACAAAAAGGAAACTGAGGCCAAGAGGGAGCCACCTTGGTCATAAGTTTTACAAAGCTCATCCCTCCCAGCTACCCTGGGCAGTGGGGGTCTCGAGAGCTGGTATTGAGTCCCAGAGTGCTCACGCGGTAGAAAGAGCCTTAGAATTGGAGTCAAACATTCTGAGTTCACTAGGAAGTGACCTTCTCTAAGCCTCAGTTTCCCCATCAGTAAAATGAGGAGATTAAACTAGGTGACCTCAGTTTCCTCATTTGGCTCTTCCACTCCTGGCAGCACTTGCACACACATGCCTACTGATGCAGAAATAAACACACCAACCAACTCACACATGCACCTCTTGGACCCCTTTCCCAGGAGCCCATTGATGGCTGAGAGGGTGGGTGGTAAGCATCTTCTGAGAGTAGCCAGCTAGGCGGCTCAGTGGAAAAAGCACCAAGCCTGGCAGCAGGAAGACTCATCTTTCTGAATTCAAATCCAGGCTCAGACACTTATTGAATGTGTGACCCTGGGTAAGTCACTCAACCCTATTGGCCTCAGTTTCCTTATCTATAAAGTGAAGAAGGAAATGGCAAGCCATGACAGTATCTTTTTTCCAAGAAAATCGCAAACAGGGTCATGAAGAATCAGACCAAATGGAAACAAGTGAACAATTATTATCCCTCTGCCCGGCCGCAGTCAGTACTCACGTTGGTGTAGTTGTAGTTACTATTGGTAGCCAGAAACACTTTCCCAACTTCTTTCATCTTCCCCAGTAGGAGAGGAATGCGAGCCTGGGCAGAGAGATGAGTGAGTGTAGAGGATGAGGCTTCCAGCACCACCCTGGAGCCCCCATCGGTAGACTTCAGCCTCCTCAGTCCAGAGATCAGAGCCCAGGATGGGCATGCCAGTCCTGAGCATTGAGGAGAAAGACTCCCTCTACCCACCCTCCACAGCCACCTCCAGAAAAATGAATGAGAATGGAGGAGCCAACACTCACGTCCTTCTCCACATATTTCTCCAAATTCTCCAAGGTCTTCTCCTTCAGGCAGCCCTGAAAAGGAGACTGCAGATGTGTTTGGGGAAGGAGGGATGGCGGAGGGAGGGCAGGGAGAGCCCAGGCTAGACTCTTCTTCAGAAGAGATGCTGGAGCCTAGTGGAGAAGATTTGAGGGAAGAGGATGCTCTGGGTCCTCAGAAGCATGGCAAGGATCCCAGGTCAGAAGGGAGGACAGGGGCTGCTCACCAACAGGTGGACGTTGTCCATGGCATCAGACACATCCTGGAAAAGGCTCCGAAAGGACATGAAGAGGTTCCCATGCTGGTAGCCTGTGTCGCAGCTGGGAAAACGAGGGAGAAGGAAGACAAGGGTGACAGACCGACCACGTCCTACAGGGGAAACTACGGACTCTGTGAAATAACGAACTAGATGATACTTGGTGGTATAGAGCACCCTGTCACTCTCCTAGAATTCTGGAACCTTCCTGCTTCTTCTCATTTCCTTATAACATCTGGAATCCCAGAACAAATAAGTGCAAATCCCACCTCTAAGGCTTGCCAGGTTGTATGTGGTGTCTGCCCTTGAGGGCAGGGACCATCTTCCTTTTATCTGTATCCCTGGCATTTAGCACAATGCTGGGCACCAGGGAGCCACTTAATAAAAATTTGTTGACTTGGACTTAGCCACATGACCTTGGACAAGTCACAACCTCCCGGGCCTCCTTTTTCCCATTTGTAAAATGAAGGGGGTGAACTAGACGGCCTCAGAGGTCTCTTTCAGCTCCCCATCAATGATCCCATGATCCTCAGAGTTCAGGTCCTGCCTCTGCCACCTTCTGGGGATGGGATCAGAGGCTCTGGACCAGCTCTAGAATCATGGTACTGGTGACTATAAAAAGGAAATGAGGAGGAGGCTGGAAGTCTCTAACTTCTTCTAGAAAGATGTGAGGGAAAGGGGCTTCCCACCACCACAATGTGAATTATACCATTCTATTCCAGGTACACCATGGAAGGCATCATGGGTTAGAGTGCAGGCTACATCCTGTGGGGCATCCCATGCTACCATGCCTGTGTCTTGCACATCATAGTGGACCACACTCCAAACTTTACCTTGTGTCTTAGAATCAGAACAATACCATGTGTGGGTTCCAGGCAGAAGAGTGGTAAGGACTGGGCAATGGGGGTTAAGTGACTTGCCCAGGGTCACCCAGCTGGGAAGTGCCTGAGGCCAGATTTGGACCCAGGACCATCATCTCAGGCCTGGCTCTATCCACTGAGCCACCCAGCTGCCCCCTAAGGGCAGCATTATCCTGATCAGAGTTGAGGCATGAGGCCCAGAGGATGGTCCTTCAGTGATCCAGCTTGAGGATCACCAAGGGCAAAGACCAGATTGGAGGTTTGAACACTTACTTAATGTATCTGGAGCAGTTGGTAAAAAAGTCCACTAGGCAGGCATAGAGGTATGTTTCTGCAAAGGGAGCACAGAGGAAGCAGTTGTATTGGGGAGCCCTTGAGCAGAGCCCCCACTCACCCCTGGGAGAGATGAGGAGGCAGGCCCCAGCTGGGATCAAAGGCAGAAAAAAAGAAAAGACATCTAGGGGGAACTCAAAAACAGGAAGGAAGCAGGCCACCCCACCTTAAATTTGCCATACGAGCCTTACTCGAATCTTCCTCAGTGCTAGGCATACAGTAAGCATATAATCCATGCTTGTTGAAGGACTGAGTGTTCACTCTCTTTGCTCTCACTAGCCCCCTCCCCAGCCTCTTCTGACTTCTCTAGCTCCTCCCAAACCTCCATCTCCTTCTCTCCTGATTCCCCAGCTCTCTCTGGATCCCTCCTTCTTCTCTTGACTATTCTCCCTGTTCTGGTTTTCCCTACCCCCTTCTCATCTGAATCTGCCCGCTACCACCCCTCTGAACTCCCAGAAAGTAAAGTTGGCTTCCTTTTTGACTGTGTGTGCCTCAGTGCAACCCAGAGACTGGCTTGGTAGCAAGCTTGTTGACTGGCTGATCCGTGCCTTTGTTTGTTCCTGTACCCACTCACCTGGAAGGTTGAAGAGGGTATTGAGAATGTGGAATCTTTGGATGTCATCTCGATGAATGAACTTGCTGGGGTACAAACTCCAGATTTCAGCCCTGGAGTGGAGGAGGAAATAGAGGATCGAATGGAGCAGATATCCAGCTGCTCTCCCCAAACCCAATGAGCTCTCCACATCTTAGCATGAAGGAAGGATGACTTCCCCCATCATCATCCATCCTTCACACCCGTGCTCTCCTCAATCTACACCTTGGCTTCATCCCTACATCCCAAGACCTCCACAGGCTCCACCCAACACATACTCAGTAAGGAAGGAGAAGCCATGAGTAGCCAGCAACACGTTCCCATGGGTGTCCACTTTCAACAGGTTGCCATAGAGTACATCAAAGACTAGACCCCTGTCAGGACAAAGGAAAGAGATGGAGAAAGAGAAAAAGGAGAACAAAAGAAAGGACAGGATCTGGAGCAGCCAGACCCACCAGTCCTAAATGGAGAAAGTGAAACTGGAGAAGCTGGCCTGAGGACAAAGCTAAAAGTCTCAACTCTTTCCTCCAAGGCCAGCTCTACTCCCTGTCCCCTTCGCTTCTTCCTCCCAATGCCACTGTCCCTCCCTGCCTCCATTCATTCACTTTTGATCCTCTCCATCCCTAAATCCAATCCCTCCTTCCTGAAATCTAGATCTTCCTCTTCCATATCTATGATCCTTCTCCATCCCCTAAATTCAGTCATTGTTCTTTTTTTCACTCTTAAACCCAGTTCCTCTTTCACTAAATCTATGGTCTCTCTCCATCCCCCAAATCCAGAGCTTCCTCCCTAAAACCTAGACAACTATCCTTTCACAAATCCATTATTCCTCTCTTTCTTCCAAATTTGGTCCCTCTTCCCCAAATCCATTATCTTTCCCTACATCCATCATTCCTCTCCATACGACAATCTTTCTCTATCCCTCTCCCCACCCCAGCCCAATGTTGCTCTCCATCCCTCAGTCTCTCCTTCCCCAAATTCAGTGTCCTGCCATTTCCCTAGAAACTGTCCCTTTTCTTTATATTCCTAGTCCTTGCTCTTCCCAGCAAATGTACTCTCCCTCTTTCCCCATCCCAAATCACAACACTTCCTCTTTTTTGCTCTTCTACCAACCTCACTGGCCCTCCCTGAATCTCCCTTAGAAAGAGTTGTGGTTCCAAGCCCAGGCTCTCGAAGAGTCTGAGAGGCCCAAGAAGAAGAGGATCCCAAAGGCAAGGAAGGACAGTACCTGGTGGGGTAGGAAGGGTCGTAGGTATAGTGGAGGATCTCATGGGGGTAGCCAATGCAGACCAGCCTCTCCAGAAGCAGCTCAAATGCCAGTGCCTCATAATCAGGAGATTTGTACACTGGAAGGAGAAAGGATGGAAGAGGCTGTGCTACTCCCTGCAACCTCCTCCCAGCAGATTGACCTCCCCAAGAGTGTTGGCCAGAGAGCACAGACTTTGTATGTTTCAACTTCCTAGCACATAGTAGGGGCTTAGTAAATGCTATTGACTTCCTAGCTGTGTGACCTTGGGCAAGTCACTTAGCCCTGATTAGAGTTGTTACTAAAACAGTAAGTAAGGGTTTAAAAAATGCTAGTAACTGACTGACCATTCTACCCTTCCCTCCTGGCTCAGTCGGAGAGGTGAAGATTCTGAGTGTCCAGCTCTCTCTGCCCCTCAACTTAGATTTCTAGTCTCTCAAGATGGCAGAGTTGTGTTAAATGGCTGGTCCCCCAGACCACACTTGAGACTCACTCCTCTACCCAGCTGGGAGTGGGTATAATTTGTTCAGTTGGTTTTAGGGAAGTCCTAGATCAGGAAACTCCCTAAACCAGTACCGCAACTCTACCACTTAAGAGACCAGAGACATGAGACATTAAGTGACTTGCCTCAAGTCACAGGGGAACTGGCTCCATGAGCAGCTTTCCGGCCCCTGGGCCACCCTCCTTTCTTAGCTCTCTGTGGCCAATAGATGAAGCCTCAGCTTCAATCATTTACCCAGAAATGTTCATTGAGCATCTACTTAATGGAAGGCACATTTGGAAAGAGCCTGGACTGAGAGTCCAAGAACATGGACTGAAATTCCAGTAAGTGCCACTTACAACAAGGGTGACCTTAATTTTTCAGAGCCTCCATTTCTTCTTCTATAAAATGAAAGGCCCTTTTTATCTCCAAATCTATGACCTTTCCCCCATGCACAGCCCCCAAGCTCCTACCAGCCAGAGTGTAGTCCATGTCGAATCCAAAACATCTGATCTTACCCAGGGCCAGGCTGCGGTTCACAAATATTCTAGGAGAAGGAGGAAATGTGTGGGTGTCCAGTTACCACAGACTAGCCCAACTCTAGTCTTGGGGGCTTCCTCTCTGTATCTCAGTCTCTCCAAAGATGAGTCAGGAACAAGCCATGGTGCATGGATACACGGGGAGTATATGTTAGTAGAGTGAATCACAGACTTTGGGAGAGAGGAAGCATTTCAGTATGTGTCATCTTCAATGAATGGATCCTTGACATCCTCTTGGAGAATTTAAATCCCTTCTTAACCCAACTCTTACTTACCTTTTTAGAGTTATTATACATCCCTCCCATTTAGATGTGTGACCTTGGGCAAGTCACTTAACCCTGTTTGCCTAGCCTTTGTCCTTCTGTCTTGGAGTTATTATTAAGACAAAAGGTAAGGGCTTTAAAAAAAAAAGTACATTACCCCCTTTCATGAATTCTACAGTCCAGCCAAAATAGCCTACTTGTTAGAGCTAGATGGCACCAAGGATAAACGACTGGGTCTGGAGTAAAGAAAACTTGAGTTCAAATCCAGTGTCGGACACTTACTAGCCATCTGACCCTGAGCAAGTCTACCTTAGTTTCCTTAACTGTAAAATGGGAATAGTAATAATTCCTACTTTCTCTGGTTATACAAGATAATTGTATATCACTTAACAGCGCCTGGCTCATGGTAGGCACTTAATAAATGCTTATTTCCTTCTTTACACATAATATTCCATTCCCCAGCTCTATCTGGATAGGTCTTCCTTCAAAAAGGCTCTCCTCTGAATGCATTCTTCCCTCATCTCCACTTCCTAGAATCCCTCGTCTCCTTCCAGCTCAAGGTTCTTCCTCATCTCTTGGGTGCTACTGCCTCCTCCCACCCCAAACTACCCTGTATTTATTTATTTTGTATTTATCCTATCTATATTTTTGTAAAATGAGCTGTCCAGTGAGGCATTTCATCAAAAGCTAAAGGACAGATGTATCTAAGGTACAGTAGATAAAGAGCCAGATCAAGAGATGGGAAGTCCTGGGTTCAAATCTGACCTCAGACATTTCCCAGCTGTGTGAGCCTGGGCAAGTTACTTAACCCCCATTGCCTAGCCCTTACCTCTCTTCTGCCTTGGAACCAATACACAGCACTGATTCTATTTGGAAGGCAACAGTTGAAAATAAATAATTCTTAAAAGCTAAAGGACTTAGAGGGGAATGGGAGGCGGCTACAAGACAGAGACATTGATTAATAAAGGGGAAAGTCTATCGTTAGCATTCCCCAACCTAGAAAGGGTGAGAGGCATTGAATATCTCTATTGCTTAGGAAGAGATCAACAAGAACTCGCTCAGACCTTGGTCCCCAGTAGAACACACACCTCTACATTCTCTAAGGAGTAAGAGAGGCAAAACTGGCTAATGAGAACTAATGGCTGGAAGGCAACCCTGGAGAGTTTGAATTCAAGCACTTTTGACTCTGGAAGAATATGCCAAAGACTAGAGAGAAACCTCTTCCATTTCCTCTCTGGATGTTCCAAAGAACCTAGGCTCTAAGGGGATCAAAGAAGAGCCTCCTAGTCTTTCTGTCCTTCTAGTGTCAGAAGCCCCTCATCGGGGTTCCTTATGGTGACTGGTTTCCATTTAGTCAGTTTTGCTCCTCAGCCTCCTTGAAGGAGCCTTTTCTGGAGCCACTGGGATGAAGGGGGATGTATGGCAGGCAATATTTGCTCCGCAGGTAAATTCAGGAACCTGCAGCATTTCCATCCCCCACAACTTCTGAAGAATTCAAGCCTCCCATCACAACTTCTGGCTTTCTCCTTCACATCTCCCAATCCGTGTTGTGGCTGCTGATGATTTTTACTGTAGTCTCTCTAGGGTCCCCTCTCTACTACGCCACCCTACCTCCATCCACATGCTTCTTATCTCTCCTAAGAGGACGAAAGCTCCCGGAAAGCAGGAATGAATGAATGGTTTTTGATTGAACATATTGCAGTTGCCTCCAAAACGCGAAGAGGTCAAGTTCACCAACCTTCATGGCCCTTCTCAGCTCTAGGACGACCATGAGATCTGGGTCCCATCTAGAAGCTCTGTCCTCTGTGTGGAGTCCAGCTATCCCTGGGACCCCACCATGTCTGTCAATGTATGTTAACTAAGCTATTATGATGTTAATGTGTTGTGCCTGGTGACGAAGGATGCTGGAAATGTGCTTCTGGATCTGTGTGTGAGAGCAAGACCTCACCTAGATATTTGTGGATTTGAGAGGGATGCGTGAGGAGAAGCCAAGGGTAGCCCTGCCAAGTAGGGAGTATATTCCCCCCTCCGTCAGCCCCAACCCTCAACCCAGATGTCTGTCATCTCACCGCTGGTCCCAGTCCTTCTTCAGTCCCCAGGAAGTGACTGGGCTTTCAGGCTCTGGGCTGAGCTTTCCTTGGTTCAGAGCAGCCATTCCTAGCCGAAACCAAATGGACCGTCTCTTCAGCCTACCACCTTCACACTATCAGCAGGATCCAGCTGGTCAGCTCCTCATCAGAAACTGGACAACAACAACAACAACAACAACAACAACGGTGACTCAGAAGGCCACACCCAAGCCCTCCCTTCACCCTGTCACCCCCCTCCATCTCTACCCCCACCCCCTACCTCTCAGAGAAAGGCATTTTCCCATTTAGAGTATTTTGTTTAGTTCTGAGCATGACACTTTAGTGAAACGGGGACTGAGATCCCTCAGAGTATAAAACAGTAGAGAGTATTCCACCTTTGCTCCAAGGGTTAGCTTGGTTCCCAATTCAAAGGTGTATAAGTATAGCATAAATGATCCAGGACAGTTCTGAGAGACTTAGGAAAAAGAACACTATCCACATCCAGAGGAAGAACTGTGGGAGTAGAAACACAGAAGAAAAACAACTGCTTGAATACATGGGTTGATTGTGATATGATTGGGGATATAGACTAAGTGATCATCCTAGTGCAAATGTCAGTAATATGGAAATAGGTCTTGATCAATGACACATGTAAAACCCAGTGGAATTGCTCATTGGCTATGGGGGAGGGGTGGAAGGAGGGGAGGGAAAGAACATCATGGACCATAGGAAAATATTCTAAGTTAATTAATTAAATAAAATTTTCCAGATTAAAAAAAATAAGTATAGCATATATGCTCAAGCCCACAATCCCAGAGCCAGATTATTAAACTACATCACCCTCTCAAGGGTTTGGGGGATCCCTGAGAGGATACTCCTTTCCCAATACCCTTGGCAATTATGTTCTTCCCATAATTAGTTGCCAGGAACTAGCTCTCAATTCTATTTGATGACTTTATATCAATTAGCTTTTATAAAGCTAGTGTAAATTATAAACTTTATAATTTATAAAGGGAGACTTCAAAGAACAAACATTTTCTCCACCATGATTTGTGGTGCTCTAGGCTCTAGGGAGAATGGGCTCAAACTTAGCTCAATTCCTACACAACATTGGTCCCATCAAGTTCACATCCACACATGGCATGACTGACAGATAAATCCCCTTCTCAACTACCCTTCCCTCGTTCTTGTAAGCATTGGTATTAGGCTTCCAGCAAAATCCAAGTGCCAAGATAAAGATAAAGAGATGCACTCTCACAATCTCTCTCTTTCTCTCTCTCTTTCTCTCTCTCTCTCTCTCTCTCTCTCTCTCTCTCTCTCTCTCTCTCTCTCTCTCTCTCTCTCTCTCTCTCTCTCTCTCTCTCTCTCTCTCTCTCTCTCTCTCTCTCTCTCTCTCTCTCTCTCTCTCTCTCTCTCTCTCTCTCTCTCTCTCTCTCTCTCTCTCTCTCCTGACCTTTTAAAATTCCCAGGGGCAGCTGGGTAGCTCAGTGGATTGAGAGTCAGTCCTAGAGACGGGAAGTCCTAGGTTCAAATCTGGCCTCAGACACTTCCCAGCTGTGTGACCCTGGGCAAGTCACTTGACCCCCATTGCCTAGCCCTTACCACTCTTCTGCCTTGGAGCCAATACACAGTATTGACTCCAAGACGGAAGGTAAGGGTTTAAAAAAAAAAATCCCAATATTGGAGATTCTAATCCCTTCACCTAAAACAAGAACAAGAACCCAGAACTGTATTCACTGGGTCACACAGCCCCAGAGGAGAAAAGGGTCTCTTAATAGATGCTATGAACAAATGAAGGGGTCAAAGAGTAATTAGGAAACAGAATGACAATGTCCTAAGTTCTCCTAAAAATATGTTAAAGGGTAGGTTTTTATATCCATCTGGGTATGCTCCAAAGTCTCTCCAAAAGACTTCCATTACTGGACATCATGATTATCTCAGAAGCAAGCTCCCCAGACTTTGACAAGCAGACAACCTGCATCTGTCAAGCATTTGGATGTGTGGCGATAGAATCCACTCCCCAAATGGGATGTGGATAGGACGAGCTTGGGGACTGGATTCTATCTACACAGATGCAATCTGTGCATGCACCAGTACTGGTTGTACAGGTAACCCAAAAGTAAGGGACTAATGTTGGAACTCCAAAGAATTTGAGTTTGAATCCCTGATCTGACACTTATGCTCTTCCATGATGTTAGGCAATTCACTTAGCAGTTTGGACCTCAGTTTCCTTTCTTGCAAAATGAAGGATTAGTCTAGATGATCTCTGAGGTCCCGTGAGGTTCTCAATCTATGATCCTAAGAATTTGTCCTAAGTGCAATATTCACCTGCCTCCCCCATCTTGGCCTGAGTTCCACTTGGCTCTGTCTATTCTGAGGTTTAAAATGTAATCTCATTCTCATCCAAGATTCCATAAATTTGTCACAATTGGCTCATTACTTTGCCCCCATCTGGAAATATAGGAAAATATCCAAAACTATAGCTAGTGCCTCATTTCGATTAAGATTCTTATCTCCTTTCCCACTTCTTATGACCCAAAAGGAAACATTCCCCCCTCCCACTATAGTTCAGAATATCTTTACTGCCAGAAATTATAATTAAAGACAATAATAAAACTATAAATGGTGGCATACTGCTGAGGTAAAGGGTCTGTCATTTTCTTTTCTTTTCATAAAACTTTTACCTTCTGTCTTCCTATCAATTCAAAGACAGAAGTATTTTTTTTAAATTTTTTTAAATTTTTAAATAATTTGCCCAGGGTCACACAGCTAGGAAGTATTTGAGGTCACATTTGAATCCAGGTCCTCCTGGTGGATCACTTGTTATTCAGTCATTTCAGTCATATCCCATTTAGGTTTTTTTTTTTTTTTGGCAAAGATACTAGAGTGGTTTGCCCTTTGCTTCTCTAGCTCGTTTTACAGATAAGGAAACCAAGGCAGGCAAGTGACTTGCCCAGGGTCAGTGTGTGAGGTGAGATTTGAACTCAAGAAGATGAGTCTTTCTGACTGCAGGTCTAGCACACAATCCACTGTGCTACCTTGCTGCCCACAATAGTTAAGCAAAACAAATTTCCTCATTGGTCATGTCCAAAAAATATATGAAAGATTTCTTTTAATTCATCAAATCCTTTACTTCTCTATCAGGAGGTGGGTAATATGTTTCACTCTGAGTCTTCTAGGATCTTGGTTGGCAATTGTAGTGGGCAAAGTTCTTCTCTTTCAAAGTTGTTTGTGTTTACAATGTTGCTATTATTGTATAATTTACTTTTTTGGTTCTTATCACTTGATTATGCATCAAGTTCATAGAAGTCTGCCTAGGTTTCTCTGAAACCATCATAATAATATTCCATCACATTCCTATGCCATTCCCTAATTGATGGGCACCCCCAAGTTTTCAATTCAATGATACCACAAAAAAGCTGTTATAAATATTTTTGTATATATGGATATTAGAGGTACTTAGGGGCAGGTAGATGACCCAGTGGATAAATGGCCAGGTCTGGAGTCAGGAAGATCTGATCTCAGAGCCTTACTAGTTTCATGACCTTAGACAAACCTTAGTTTCCTCAACTGTAAAATCAGGATAATAAAAATATACTAACTACCTCCCAAGGTTATTGTGAGGATTATAATAAATAATAACTGTAAAGCACTTATTCTCAGCAATGCAATGATCTGGGACAATCCTATATGGGGAATTCTCCCAACCTCCAGAGAAAGAACTGTAGGAGTCATCTTTCACATCAGCGTATTTACAGTTTTATTTTGGGGTTTGGGGTATGTTTAGCTGACCCATTGTCAAATGGGATGTTCAATATGAATTACTGGGTTTTTTACTGTTTTTCTCTATATTTCAAATTGGAATTTTATTTTTCTTTTTACTTTTTTTGTATTTGAGTATATGGAATCAGTATTAATGTTTTTCATTTTGAAGGATAAGTTTACAATACCTATTACAACACCTAATAACATTGCATACCCAACAGCTTTAGACTATGGAAACCTGTCATTGATTGCTAAGTATTATGGGACTTTTACTCCTTTCTGCCTGATTTCAGAAGGAGAGCTTACTAAGGAGCAAGGAGACCAACAATCAAGACAGAGGACTTATTTTGGGGTTTGAGGAAATGACTGGCAAATCAAGAGGATGGACTTCCCTGTGCCACGTTCCTACAAGGATCTTCCATTGGCTTTCATTTTGGCTCCCCTCTCCCTGAGATTGAAGGAAAAATCAGACCAGGGAATCATGCTTCCCTTTTACTGCAGACTTTTGTCCCCTTTTCTCTTTTATAGTATGGTAATTTTCTGTAGTCCTGGCCGCAAATGGATAAATGCAACATTGCTGCAATTGTCCTGCATGCTTGAAGGATACAAGCTTCCTTAAATGGGCCTTGCTGGTGATTCAAGGACCTGCTGTGGTTTTATTTTTATTCAAATTTTATATATGTAGGATTTTGATATGTATTTTTATCTATATTTTTTTTTACTCTTTTGTTAGGTTTGGGGGTTTGGGGTTTTCTTTTTGAGAATTGATTCATATACCTCATAGCTCAGCCATGTATCCCAGGGTGATTCTGGTGTTGGTCAACACCCTCCTAAGGGGGGATTGTATAATTATTCTAAAATCCAAGATTTAAGATCTTTTAAAGCAATTTTAGGAAAAGAAAATTGCCAACACCCTGAATCAAGAAAGTGGATACCATGAGGATGCCTACAAATATCACACACTGCATCCAGAGATCCAGAGTGAACTTCAGGATATAATGAACTGAACTGAAGGGGGTTGAACCTATCATTTATTCTGAATGTAAACTCTTATGCCAAAGGGGAGTGCCCCCTAACTGGGTTTTTGTCAATGCATCTATCAATCATTTTTTTTCCTTTTTTTCTTCTTTCCTTCTTATTCCCCAAATTGTTGTAATTCCTTCTATGTAAGGTATAATATTTTAAATACCTCTAGTAAGAGGATCTTTAAATGTATAGGCTCCATATATAGAATGATTCATGGGGGAGACTTGCCATGTTAATCTCCTATGGAACCCAAGTGAAGAGATTTAACAGGCTGATCTCCCAAAGAATCATAGGGAGGATTGTGAGAAGGAAATTTACCCTACACTCCTCCCCATTCTGGGGTGTTACACATGTGACGTTACCCTGTCTGCATGCCTGAATCCTTGTGTACCTCTATGTATGTGAGCGTGACATGACTCTGAATTGGAACCGGACATGAAAAAAAAAGATAAAAGATTCAAACAAGAAAGTGGTCTCTCTCTTTGTCTGAGGTGTCCTGGAAAGGAATTTCCTACAAGGGTTGCTGCTGGAAGCACTCATGTGGGAGCTAGATTAGATTACCTTATCTTTCAATCTATTTTTCATCCTTTACCTATCCAAGTAATATCCAAGTAATAAACTTTATTAAATTATAAGTACCAGAGTCCTAATTTTATAATAACACTCTCAGCAATGCAATGATCTGGGACAATCCTGAAAGACCATAATGGGGAATGCTCTCCAACTCCAGAGAAAGAACTGTTGGAGTCATCTTTCATATCTGCATATTTTTTACTTTATTTGAGAGTTTTGGTTATGTTTGGCTTTGATCTTATAATAACCACCAATATAGAAGTGGGTTTTGCATGACAATAAAAAATTAATTAAAAAACTTGATGTGAAAAAATAACAATAATTGTAAAGTATGATGCCTGGCACATAATCAATATTTATTTCTTTCCTCCCTGTTTTTTCTTTTTCTTTGATTCCCTTTGGCAAGTATAGGCCTGATAGTGATACATTTGGATCAAAGCATATTCAGTGTTTGGCTTCTTTCTGGACATAGGTCCAATTACTTTCCAGGATAGCTAGATCTTTTCAAAGCACCACCAGTAGTAGATTCATTAATGTGCAAGTTTTCCCACAATATCTCAAGCATTTGCCATTTTCCTTTTTTTTTCAGCTTTACCCATCTCATGGGTATGAGTTAGAAACTCGTGGTTGTTTTGATATGCATTTTTCTAATTTTCTAATTATTAGTGATTTAGAGCATTTTTTAATATGGCTTCTGATAGCTTGGATTTCTTCCTCTGAAATCTGACTGTTCATACCTTTGGCCACTTATCAATTGGAGAATGGTTCTTCGTCTCATACATTTTAATCAGTTCCTATATAACTTAGAAATACTTTCTGTGAAGATTTCCCCCATATTTACTTTCTTCTCTTCTAATTTTACCTGGATTGCTTTTATTTGGAACTTTAAAGTTATATCATCAAAATAGTCCATTTTAACTTCTGTGAATCTCTTTAGCTCTGGTTTAGTCATGAACTCTTCCTTTATGCATAGATTCAGCAAGTAATTTGTTCCTTTAATTTGTTTCCTTACCTTCTGCTTTTCAGATGTGTTTGATTCTTCATGATGCTGTTTGGGGTTTTCTTGACAAATATACTGGAGCAGTTTGCCATTTCATTCTCCAACTCATTTTACAGATGAGGATACAAAGGCAAACAGGGTTAAATGGCTGAACAAGTGATGGAATACTACTCTGCCATAAGAAATTACAAGCTTTCAGAAAAACCTGGAAAGATTTCCATGAACTGATGCAAAGTGAAATGAAAAGAACCAGAAGAACATTGTACATAGTAATGACAATATCATATGATGATCGACTGTGATAACTTACCTAGTGTCAGCAGTACAATGATCCAAGGCAGCTCCAAAGGACTTATGATAAAAAATTCTACTCACCTCCAGAGAAAGAACTGATAGAATCTGAATGCAGATTGAAGTATAATTTTTTTACTTTATTATTCTTGGGGGGTTGGTCTGGGTTTTCTTTTGCAATATGGCTAATATGGAAATGTTTTCCATGACTGAACACATACATTCTATATCAAATTGTCTGCTTTCTTAAGGAGAAGGGAAGGAAGGGAAAGAGGGAGGGAATTTAGAACTCCAAAAAAAATTTTTTAAGAATGTTAAAAATGTATTTATGTATAATTGAGAAAAAAATAAGTAAATTATAAAGCAGTTGCTACAAACCAACTAGTCTGTCCACCAAGTTTCTTCTGAGTATGATATGATTGTTTGGCTGTTGAGTCAATTTACTGGTGGGTTGAGCCAAGTAGGTTATTCCTCAGGCCTGGATTCTTTTGATAATCTACAAATTCTGGTCAACGAGGGGATTTTTGATATTTCTCCTGACCTTTGTGAGCACATGAGGTCAAAGCTCAGTCCATTCCTCTTCCAATATTTATTCATCTAAGATGGGGAGAGCATAAAAACAACAGAAATGAAACAAATAGAGACCCCAGGCATTCATGGTCACCTAGCAGGTCAAGGGGGAAAATAAGACATTAGGCAGTGTATGGCTATTCTTGCCTCACTTTCCTCCAGGGAAGAGAGAGTTCTCAGGGTGAGCCTTTTGTTTGCATACTCAATTCCATCTCAGCAGCCAATTTAAGGATTTTTTAATTAGTGCACAATAAGCCAACAGGAAACCGTCAGAGAATAGCTGTGTTTGTTCTAAACCTGAGTGGGAAAGGACCTTCCCCCCTGCATTTCTGAAATCAGAGCTTCCCAAATCTCCCAGTAGCTGCAGCAGGCAGAAAGGATAAGGCTCTCATTGGCCAGTCCCTCCATTTCCATTATTGATGCTCAAACAAGTTAAGGGACTTGTCCATCATCCTGTAGCTAGAAAAATCCGAGCTCAGGTTCTAAGCCAAACTTCCCTGTCTCCACTTCTCAAAGGGTACCACCCTCTTCTTTAGGCTACTTCACTTTTGTGAACTCCCATCTTCCTTTCCTATCTCCACAAGAAGTCAGATGTTTAATATATATATTTATAATATATGGATTTCTAACCCTAACCCTAAGATATATCTATCTAGATATAGATAAATAGATAGATAGGTAGATAAATGGATAGACAGACAGACAGACAGACAGACAGACAGACAGATAGATAGATAGATAGATAGATAGATAGATAGATAGATAGATAGATAGACAGATGGATGGAAAGATAGATAGATGGATGGATGGAAAGATAGATAGATAGATATAGACGGATGGATGGATAGATAGATAGATAGATAGATAGATAGATAGATAGATAGATAGATAAATAGATAGATAAAAACTATACAGTATTATAAGGAAAGTAGTGGCACTTTGCAGGGAAGTGGCATGAGACCAGCAGGCAGATTCTAAAACTTTGGAAGGGGTTTAGGCTGGGAGAAAGACAGTTGGGGTCTCTGGAAAAATCTCTGGAGGTACCAGCTGTAGTTTTTTCTTGGAGTCTATCCTTTTTCCTGGTTTCCTGATTTCCTGTTTTGCTGTTTGTTATTGAGACTATCTCTGGTGAACCTGATCCAGCTACAAGACTATGAAATCAAGTCGGGATTCTTTTGGATCTAAGACCTTCCCTGGCCTTAGCAAATCCTTACACAGACCCTTTTCCTTAATTCTATCAAAGGGGGGTGTATAGGTGAGGGTTAGTTAAGACTAGGGATTGTAGATTTGGGTTAGGGAGAAATAGAGCAAGGAATTTCTAAGAAGTTCCTTTGCAGGGGTTATTAGATCTAGTGGGGATGGATAGAGTAAATTAGATTAGAAAACCTCAAATCCCTTTTCCACTTTTCCTTTATGTATTAAATTCACCTGTCCAGTG
Source organism: Monodelphis domestica (assembly GCF_027887165.1). Taxonomy (NCBI): domain Eukaryota; kingdom Metazoa; phylum Chordata; class Mammalia; order Didelphimorphia; family Didelphidae; genus Monodelphis; species Monodelphis domestica. The sequence goes on along the minus strand of NC_077227.1, from coordinate 718,564,525 downwards.
TTGCTATATTTTGTTTGAGTTTATTAGCTCAGGGTCTGGCTCTGCCTGCCCTTCCCCAAATCAGCTTACTGGCCCTAAACATCATACCTGAACCTAACAGTTAAGTCAGATAATATTTATAAGTAGTAGATTAACTATTTAAACAGGGAGGGGATATCTAGGTAGCACAGTAGATAGAGCACTAGGTCTGGAGTCAACAGGCCTTCGGTTCAAATCTCATCTCAGACTTCTTGGTTGTATGACCCTGGGTAACTCATTCAACCTAAATTGCTTACCTTTTGCACTTCTGTCTTAGAGTTGTTACTAAAACAGAAAGTAAGGGTTTCTTTAAAAGAACTTTTCAATGTCCTTTCTATATAATTACAGAGAATTAAACTCAGACTTGAGGATGGACCAAGGGGCCAAGGGAGGAAAGATTAGGGTTAGGGGCAGTGAGGGTAGGGGATAAGCCTTGTCCTATGACATAGTCCTGGAGGAAGAGCCAAGGATACTGGGAAGAAAGATTGGGCCTGGTGGGGGATGAGCCTTGCCCTTCCAGGGAAGAAAGATGGGGATGGGAAGGGGATGAGCCTTAGCCTTCCAGGGAGGAAAGATTGGGTCTGGAAAGGGATGAATATTGCCCTCACAGAGAGGAAAGATGGGGACTGGCAGGGGATGAGCCTTGCCCTTCCAGAGAAGAAAGATGGGGACTGGCAGAGTTTGAGTCTTGCCCTCACAGAGAGGAAAAATGGGGACTGGAAGGGGATGAATCTTGTCCTCACATAGAGCAAAAATGGGTACCTGCAGGGGATGAGCCTTGCCCTATAACTCAGCCTAGCCCAGAAGCTGAGTCAGAGTTATCTGCTACCTCACCCTAAATGGAGCCCTGGACTCACCCAGGGGACAAAGACCAAGCCAGCCCTCCAATTCCAAGCTGGCCAGGTCCAGTAAATGGAAATGGTATGAAGGAGGAGCCAGGAAGTGGAACATAAAGGTTAATGGGACCTGCCTCCCTCCCACTTCTACAGAAAGAATTACAGGTATGCCTCTCAGCCTTCTACCTCCTGGTCTCTGTAGGGCAAGGGGCAGTATGCATAGGTGCACGGTTAGGAGCTCATTAACCTTGTGTCTCACCCTGAACAAGTGGAGGAGCATGTGAAATCACAAGAGCTCCATGCTTCTCCCACCTGTTCTTTCAGTAGGTTGGCTAAAGGGCACTCGCTGGCAGCACAGCCCAAGGGCACCTAGAACTTCTTTGCCTCTGCACACCTCCAACCCTTACTTGGAGCTACTACTGGCAGCCTTTCAGAAAGGAGGTGTCAAGGTGCTGTCCGAGGTACTTCTTCTAGCCTAGGGGGGCACTGAGATTGTGGAGTCAAGGACCGAGCTAGACCTCCGAATTCTCCTTCCTGGGCCAATTTGGGGCAGCAAGGACCTGTGGGACAGTCCAGCTGGTAGGGATGTGTGGGAGGATGAAATGAGAGGAGTGTCGTCCCTGAGTTTCCATTTTCATAGCAGACAAACCAATTGGAAGAGTGTCTGCTATAATGGCGCTTTGGGAGAACGTCTCTGTGGGCCCACCCTAGTTTTGACTCTGGCCAAAAAGGTGCCTAGAACAGATCTAATTAAAACTTCATTAAGAGTTCCTCTTTAAAAATGTGAATACCTAGGAGAAAGCTGAGCCCCATTTACACCTGGATGCAAATTGCTTTGGTCCCATTGGTTAACTCCAAATGTTGTTGTCCAGTCGGGACCCCATTTGGGGTTTTCTTGGCAAAGATAGTGGAATGGTTTACCATTTCCTTCTCCAGCTCATTTGACAGATGAGGAAACTGAGGCAAACAGGCTCAAGAGACTTGTCCAGGGTCCCATAGCTAGTAAGTGGCTGAGGCTGGATTTGACTCAGGAAGATGAGAGTCTTCCTAACTCCAAGCCCAGCACTCTATTCCCCAAACCACCAACTCCTAATATCTCCCTAAAAGAAAGACAACATTCCTGGCAGGAGAAGTTTCCTTCACATGAGTCCCCCTTTCAATGAAATCATAGGTCCTCTCCCATCTCCAACTATCTGAAATCAAGGTCTGGGCATCTCGATTAAGGAGGGATTGTCATTTGGGGACATGGAGGAAAGGCATGACAAAGCTCCAAGTGACCCTAAAAATCAGCTAGCCCAATGGGTTCATTTTACAGATGAGGAAACTGAGGTGTAGAGAATTGATGTGATTTGCCTAGTCACAAAGCTAATTTTTGCCAGGTCTAGGACTGGAATCAAGATCTCCTGACTCTTGAAACCAAGATTCCTCATTCTTCCTTGAGTCTTCTTTCTACACTACTAAAATGGGGGTTGGCTGGAAGAGCAGCACTGAGCTTCATCACTGAGGAACTGAGTTAAGCTGTGAACTTAATCCTCATCCCCTCCTCATGGTAGGGCAGTGGGGATGTTCAGCCTTTGACACTATACCAGGATAACCAGTCTCTCCTGGTTCTCCTACTTATATATGTTAAAGTATATTATAGCATGTTATTTTATTATATCATATTATACATTGATACCACTATGTTATATTATAATATTATTACATGATTATGTATTATATTATATTGTTATATATATATATATATATATCTTATTTGTACAAAACTGCTTGCATGTGAGCTCCCTGAAAGCCAAGACTATCTTTTACCTCTCTTTATAGTGCCAACACTTGGCACAGAAGAGAGAGGGAAGAAACATTTATTTATTAAGTGCCTACTATGTGCCAGACCTTATGCTAAACACTTTACAAATATGACCTCATCTGTTCCTCACAATAATCTTATGTTGGGTGCTATTATTATCCCCATTTTACAGTTGAAGAAACTGAGGCAGAAGTGTAATATGAACACAGGACTAACACTCTCTGAGACTCCAGACCCAGCATTCTATTCAACGCATTATCTCACTGCTTCTAGCACCATTCATTGCCTAGAACTATGATTGGTCAGAATTCTTAAAGTTTCAGCAGTTTTCTCATCTTCACTCTCAAAAAGGCTGAGCCTTTGACACCATAGTAGAGCCTAGCCTTTTCCCGGTACCTCAGAGTCAAAGTGGACAGCTGGTTGTCGCAGTGAATAGAATGCTGGACCTGGAATCAGGACAACTCATGTTAGTGAGTTCAAATCTGACCTCAGATAGTTCCTAGCTGTGTAACCCTGGGCAAATCACTTAACCCTGTTTGCCTCAGTTTCCCCATCTGTAAAAGGAACTGGAGAAGGAAATGGCAAACCACTCCAGTATATTTACCAAGAAAACCTCAAAAGGGATCACAAAGAATCAGACACACCTGAACAACAACATAGTCGGGGTGGTGTCAGGTCAAGAAAATTGGGGTCTGGGGATCTACCCCTGAAAGATTTTTTCCTGAAACATGCTTGGATTTTTGCCCCTTGCATGAAAATTATAGCTCATCAGATCACAGCTCCATAATTGCAATTATATTAATTAGTTTGGGGACCTAAGGCAAGCCAGACTACCTTATTTGAACTAGGTCACTAGACTAGAAAACAAAGGGGGACCATCTTCAGCAAAGATACCAGGTTCTCTTTCAAATAGATAGAGAAGCTGACCTGGGATCTCTCTAACTCCAGTCTCTTTGCCTACAAACAAACAAAACAAAACAACGAGAGAGAGAGAGAGAGAGAGAGAGAGAGAGAGAGAGAGAGAGAGAGAGAGAGAGAGAGAGAGAGAGAGAGAGAGACAGAGACAGAGACAGAGAGACAGAGACAGAGACAGAGAGAGAGAGACAGAGAGAGAGAGTATGTTCCATTCAGGGATCTCACCTCCTGCACCTTCCCATTCCAAATTAAGTGATCTCAGCAACACTCTTTTGCCTCTTGGTCTATCCATGGCGATGGATGTAGAACCTGGCACATAGTAGGTGCTTAATAAATGCTGATTGATTAATCCATTGATTCTCTAAGACGTGAGCTACTGGATAGGACAATTGGACCATTCAGTACTAGACCCAAAGAGTACTTGTTAATAGATCAACCTCAATTTGGCTTTCATTTTATTTTTTCAATGAACAAACAATTATTATTCCTTTGCTCTCATCCCACCCAACATACAGTATAAAAGAAAAAAAAAGGAACCTTGTAACAAATATATGTAGTCAAACAAATCAAATTCCCCTATCAGTGTCAGTCCAGAAAAAAATCTCCAGTGAAGTACCACAGAACTCAGTTCTCGATCAGTTCTGTGGTTGTCTCCCCAGATATACTCCTCAAGAGTAGGGACTGTCTTTTACCCTTTTCTGTGTCTCCATCACTTGGCACAGTGGCTGGCATGTTGGTTTTGTTGATTTGTTTCAGTCCTGTCAAACTTCATTTGGGATTTTCTTGGCAGAGATATAGGAATTGTTTGCCATTTCCTTCTCCAGCCCACTTTACAGTTGAGGAAACTAAGGCAAGCAAGTCCAGAGTCACAGAGTTAGTAAATGTCTGAGGCTAGATTTGAATTCATGAAGATGAGTCTTTCTGACATCGGCTGGTACTCTGTCCACTGTGCCACCTTAGCTGCCCCATATACTATGATTACCTTGTTTTATGGAACCCCCAAATTTACCTTTGTCCCTTAAGAACTTGCCTTCAGGTAACTCCCTGACACACCTTTGTCTTAGACTGAGCAATGGACCATGAAGCGTCCATTAAGCACCCTGAATAGGAGTGATAGAAATATTCAAACTTTAAGAACCCTGTTTGTCTTCTTAGGCCAGTTCCAGATAACCCAGCCTGGGTTTACAACCTCTTTCCCCAGCCTCCCTGTAGCCAATCGGTGTGTTTCTTTTCCTTCATTCCAAGAAAGGTATATAAGACCCCAAGACCCAAAGGGGTTTGGAAAATCCCCTTTCCAGGTCCATTTCCCCAAAGACAGTGTTCCCAGAGTCCCAGAGCTCATCTCTGTGTGTATGACTCTGGGTGATGGCCATTATAGCACTGTCTCCCTTGACCTGGTTAAAGACTTGTTCTTTCTAACTCCTTTGGTGGTCCTGTGTTTTTCAAGGTTGACAACTAGGTGACTGGCTCATAGTAGGTTCTGTAATAGTAAAATTAGGACCCTGGTCCTTATAATTTTATGAAGTATATTGGAATCGCTTAGATAAGTAAAAGATCAGAAATAGGTAGAAGGATAAAAGTAAAATAGTCTAACTACCCCATGGGTCAACCCCCTTCAGTTCAGTTCATTATATTTCAAAATTCACTCTAGATCTTTTGATGTAGTGTGTGCTTTCTGTAGGCATCCTAATGACATCTTCTTCAGCATATCCACTTTTCTTGATTCAGAGTGTTGGCGATTTTCTTTTCCTAAAATTGCTTTAAAAGATCTTAAACCTTGGATTTTAAGATAATTATACAATCCCCCCTTAGGAGGATGTTGACCAACACTAGAATCACCCTGGAATGCATGACTGAGCTATGAGGTATATGAATCAATTTTCAAAAGAAAACTACAAACCCAAAAACCAAATAGAAGAGAAAAAAATTAAAATCTGGATAAAAATACATATATATATATGTGTACACATATATATATATATATATCCTATATGTATAAAATTATGAGTAAAAATGAAACCATAACAAGTCTTTGAATCACTAGCAAAACCCAATTAAAGTGGCTTATGTCCTACAAGCATGCAGGACAATTATAGCAATATTGCACTTATCCATTTGCAACCAGTACTACAGAAAATTGCCATACTATAAAAGAAAAAAACAGGGGACAAAAGTCTAAGGTAAAAGGGAAGTATGATTTTCCCTGGTCCAATTTTTCCTTCAATCTCAAGGAGAAGAAAGCCAAAATGAAATGAAATGAAAGCCAAATGAAGGTATTTGTGAGAATGTGGCATGAGGAAGTTCAACCTCTGGATCTGCCAAACAGTTGCTTCCTCAAACCCCAAAACAAGTCCTCTGTCTTGGCATAGATCTTCATCAATCCCACAGGGATTGTTGGTATCCTTGACCTTATGCTTCTTTGCACTGTGCAGTGGCTCCTCAGTAATCACTCCTTCTGAAATCAGACATAAATGAGTTAAAGTCCCATAATATTTAACAATCAATGGCAGGTTTCTAAAGTCTAAAGCTGTTGGGGTATGCAATGTTATTAGGGCTAATAGGTATTATAAACTTATTCTTCAAAATGAAAAACATTAATACTGATTCTACATAAAGTGTAAAAAAAAAGAAAATCAAACATCCTAGTGAAAATATAAAGAAAAACAGTAATAAAAAAACAGAAATTTATATTGTACATCTCATTTAACAATGGGTTGGCCAAACAGAGGAATAACAAAGGGATTTCTCACTCAAAATCAATCTCTATTTCCTTTCTACCTTGGCCATGATCCACAGTGAGAGTGTACATAATTTTTTCACCAGTTAAAAGCTTGTTACAAATCATAGGGGTGTATGGGGTGCTCAGGGAGGCGTAGTATCTCTGGTATGGAGGGCTTGTCGTGCCCTCCTAGGGCAGCTCTCCAACCTCTGACCCTCACCTGACACCCAGCTCTCACTTGTGGCTCCCAGTAGCTGCTAGCATGTGGCAATGGCCACACCCCGGGCAATGGCTTCAATAGGCCGGCTAAACCTTGTGAGGGTAGCCATCAGGTCGTCAACCCCTGGTGAACCAGGGCTTTGCTCACCCAGCATGTGAAGACTGCTTTGGTTGAACAGGCGGAAGAAACCAATAAGAAGGTTCAACGGCTGAGATGGCGACGCAGCAAGGCACTGTGGAGTGCTTAGGGCGTGTTGGAGCACAAAAGACAACACGGCCACCCAATGCAGCTGAGGAAGTCTCCAGATGTAACGATTTTTCGTGCCACTGGACCCAGGCTTCCAATGCCGAGAGAGTGGGACTGTCTCTGTGCATCGACTTTTCCACTTAAATCTTCATGCACAGATGTCTTTGTGCACACTCATCTATCCTAACCCCGATGAGGGTACACCATAGATGAAAACACACAGACAATTGTCATCCTTGGTTACCGAGAGACTACTACCATACCATAAACCATAGTACAGCAGCTAATACAGATTAATAAATGACTGGCTGATTGTTCTGTTTCACAGCTTTATTAATAATATGGATGAAAACATAGCTAGAACGTTTATTAAATTTGTAAAACAAAAAGCCAAATGGGACAGAATATAACTGGGATTCAAAAAATCTCGAAAGGCTAGAATAAAGAGCTAAATTCAATAACATGTAGTTTAATCCATCTAAATGTTTAGTTCAATGCTTTTTTTATTTTTTTAAACATTATTTTATTTGGTCATTTCCAAACATTATTCATTGGAAACAAAGATCATTTTCTTTTCCTACCCTCCCCACCTCTCCCATAGCCAACGCGTGATTCCACTGGGTATCACATGTGTTCTTGATTCGAACCCATTTCCATGTTGTTGGTATTTGCATTAGAGTGTTCATTTAGAGTCTCTCCTCAGTCATATCCCCTCCACCCCTGTAGTCAAGCAGTTGCTTTTCATGGGTGTTTTTACTCCCACAGTTTATCCTCTGCTTGTGGATAGTGTTTTTTAGATCCCTGCAGATTGTTCAGGGACATTGCATTGATACTAATGGAGAAATCCATTACTTTCGATTGTACCACAATGTATCAGTCTCTGTGTACAGTGTTTTCCTGGTTCTGCTCCTCTCACTCTGCATCACTTCCTGGAGGTTGTTCCAGTCTCCATGGAATTCCTCCACTTTATTATTCCTTTTGGCACAATAGTATTCCATCACCAACATATACCACAGTTTGTTCAGCCATTCCCCAATGGAAGGGCATCCCCTTATTTTCCTATTTTTGGCCACCACAAAGAGTGCAGCTATGAATACTCTTGTACAAGTCTTTTTCTCCATTATCTCTTTGGGGTACAAACCCAGCAGTGCTATGGCTGGATCAAAGGGCAGACAGTCTAATATCGCCCTTTGGGCATACTTCCAAATTGCCCTCCAGAATGGTTGAATCAATTCACAACTCCACCAGCAATGAATTAGTGTCCCTACTTTGCCACATCCCCTCCAGCATTCATTACTTTCCATAGCTGTTATGTTAGCCAATCTTCTAGGTGTGAGGTGATACCTCAGAGTGGTTTTGATTTGCATCTCTCTGATTATAGGAGATGTAGAGCACTTTTTCATGTGCTTATTAATAGTTTTGATTTCTTTGGCTGAAAACTGCCTGTTCATGTCACTTGCCCATTTATCAATTGGAGAATGGCTTGATTTTTTGTACAATTGATTTAGCTCTTTGTAAATTTGAGTAATTAAACCTTTGTCAGAGGTTTTTATGAAGATTGTTTCCCAATTTGTTGCTTCCCTTCTAATTTTGGTTACATTGGTTTTGTTTGTACAAAACCTTTTTAATTTGATGTAGTCAAAATTATTTATTTTACATTTTGTGACTCTTTCTAAGTCTTGCTTGGTTTTAAAATCTTTCCCTTCCCAAAGATCTGATATGTATACTATTCTGTGTTAACCTAATTTACTTATAGTTTCCTTCTTTATGTTCAAGTCATTCACCCATTCTGAGTTTATCTTGGTGTAGAGTGTGAGGTGTTGCCAATGCTTTTTTTTTTTAAATCAGATTGGGGGGAAATATGGATAGACTACAACTTATGAGAAGAAGCTCTGAGAGTCTGAGTGCGTTGCTAGCTCTTTGAGTAAACTAGATAGTAGCCAGTGATGAAATTAATGTGACTATTTGAATTATCTATAATTTGTTAGTCTTGGGAAATCATTTGGAGACTGAAAAGTTACATAGTCAGTGGATATCAGAACCAGAACTTGAATTTAGGTCTTCCCAACCCCCAGGACCAGTCTGATGTCCCACCATGATATACTGACTCTCAGTTTCCTCTATGGCCACAATAATACAATCACAGGATTAAAGGGTCAGAGCACTCTGTACTGGTTAGATTGTCCTTTGAGTACTGTGGTCAGTTCTGGGAACCTGTGTCAAGGAAGCTTATCCCCTCCCCTTCCTGAGGAACTTTACCTGTCTATCAAACATTCCTGAAATACCAGGGTTGTGTCGGTGTACATTCTGTGTGTCAATAAAAGTTAAGGTTTGGGGCAGAACCACAAGGAGAGACAGAGGAGAGAACCGCTGGAGAATTGGAGGGAGAATGGAGAAGAGACAGAGCAGGCAAGTGAGGGAAGAATGAGGAAGAGACTGGCAGACTAGGCACCACACGGTCAGGTTACTTATAGGAATGTTGTCTACCCTTCCAATAAACTTTATAAAATATATATATCTGGGTAGAAATATTATTTTGATCATTACAAACCACATTTTAGAGAGAGGACATTGACCAACACAAGTATTTTTACTGGAAGGAAGGCTCCTAGGACCCCAATGCTAGAAAAGGCTCATCAGAGCATCCCTTGTATTTATTTGTCTGTGTAAATGGTATTCCTCTACTCTCCTTCTACCTTGGATGGAAATTAAGCCCCCAGAGGGCAAGGAATATTTTGTTTTTTACTATGTCTACTCATCACCTAGTCTGGAGGCTCCACAAAGTAAATTCTTCATAAATGCTTGTTGAAAGAATGAGTTTATTCTGGAGAAAAGAATACAAAGGTGGGAAATGAGGACTGCTGAAAGTATTTGAAAGACAATTGTGTAAAATAGGGATTAGAATTGTTTTACTTGGCCAGGGCAAGAAAACCAGAAACAATGGGCAGACATTGCAAAGTGGCAGATTTCAGTTCAACAAAAAGAAAATTTCCTAATAATTCCAGCTGTCCAAAAGTGGAATGGACTGCCTCCAGTGGTAATGAGCTCCCCATCACAGAAGATCTTCAAGGAGAGTCAGGAAGACCACTTACATCAGAGCTGTTGTTTAGTCATTTCAATCATGTCTGACTTTTCATAATTCCATTAGAAGTTTTCTTGGCAAAGATGCTGGAGTAGTTTGTCATTTCCTTCTCCAGATCACTTTACAGGTGAGTAAACTGAGGCCAGCAGGGTGAGGTCACTTGCCCAGGGTCACACAGCTAATAAGTGTGTGAGACTAGATTTGAAATGAGGGAGATGAGTCTTCCTGATCCCAGGCGTGACACTCTATCCATTGTGCCACCTAGCTGTCCTGGAATGGACATAAATTGGATTAGACCTCTAAGGATTCTAAATGATCATATCCTCAGAGGGTTGGGGAAAATGGGCAGCATCTTGCTGAAAGATCATAGATTCATCCTGGCAGAGAAGAACGATTTTACTTTTACCCCAACCTTGAGAGGTAAGCGACATCAACCTCTGTCTGCCTCAGTTTTGCCATCTGCAAAATGGGAATAAGAATAGCATCTACCTTCCAAGGTTGTTGTAAAGAAAAAAAAATGAGATAGTATTTGTAACATGCATGGACACCTTAAAGTGCTAAGTAAATGTTAGCTGTTATTATTACAGATGAGAAAACATGTGTAACCCTGCAGAAGTCATTTAATTACTGAAGAAATTTAAATAGATCAACTTCAATTTGGCTTTCATTTTATTTTTTCAATTAACAAGCATTTATTTTTCCTTTGCTCCTATCCTACCCAATGTTCAGTATGAAAGAAAAAAGGAAAAGAAAGCAGCCTTGTAACAAATATCCGTAACATATTGACTATAAAATTAAATGAATAGGATTTGAATTTGAATCTTCCGGTCTGACTAAACACACCACCACCTCCTAGCTAGTGATGACTTTGTTTATGGAACCCCCCAAATTTGCCTTTGTCCTTGGGGAATTTGCATGGAGGGGAACTCCCAGACTGACCTTTGTCTTAGACTAAACAATAGACCATTGAGCATCCATTAGCACCCTGAATCGGAGTGATAAAGATATTCAAATCATAAGTACCCTTTTTTGTCTTCTTAGCCTCTCTTGGACCATCTGGTACCCCAGGCTCAGGCTACAACCTCTCCCCCAAGCCTCCACATAACCAATCACAGTGTGTTTCCTCTCCTTCATTCCCCAGAGTGTATATAAGATCCCAAGCTGTTCAATTCATTGGAAAATCCCCTTCCTGGTGCATTTTCCTGGGACATTGTTCCTGAGTCCCAGAGCTTGTCTCTGTATAGCATCTTGTCTGTGACTCTGTGTGATGACCCAGAGAGCTTTGTCTCCCTTGTCTGATTAAAGGCTGGTTCTTTCTAACCATTTGGGGGTTCTGCGTTTTTTCAAGGTTGACACTAGAGATGGACTAGGAGAGGATGACCAGGAAGGCGAAAGTCATGAATTACAAAAATCAGGGAGAGAAAATGGGGGTGTTTAGGTTGGAGATGGGAGAAGAGAACAGTCTGCAAGTATTTTCCCACAGAAGACAAGGTCGAGTTTATTCTTTTGGTCCCACAGGGGAGAACTAGGAGCACAGGTTCAAGGGCCACTTTTTAGGGGCAGTGTACAGGACCCTCTTCAGGGGAAAGGATTCTATTCAGGTACAGAGAGGTCTCTAAGATTCCCTTCCCATTTTACAGATGAGATGAAGTGCTGGATCTAGCAAAGTAAGCTCCCCTGCATAGATCTGGCAAGTTCAGATATCTACAGGATTTGTACTTTCTGAGGGACTTCTAGCAGATAAAGCCTTCAATCAGCCTTGTCAGAGAAGCTTCACCTCCAACCCAAAGTGAATTATTTGCCCAGTGGGATCCACACATTCCTGCTTCTTTCTGTTCCTTTTGTCTAGAAGATCCTCCTTGATTGGACAGTTCCCCTCCTCCAATTTGGGAAGAATCTTCAGCTGGCCAACTACCATGAATTCATTCCATCCTTCCAGATGTGTCTTGGCCTCTCTGTGCCCACTCCCTGATCCCCCAGCCTTCCATGGAGGAAACCTTGATGTTCCTGCAGATTCAAAGTGATCTCTCCCCTCTCTCAATTCCCTGAGACCTTTGTATCCAGTCTGGTTTTACATTCAATGATCATTGCTATGCAAAAAGGTCTTCCCAGCTCTAAACAAATGATCCTTTGCCTTTTCCTTTATTAGAATATGAGCTCCTGCTATTTATATCTATCTGTTGTTCCATTGTGGGTTTTTTTTTGTTATTTTTTTTTTTCAGTCTTGCTTGACTCTTTCTGACCCCTTTTGGGGTTTCTTGGCCAAGAGGCTGGAGTGGCTTGCCATTTCCTTCTCCAACACATTTTACAGATGAAGAAACTGAGGCAGAGTGAAGGGACTAGGTCAGGGTCACAGTTAGGGCTGAGGCCATTTTTGAAATCAAGAAGAGTCTAGACCCAGTTCTATCCACCATGCCACCTAGCTGCCCTCCTGTCTACTGGAATGCCTTGCATAAAGCAGGTGGATAATTGTTGAATAAATAAGTTAATACTGAGCAGAACAAAGGAGAACTTTTCAAGATTGCTCATTTCACAACTGGCCAATTGTTACTTCCTTGGCCTTCCAGGGCCTATTCAGGCACTCTGCAATTTTGAAAACCTTTATCTTATTTTAGAATCAATACTGTGTATTGAAGAGTGGGAAGGGCTAAGTAATGGGGTTAAGTGACTTGCCCAGGGTCACACAGCTAGGAAGTATCTGAGGGCCAGATTTGAACCCCAAATCTCCAGTCTCCAAGCCTGGCTCTCCATCCACTGGGCCACCTCCCTTTCTCTAGTCACTAAGTATTTATTAAGTGCCTACTAGGTGTCAAGCGGAGTAAAAGACAGTCCTTGCTCTCTAGGAGCTCTGTCTGATGGGGGAAGACAACAGGAACACAGCGGTGTCCAAACAAGCCCGACACAGGATAAATGGAAGGGAAACAAGGCAGCGGAGGTCCGGGAATGAGAAAGATTTCCTGCAGAAGACGGGATTTTAGCTGGGACTCTAGGAAGGAAGCCAGAGAAGCCTGGAGGGAGGGAGAGGCGGAGGGTCTTATCCGGGGACTCCCAAAGAGACCCGTGTTGCTGGCGCAGGAAGTAAAGGTGTAAAAAGGCTCAAATTGGGCGGGGGGGAGGGGGGGGGAATGAGGGGGACTACGAAGGGCTGTGAATGCCAGATGGAGTGAGCTGAGGGGTAATAGGGAGCCCCTGGAGCTTTTGGAGGGGCACAGGGGGTGCTGTGGGGTGTGCTTTAGGAAGACCCCAGGCCAGGGGTGAGGGTCTACATCGGGGTCAACAGATGGAAGGCAATCAGCCTCGGAAGGGACCGAGGGGAGGGAGCTGCTCCCCTACCCTCCTCTCCCCGGAAGGAGTCTCCCCCTCCTCCCCAGGGCCCTTTGTCTGTTTTTCTAGATCTTGGGTGCCCCGAGGCTGAATTCTCAGAAGCTCGCCAAGCCTCAGGGGGTGGCATTAGCCTTGGCAGCAGATGGGCCGGGGAGGGGGGTGGAGGTTGGCAGCCGAGGAAAGGGCTGGGTGTTGGCAGGAGCTCCTGCCGGCAAGCTGAGGACACCCGGAGCTCTCTGAGGAGGTGGTGACAGAGGCAGGGCCCGGGCTGGCTGGAGCTGCGGAGAACAACGAGGAGCTTGGCTGGAGGGAGCCGCTTTCAGGAAGCTCTAAGCCGGGCCAGAGGGGTCAGGCCTGGACAAGGGGCTGCTCCGGGACCGACTACCACGGATGTGGGACAGACTGGGGCAAGCAACAGAGATTTGCAGCCAGGACCCATCCGAAGCAGAAAAATCTGGGCAGAACCAGGTCAAGGGGCTCCGTCCAGCACCCCCTTGGCTCCCCGGCTTGAGCAAGTAGGCCAGAGTTCAGAAGAAACCCTCCTCGCAAAAGACCTCAAAAAATGTAAAAACCCAAAGTATCGCACTCTCTCGGGCCTCGGTTTCCCCATGTGTAAAATAGAAAAGGATGGACCTAAACCGGGACTCAACCCAGGAATCTACCGCCAGACTTCAGGGCTTGGGTGTGGGGCCCTGAGGGGGGAGGGGAGCCCCGACACCCATCCTTTCCGCCGCTCCCCTCTCCGGGAGGCTTGCAAGAGCTCAAAGAAGGGATGTGGAGGTTTCGCCATGCCTCTAAGGGCGGTCCTGGCCGGGAGGATCCCTCCCATCCCTGGCAGGTCGCATCTCCTGTTTCGGAGATTGCTCAAGAGCTTTGGAAGCCCATTTGGATGCCCTTCTGGGCCAAAGTGAATAAATACGCCAGTTCTGGCCATTCCGATTTTGCGGTGACCCTGAAGCAAATGCTGGCCATCGAGGGGGACGCTGAAGGCAGGCAGCCGAGGCTTGTTCCCCCAGCACTGCTGCGGGGCACCGGGGAGCCCTAACCAGGGCTAGAGGAACAAAGGAGCCCCTGTTGGGCCATGGAGCCAGAGCGGTTCTCTTCTCTGACCTGGCTTCCTTCCCCTCCCCCGATTCTGCTCTCCTCTGGCCTTCTCCGGCCGGGGAGTCAGTCTCACAGGATGCAGCCCATCCACCCCCTGGAAATGCTGTTTGGTGCCTGTTTGGCTTTGTTTTATAATCCCCTGTTTCTGTCTTCCAGACTTTTATACAATGCTAGGGGAGATTCGCCGCCCGCCTCCATGGGGCTTACAATCCAGCCCGGCAAATATTATAGATACAATTTATGTAATATATATAATTAGCACACATCACAATAATACATATTATACATCACATAATATATAAAATTCATACTATATATTATTACAATATATTATATAATTTATATTATATGGCATAAGTTATACTATGTAACAATATATTATGCATTATATAATTTATATTGTATTATAATACATCATACTATATATTATACATTATATAATACATAAAATTTATGCTACATGTTATTATAATGCATTATATTATCTATACTTTATATTATATAACATAAAAGTTATACTATATTATTATAATATATTATAACATATTATACAATATATTATATAATTTATATTGTAATACATGATAACATATTATATAATATATTGCTATAAACATATAATTTATATTATATTATAATACATTATATTATATATTATATAAAATGTATACTATATGTTATAATATATATAATTTATATTATGTAACAAAAGTTATACTATATTATTATAATACATTATAATCTATTATATAGGTTACTATAATACATAATGTGTCATAATATATAAAATTTATACTATATGTTATAATATATTTATAATTTATATTATATAACTTAAAAGTTACACTATATTATTATGATACATTATATGTTACAAAATATATATTACTATAATACATTATATAATTTATATTATATATTATACATTGTATAGCATATAAAATGTATACTGTCATAATATAATATGTATGATTTATATTATACAACAAAATTTATAATATATAATACATTATAATATAGTATGTAATATAATATATTATTATAATGCATTATATAACATATTTTATTATATATTATAATACATTATACTACATATATTTATTTTTTGTATTTGTATATTGTATTTGAATATTGTTTTGAATTTGTATATTTGTGTATATTATAAATAGTTATATATTATACTATATAAATTATATTATATAATATAAAATTTATATTATAAAACATGTTAATATAGAATATAATATATAATAATATACAAATATATATTTACTATATCATAATATAATATATGGATAATATATAAATATTACTACATACTATGTATTATATATAACAAATATAATACCCAAGGATTGGGGGCAGCTGGGTAGTTCAGGGGATTGAGAGCCAGGGCTAGAGATGGGAAGTCCTGGGTTTAAATCTGACCTCAGACACTTCCTGGATGGATGACCTTAGACAAGTGACTTAACCCCCATTGCCTAGCCCTTACCACTCTTCTGCCTTAGAACCAATACACAGTATTGATGGTAGGATGGAAGGAAAGAGTTTAAAACAAAAACTAGCCCAGGATTCATAGGTATTCCACATTTCCCTTCCCCTAGAGCAAAGGGTATGGGGCTTATCTAATGGCTGTCCCAAGAAATGTTAGATTCCAACAAGCAGAAAGGGTGTCCAGTTTCTTTCTTTGTAAAGTGAGGGGGTGATGGATGTCCTCTATTGTTCCTAGAAATTCCTGGGAGTTTCTGGCTGGGATCTGTTTCCATGAAGGGCCTGATTAATTCCATGCTAGCTTTGTGTTCCTCTGCCTCGTTAGAGGCCAAGCAAGGTGGTCCCATTTCTAAAGACTTAAGGGCTTGGTTGGGTAGACGAGGTGCTCAAAATGATCTCCCCAATGGACCCAATGATCCTATTTTACAGATAAGAAAACAGAGGATCAGACAAGTCCAATAATCTGCCCAAGGTCCTATTCATCAGTGGCAGAGCCAGGGGCAGAAGTTCACATGATAATTGATCCCTTGCATTAGGCAGAACAAGGGAGCCAACATATTGGGTTGAGACTTTAGTCGCCATTGGAGAGGCCACTACTGGGAAGGCTTTTCCTAGGGATGTTCAGACTCCCCACGATGCGTCCCGTCTCTGCACAGGTTCTGACAATGCTCTGATGACAAAACGGGCCAGTCCTCCCAGGTGACACATCCCATGTATGGAAGACAATATAACCTCCAGTAAATCTCTAAATACAATTAAATATGAACCAATGAAAATTAAATTGAATTAATAATAAAATTGTCTCTAAATCATATCTAATAAAAAGTCTTGGGTTGTCTGAAACCCTGTCTTGGTTTTCCCCACTATCTTGCTATGTGACTGTCAATACTTCACTTATCCTGTTTGGGCACCAGTGACCTAATCTGTAAAATGGGGATAATATTTGCACTCTTTATCTCAGAAGGTTGTGATGAAACTCTAGTGAGATAAAGAAGCACAAGAGTGCCTTGAATTATTACTAAATGGCCCAGCAATGAAAAAAGGTGTGGGGGTAGAGATAGAGAATGCTTTATCTCCTTTTTATTTATCTGATACTTATCTTTTTATTTACCTAATGCTTTAAGGTTTGCAATGAGCTTTCTTTTTTTTTTAACCCTTACTTTCTATCTTAGAGGGGTTAAGTGACTTCCCCAAGGTCACCCAGCTAGGAGGTGTCTAAGGCAGATTTTAATCCAGGACCTCCTGTCTCTAGGTCTGGCTCTCAATCCACTAAGCCACCCAGCTGCCTCTTAATAAACCTTACAAATAGCATCTCATTTGATCCTCACAGTAACTCCCATTTCACAGATGCAGAAACTGAGGCAGACAGAGAGGCAAAGTGACTTGCCCAGGGCTATATTGTTGGGGAGTGTCTGAGGCAGGATTTGAACTCACATCTTCCTGACTCCAGGTCTGGGGCCCTATCCACTGTGTTATCCAGCTGTCTAGAACTAAGAAAACTACCAACAGGTAAGAAGAAAAGGTAGATTTCTAAAATGTCTCCAACAGAAAAATCACACAAGGCTTGCCAAGTAGCTGCTGTAGTTATTCAATGAGGAACTGGGTACACTGTGGCTGCTGCTACCACTCTGACTGTCTGCCACCACTACTAGCGCCATTTTGACTTGATTCCTCAGTGTCCTGGAGTCTATGGCTTTCAGCACAGACTTGTAAATAGAGCAGTACTCAGGGGAAGGGAAGGGAAGGGAAGGGAAGAGAAGGGGCAGGGAGGGTCCCTGCAGCACTGGGTGGGGTGGGCAGCCTGCTGCTGGACGCAGATTAGCAGAAAGGGCCTTAGATAAGGGCTGAGGGGCCCTTAGAAAAGGCAAAGCGTGCCAGACCAAGAATGGGATACAGGAAAACTCCTGGGCCAGAAATGGGACGGTGGGTGGAGAGGGGGGCACTGGGGAAGGGAAGAATGGGCAGGATAGAACTTTCCCTAATTACCCTCCTCATTCTCACCTCACCCCCAGCCTTTGGAACCTCTAGGGGCTTCTCCAGTTTAACAGGGGCAGCATCAGCTTTATTTTCTGACACAATCATTCAAAACAGTCTCTTCTTTTCTATTTCTACTATCACAGTCCTTTCAGGGGTTTTCAATAAATGAATGAAGGAAAGGGAAGGGAAGGGAAGGGAAAGGAAGGGAAGTAAAGGGAAGAAAAAAGGAAAGGGAAGGGAAGAGAAGAAAAAAGGAAAGAAGGGAAGGAAAGGAAAGGAAAAAAGAAAGGAAGGGAAGGAAAGAAAAAAGGAAAGGAAAGGGAAGAGAAGAAAAAAGGAAAGGAAGGGAAAGAAAGGAAAGGAAAGGAAAAAAGAAAGGAAGGGAAGCGAAGAAAAAAGGAAAGGATAAAGGAAAGGAAGGGAAGTGAAGGGAAGAAAAAAGGAAAGGAAAGGGAAGGGAAGAGAAGAAAAAAGGAAGAGAAGGAAAGGAAAGGAAAAAAGAAAGGAAGGGAAGCAAAGAAAAAAGGAAAGGACAAAGGAAAGGAAGGGAAGTGAAGGGAAGAAAAAAGGAAAGGAAAGGGAAGGGAAGAGAAGAAAAAAGGAAAGGAAGGGAAGGAAAGGAAAGGAAAAAAGAAAGGAAGGGAAGGGAAGAAAAAAGGAAAGGGAAGGGAAGAGAAGAAAAAAGGAAAGGAAGGGAGGGAAAGGAAAGGGAAGAGAAGAAAAAAGGAAAGGAAGGGAAGGGAAGGAATGGAAAGGAAAAAAGAAAGGAAGGGAAGGGAAGAAAAAAGGAAAGGACAAAGGAAAGGAAGGGAAAGGAAGGGAAGCGAAGAAAAAAGGAAAGGACAAAGGAAAGGAAGGGAAAGGAAGGGAAGCGAAGAAAAAAGGAAAGGGAGGGAAGGAAAGGAAAAAAGAAAGGAAGGGAAGGGAAGAAAAAAGGAAAGGATAAAGGAAAGGAAGGGAAAGGAAGGGAAGTGAAAGGAACAAAAAAGGAAAGGAAGGGAAGGAAAAAGGAAAGGAAGGGAAGGGAAGGGAAAGGAAGAAAAAAGGAAAGGAAGGAACCTATTATTAATGCCAGGGATTAGGGCAGCTAAGTGGCACAGTGTATAAAAGTGCCAGGACAGAGGTCAGGAAGACCTGAGGACAAATCCAGGCTCAGACACTTCAGTAGCAGTGTGACCCTGGGTAAGACAGTTACCTCTGTTTGCCTCAGTTTCCTCATCTGTCAAATGAGTTGGAGAAGGAAATGGCAAACTACTCCAGTATCTTTGCCAAGAAAAACCCCCAAAGGGGTCGCAAGAGTCAGGACAGGACTGAAAAATGACTGGACAACAACAGCCGCATATTGAACTAAACGCAGGACTACAAATACAAAAATGAGGCAGCCCCTGCAATGGCAGAGAACATATAGAGAGGAGCGAGGATTAGGGAAGGAGGCTTTGGTCTGGGAAGTCACAGAGCATCTGCCAGCTGCCCTTTCCAGGAGGGGTAGCTGGACAACTTGAATTCTCTGTTGGGTGGCAAGCCAGGAAGATAACCAAGATAAGCAAGATCAGGGGATCACTGGTTATCTCCTACCTGGAAAGATAAGGAGATTCCATAGGAAAGACAACATTAGTTGGTATCCACAAGACCTGGGTTGGAATCCAGACTCCTTCCCAAGGTTAAGCAAAGTCGCAGCCTCTCTGTTCATGTATAAAACTAGGGATTGGACTCCGTGACCTCCGAGGCTCCTTCCAGCTCCAAATAGCCTCTTTACCAATCTTTCTGACATTTTCATTCAGGAGTCTTTCTAATGCTTCTCTCCAGTTGGGTCACTCCTCAGCTCTAACATTTCCACTGATTCTTTGTTGTTTATTGAGTCAAATTCTATGTTCCCTGCTTGGAATTGAAGGCTGTGCAAAATCTGGCATCTTCTGACCTTTTCAGCTTTATTACCAGATGAGATGATATTGGCAAAGCGCCTGGCACATAGTAGGCACTTAATAAATGTACGTTCCCTCCCATGCTCTCCGGTTCCCTCCTACACTTCTATTCTGCGCTTTCCTCCCAGCTGCCTTTCTGTTCTCATGCCCCGCTGGCTTTCCTCACTTCAGAATTCTTCCTCATCCTTTAAAGCACAATTCAGGGGCATCGAGGTAGCACTGTGGATAGATTGCTAGACCTAGAAATGAGAGGTTCTGGGTTCAAATGTGACCTCAGACACTTCCTAGCTGGGTGACCCTGGGCAAGTCACTTCATCCCAATTAACCAATATACAGTATTAAGGTTTTTTTTTTTTTTAACCCTTACCTTCGGTCTTGGAGTTAATACTGTGTATTGGCTCCAAGGCAGAAGAGTGGTAAGGGCTAGGCAATGGGGTCAAGTGACTTGCCCAGGGTCACACAGCTGGGAAGTCTCTCTCAATCCACTGAGCCACCCAGCTGCCCCCTGAGTAAGGGTTTAAAAAGAAAAAAAGAAGTTATGAGGCACCTTCTCTGTACCAGCCACTGGGCTAATGTTGGGGATATAAAAAAAGCAGAAGACAATCCTTGCCCACAATGAGCCTCGTCACTGTTGTGCCCACAGGGAACTCTGCAGCTCTGCCTGATGTCCCTGGACTTCCCTTCCCCCAGCCTCTGGCCTGAACTGTCCCTCTGCCCAGGGCTTACAAGGGAGCAGAACTTGGGAGGAAGAGATGAGAAAACGGTGGAAGGAGCTCATCGAAGAGGCCCAAATGAAGCTCTGGATGAAAAGGGTCCCTGGACAAACTCTTGAAAGCCCTTCCCTGGCCTAAAGGTCCAGAACTCTCCCCGGCCTGGCTGGGGCCTTGGGGGATGCAGTGACTTCTGGGAATAGAACGATGGGCCTGACGCTGTGCGGTCTCCTTCTCACCGCCATCTCCGGCCAGCTCTCATCCTGTCTCCTTCCTAGGATGCTCCCACACCCGCCCCAGGCCCTGGAGCTGAGCTTCTAAAAATCAGGGCCATTTCTCGGCTCTTCCCAGCTGACGTGACTAAAATAGAATCTTTTTATTTTCCAAAGAAGAAGTTTCAGGCCCTCCGTATGGAATAAGATGTTTACAGTCAGGAGTCGGGACTTTCCAAGCTCCTCAAAAAATGGACCAGTCAGGGATTGTCTGGATTTGCTGGACAGCCGCAGCCTTCCAGCTTGGGTCAGGGAAGGGCCATCTACAGACGATGGCAGGAAGGGCAGCTGGGTGGCTTAGAGGATAGGCAGGTCTTGGGTTCAAATTCGACCTCTGACACATTTTGCTGTCATCCTAGGCACGTCCCTATCCCTGGGCGCTTTGGAACAGCTACTTACGTACCTTCTAAGACAGGAGATAAAGGGGTTCTTTCTGTTTGTTTTTCAAACCTTTGCCTTGTCTTAGAGTCTGGTTCCAAGGCCAAGAGTGGTAAGGGCTAGGTAACAGGGGTGAAGTGACTAGCCAGCGTGACAAAGCTAGTAGGAGAGAAGGGAAAGAGAAGGTATTGGGGGGGGGAACCCCCCAAACTAAGGGAGGTTGAAGCCCTGGAGGTATCTGTAATACATGACCAGCTCATGAAGGGAGGCTCAGCGGTCGGGGCTAAGCAGACCCCTCTCTGCGTGAGTCGTGGGGCAAGTTCTGCCACTGGGCACGGCAGGCCCCTGGGTGCCCGGGTCCTGGGTGCCCTCTGCCCAGCCTGGACCCCCACTCTCTCCTTTAGCTGCCAAGAGAGCCGAGGGGCCGGCAAAGGTGGCACGGGAAGTCCCGGAGACTCCCGAAGCCCATCTCCTCCACCCCTTAAAATGCCACCCTTGGCAAATCTGGCCTCAGACACTTCCCAGCTGTGTGACCCTGGGCAAGTCACTTGACCCCCATTGCCTAGCCCTTACCACTCTTCTGCCTTGGAGCCAATACACAGTATTGACTCCAAGACGGAAAGTAAGGGTTTTAAAAAAAAAATAAAAAAAATGCCACCCTTGGGCCCGGGAGCGGCAAAGGGGGGGATGTGGCGGCATCTCTTGAGTGGCAAGGGCTGGAGAGCCGAGTGCCCGCTGCCCGGGTAGGCCCGTCTCCTTTGTCGGCACCGTACCCACCCAGGTTCGGAATGAGAAGGGACTGGGTGCTTTTTACCCCCCACCCCCAAGCCTAAAGCTTCAGGCGGCCTCTTCTCCCGAGCGAGCAGGGCTCAAAGCCCCAACGATGCGTTCTCAGGAGGGGGGACGCTCACACGGGGCCTTTAGATGCTCTCTAGCCCAGGTGCAATTTGGCTTTAGAAGAGGCACGTGAACAGGACGCGGCTCCGTCCGTGACCCCGAGGATGCCGCTGGCCTCTCCTGGGGAGCCCTCGCTGGCCCACCGGCCCGGCTGGCACCGAGGAACGCAGGCGGCCAAGAATGTCGCTGCAGGGGAGACGGGCCTGGTGCCTGGGCTGCTTTTGCCTTTGCTCCTCTCACAGAACCCAAAAGAAGTCTCACCTCTTACTGCCTGCAAACAAAACGTTAGTAAAGTAGGTAAAAGCGGCGTTTGGCCGCCCGCAGCCCCCCAGGCTCCTTCTCTGCCCTTTCTCCCACTCCTCTTCCCTCCCCAGAAACCCACGCTGCTAACTGCTGGCCTGCCCCAGACCAGTCCTCTCCTCTGTGGCTTACCCAAAAAGGGTGCTTTAGTAACCCGGGGTATGCCTGTCTCTACATCGTTGCTAGGGGAGTCAGGTAGCCAGGTGGAGAGAGCGCGAGGCTTGGCGTCAGGACCTGGTTCTGGATTTCATCTGGGTCCAAGCTCCGGTAGATCCTGCCCTTCCTGCTCTTGTCTTATCTCTAAGACTTTTTTTAGTCACTCAATGACTAAATTCCAGTTTAATTGGCTTCCTTTAGAGTTTTGTTTTAGGCCTTGGGCTTCACTAGAGTGCCAAGACTGTCTGCAACAAACCCAGAGATTAGAGCCTTTATAGTATTACATATTATATAGAGGGGCCGAATCGAAGAGCTGCCAGGGGACACGCTGAGGGCCTAAGCTGGGCGCCACTTCCAAGGCAGGGTTTCCCGTGCGGACTCCTGGCTGTTTTTGCACACACTTATCCACATCAGCTATTGGGCGAGCCTCGAAAGCCCCGGGAAGGGTTTTGCCACCTTTTTACTGGCAAAAAGCTGTCCAATGGGGACCAAGCATGAGCAAGAGTTCTTAGCAGGGAACACGGAGGCCTCGATGGACGAGACCCCCGGCAGCCCGGTCCTGCTCTTGGCTAGGCCTTCCTGGGACGTCCTCCAGCGGCTGCCTAGGCCTGGCTGCATCAAACTCCCTGAAGTGGCAGAGAAGGAGCTTTTACCTACTTTACTAACGTTTTGTTTGCAGGCAGTAAGAGGCGAGACTTCTTTTGGGTTCTGTGAGAGGAGCAAAGGCAAAAGCAGCCCAGGCACCAGCAAGGATGATTCCCAAGATCGCGGCCTTGTTCTCCTTGCCCTCTGGAGCCCCCCCCCTCCTTCCGGAGGATCATCAATGCAGGCTTCCTGCTGAACCCGCCCCCTTTGGCTTTCTTCATCTCCTAGATGATGCCCCAGACGCCAAAGCAGCAAGACCTAGCAAGCCCCATCCCTCCTCCCTCTGTCTGGCCCCATTCCTGCCACCAAGCTGAGAGGGGCCCAATAACCTTTACCCGTTTTCTCATGCTGTACTTAAGTCCTTCCGCACTTCCCCCTCCCACGTGGGAACCAGTAGCCGAAGAGGGTTTAATCTCGGGCCGCTCGCAGGTGTCCACGAGGAAAGCAAAGGACACCCAAGCTCAGTATTTCCGTTCGATGCCTGAAACCACCTTCTCAGGCCTGGCCTTCAGAACCCTCACTGGGAGGGTCCCCCGCTGCCCTCGGGAGCATGAATTCTCTGGCCGAGGGGAGCTGGCTCGGGGCAAGCAGGAAACCAAGTCCTCTGTGGCCCCATCACAAAGGCCTCGCTAGAGGGTTTGGGGTCACTTCCTTGGAGTGCTCCAGGAGCACAATGGCTCAACGCCCCCCCTCTGGGGCTGACATCCTGTCATCCCTCGAGATGCCGGGTGCTATCAGAACAGAAATCTAAGCCTTGGGGTCTCGTCCCTGAAATCAGAAGCGTTCTAGGTTCCAACTTGTACCAACCCTCCTGCTCCGAGGACTGGGTATTAGAGATGATACAGAGTGCCGGGGCCAGCCGTCGGGAAGACTCGTTTTTCCGAGTTCAAATGTGCCTCTGGATACTAGTTGGGTGACCCTGGGCAAACCACATATCTGCGTGCCTCAAGTTTCCTCATCTATAAAATAAGCTGGAGAAAGGCAAACCACTCCAGGATCTTTGCTGATTCCAAATGGGGTCACAGATGAGTCAGACAGAACCAAACAAGATAGGGGGATAGAAGGAGGATGATTTCTAAGATGTCTTGGGCTCAAAATCTCATGGCCAAGACTGTCACAAGCCAGGCCTGGAGGCAGGAGGTTGTAATCTGTTCTCAAGACAAGACCCTTCCTACCTGTGTGACCCTGGGCAAGTCACTTAACCCTCATCGCTTCGCCCCAATCGCTCCTTTGTCTTGGAACCAAAACAGCATTAATTCTAAAACAGAGGGTAAGAGTTAAAAAAAAATCCCTGTGACCTTTATGTAATAATGTGCATTAAAACAGTTGTATTCCTTGAAGACAGAAAGGCGCATGACTGCTGCGTTGTAAGGATTTGGGCCTAATAGCTTTAACTTCCAAACAGGAAGAAAAAGTTTGTATAGACTTTAGATCTCTATCAACCTTCTGGAAGATGCCCAAGTTCGATAGGAACTAAGGCTGCTGGAGAAAGGCTTTCTTTAGTTCAATCAGTCAGTTCTCACAGGCCCGGGATTTTGGTCTCTTAAAGACTTCCAGTAAAATCTCGTAACTGTCCTTTACTCATCAACAGGGGCAAGCCTAAAAGAGAGGAAGTCACTTCAGGAAGCAGAGCGGCAGCCCAGCTGGCAGCTGGCATTTTGCAAAGCAGGACACACAGAATTAGTTGAAAATTATATTTTTCCAATTATCACAGTGGGAAACATTGCTGAGACATTCAGCCCAAGCCTGCAATTAAGAGAGCACTTGCCTACTTCTAGAAATAGCAGGCCCCCTACCTCCCAGTCTATCTGGGTCTTGGGCAAGAACACTCTTCAGGAAAGATTACACCCCAAGAGGAGCTGCCCCCAGTAAGATCTGTGGCTCAGGCCTTCACCCTTGGTAGAGGACAAAGGAGCGGCTAGTGCGGCCTCCTCTGGGACTCTCCAGTCAACAAGAGCCCCAAGCAACCCTACAAGAAGCCCATAAAAAATGTTCCAATACTGTTAGCAGAAAACCAGACAGGGAAGATGCGTTTGAGGATTAGGGGTCACCAGCTCAAGAGTTTGTGTGAGCATCACAAGCAGATCTGCTTGCAGGAATGTTCCAGACACTACCAATGAGGTCGCTTTCCATGTTTTTACATAATAAGACCTAGAATGGTAACAAACAATGGGCAGGGCCCGGTCAAAGGAGGCAGGAGTGGTAGCTCCAAAAGACAAAGGTTTAATTTGTCCACATTGGCCCACAAAACGAACGAGCACTAAAAGGGCAACCTAAGTGGCGTGGTTCTTGCCACGTCAACCTGAGGAAGTCAGTCCTGAAGCCTTCCGAAAGCTTTTCAGCAGTTGGCTCAAGCAGGGCACAACCACTTAAGTTCTAGGCCAACTGCAGCAGAGACCAGTTTTCAGACAACCAGGCCTTTTATCCCACAGTCATTCATTTGTTAATTTCCCACGGGCCAGAGATGAAACTTAAAATGCCTTTTCTGGCCCAGAAACACTCAGGTGGCGCATTCTGGGGAGGAGAGGGTGGGGAGCAGACAGACACAGGGAACGAGGAGACAGATGGCCCGTTCGGGTCTCTAGGGCCTTTAAAAAAGCCTTTCTCCGGGCAAAAGAAGCCCCTCTACAATAACTCAAATGCGCACCCTATACCCGCCCAGAACCAGAACCACATCAGTCTAGAGGGCAAATCAGGGTCCTCCAGACAGTGGGAGGGCCAGCACTCGAGTGGCCACCTAGTAGGTAGCAACATCCAAGTTTGTCCCTCTGCCCTCACGGTAGGTACCACCAGGGCTTGGGCCATGCCAGCCTGTGCTTCTAAAAGCTCCACCAACCAAACCACCACTGGGGACGAGCTGCCTGTGAGGGTCGCAGAGGCATTCTCATCACGCTACACACGGAGGGGCACAATCCCCAAGAATGAAAACCGATTTAGCTGGACAGAAGCCACTTTCTAGAAAAATCATAGGCATTTTATTTAGAGGTAGACAGATGAGCATGGACTGCTGTAGTATGTCCCATTTAACTGGTGTGTCATTCGTATTCAACTCCATTCATCCATCTTACACTGCAGGTAGAACAAAGAGGGTAGTGAGGAGATTGGTGTGAGACGGGAGGTGCTGGAAAAGGGATCTGTAATTACATACACTCAACACAAAACCAGAAATACTCTTTTTTTTTTTTCAGGGTTTCCCAAACTCCAACAGGAATAAAATACTTTAAAATAGGTTCAAGAAATGGCTGCCTTGAAGCAAGTGAAGGATTCCAACTCATCGCGGCCCAAAGGCTCTCCCTCCTTCCCCCATAGCAAAAATAATAAAGTTAGTGAAAACTTAGTAACGAAGGGCAAACGAAAGGCCATTTCATTTCCTCCTGAACCCAGGTGCATTCCCTCCAGTTAAGGAAGGGGTTCCCATATATGCCATGGCACCTACCACTACCTTAGAACTAATGCAGAATACAAAGTATAATTGCATCATTTCCCCAGGGAATTTTCCATTTAAAAATACTTCAGTGAGGCCCCTTGTTCACATCTGGTGAACTTAACAGAGCAGATCATACCATTATATTTTGTTTAATAGACACATCAGCTGGCTCTGAATGGTCCTCAAAATGACAAGAGATTATCATCAATGACAACCAACCTCAAAACATAATGGAATTGAAGCCTGATATAAAAGTAGAGAAATATGTACAGTAATTCACAGCCCAGAAGGAAAGGGGACCTTAATGAGAATCAGTGGGAACCTGGCTATTTTACATAGCTAATTTTGAGACAAGTCATATTTAGCACAAAAGCAATTCTAGCACAAGTGACACTTCCCTCCCACTGCCCCCCAAACTTTAAAAAAGATTTTTTCTTCGGAGGAGTCCTCGGCAGCCCTCTCAAGTCACTCTATGGGGAGCGGGAATGTGTAAGTGTGGTCCCAAGCAGTGGTAGGAGCTTGATCTCAAACGGCATCACCTTAGAGAATGGCAAATCTGAAGAGGGCCATGATAGCAGCACTGATCACTCCCGAAATTGGCACGGTGACAAACCAGGCCATGAAGATGTTCCGGAAGAGTCTCCAGTCCACAGCTTTCTTAGAGCGAAGCCAGCCAACAGAAACGACCGAGCCCACCTGCAAAACCCCCACCAAAGTTAGTGCCCAACAGATTCCATTTTCTAGAAATCGCACAGTTGTCTGAACAAGAGGTCAGTCAGAAGGGGCTCACGGGGCACAGAGAGCAAAACTGTTAGACCCTGAACCATCAAGCTTTCTAGCACACCAACTCATACTGTTGGTCAGGGTCTAATTTTGTCGTCAACAAAAGGGAGGCCCAAAATGTAAATGGACCTCAAATGGCGCCCAGTGGATTAACTAAAAGTGCTGCTGGACACCACCTGTGTGGTGTGTTTATCCCCTGGCCCTCAGATTCCTTATTTAAAAAGGGATTAGATGGCCACTAAAATCCCTTCTTGTTCCAAAGCGGATTCTTGAACACTCAAAACAATGCAGGCAGTGAGAGGCAGCCAAGACCCCCTGGTATGATGGGTGAAGAACCTTAGCTCTAGGCCCACGACCACTGGCTCACCATGATGGGGGCAAATCAAGAGGCTGGATGGTCCTTTCTGCTTGGAAATCTGTGTTCCTCTCCAGGGCTTTCACTCGCCAAGCCTGACATCTAACAGAACACCAAACTGTCTCTGGGGATTTCCAGCCCTCCTTTACGTTCTTATTAGCAGTTCAGTGAGCGGAAAGCCCTGGACAGTCTCCTCTAGGCCAACTCCCTCATTCCACTGGGGAAGGAAGTGAAGTCGCTCAGCCCAAGCAGAAAGTGCGACACACCAGGCTAAGGAGCGCTCCAAGGCGTTTGGGCTTCTAAAAGTTAACTGCCTAACACAGTGCGTAGGCAGGGTTATCTTTGAGATGACAATTCGGCGTTCTAGGCCCCCTCGGGGAGATTACAGGGCAAAGGGTTGGAATCAGAGACTGGCTTCCTTGCCGGGAAGGCAGGGAGCAGCATCTACCTCGTCACCCCTATCGGACGGTCAATAGAAGCCGTCTACAAACTATGAAATACTCCAGCCTGGGAGGGCCTGGATGGCCTTCATCTGTGCATCCCCCTCAGACGCCCCTCTCCTGAAGGCTCAGGACCACCAAGTTCCCAGAGCAAACGTGTACAAAATAGGGCAAATGAGGAGACGGCAGCAGGGCAACGGGCCTTCGTTCTGCCACTCCTTGCTGGCCGCGTACAAAGGGAGAGATTACAGCCGCGACAGGATTCTGGAATCCCTGAACTGCAGTGCTCCGCCTGGGAGTGAAGCTGGGACGGGATGGGTACATACCTTACAGTGAGTGGTGCTGATGGGAAGGCCAACGTTTGACGCAATTACTACGGTGAGAGCTGATGCCAGTTCAATACTGAAGCCGCTGTTGACACAAAATGATTGCTTGTCAAAAAAGCCGAGTGACCCAAACTCGGGTCAAGACCTCCTCTCCAATGACCAGTTTAAGCTCCCTCGCTCTGGACTGAAAGACTCCCTATCGGATAACAAGTTTGGCCTGCTCAGGCAAAGCAGGCTTCCTTTGTTACAATTCAAATTTACATAGAAAAATGAGCATAAAGCAATGACCTCAGCATTCTGAGGTTCCAGCAGCTGTCTAAAGGGCGTTTTCAATTCTACTGAGAGCCCGATGCTACGGCAAGCTCATCTGGCAAGTGTCTCTGTTCTAGCTCCCAGGTAAGGACAAGCGCAACCCAAGCAGTGGCACCGCTGCCAAGTCCTCAAAGCTCAAGGCTCAAAGCCACGTCCTTCCCACACCCGCCATCTATTCACAGGACAGTTACTTGGTCCCGCGGCCAGGAGCGGATGGGCCTGCTCCCTGAGAGCATTCTAAGAGACGGTTATCGGTGAATAGGCACTCATCAACAGAAACGAACCCTGAAAATACGCCCAAATCTGGTGTTGCTACTCTAGCTGAGTTTAAGCGGAATCAAACAGACACCCATTCAACACCTCTGGAAGACAACGTGGGCCGTGGGCCCACCCACCTTTGCATCTGTTCCTTACCTAGAGGGCGTGATTGGCGTGAGATCCTTCCCCATGGTTTGAATAACTCTCCTTCCCCAGACCCAGAGACCAATACAGATACCAACGCCACCATACAACAGAAGCCAGATTGGGGTTACTGCTTTGGAAGCAACGTCTTTAGTTTGATAGATCAAATACAGAGCGACCAGAGGTCCAATGGCATTGCTAGAACGTAAGCAGAGAACAAAACGCGTCAGGACCGCCAGGGCCAACCTCCCCTTTGCTTCCTGCATGTGTCCTTTAAGCTTGGTAGACTAAAAGCCAACTGACCTGACATCGTTCCCACCGTGGGCGAAGGAGCCGAAGCAGGCCGTGAGGATCTGCAGGAACTGGAAGAGCAGGGAGATCTCGGGCTTGTCCTGGTCCTGCCACTCTTCCAGGGAGTCCCCGCTGCCCTTGCGGTCCCCAAGGCCCCGCTCCACCTGGGCGCTCACATCCACGTCAGACACCGAGTGGATGTCGGACACGGCGTTGCAGTAACTGGTGTAGCTGTCCATACGGACTCTCTTCTTGGAGTCCAAGGCAGGCCCGGTCAGCTTCTCCATCTCCTCGCCTTTCGGCTCTCCTTCTTTGGCACGAAACGAATCCAGAGGCATGCCGCAGATGGCCATGGTGTAGGACGTGTAGCTGTTGTTCCGCCGCAGGGGTTTGTCACTGGAGTCCCCCATGCAGTCCCCCACCTTGGCGAGGTGCAGCTTATGAAGTAACTCCTTGTATAAGCCAGAGTCCTTGTGCACGGTGTGATACTGATAGTGGCCGCTGGAATTCATCTGGTTGCTGACTGTTTGATTGAAATGGACCAGGTTCCCATTGGGCAACTGCACGGCGCCTAAGAACGATGGAAGGATTACACGTGCACGACACACTACCTACGTTACCATTTCAAACTTAAAGAGTGCCTAGAATAACGTCTACTTACATAAACCTCCACCCACAAAACTCACCATTCATTGCATGGTCAATATTTGTTTCTTTCATGTCTACACTAGGAAGCCTCTCCCGTTCTGGGGTTTCCTCCAGGTCTCCCAGCTTGAATGAAACAGTTCTCTCTTCCACTGCGGCTCTCAGGGGCACCGAAGCGGCCCCCACTTCAGAAACAGAGTTCCTGTTCTCCCCGTCTCCGAGGGAGAGCTTGGCTTCCTCATGGTCTTCTTTCAAGCTACTCTTTTTCTCCATCAAGGGGCTCTCAGAAGGACTGGATTTGATTTCTCCTGCAGCAGCAAGAAAGAGCTGTTAAAGTTCATCAACTCTCCCCTCTCAGAAATATTCTGCTTCGTCCAACCTTTCCAGTTATTAATAGTCTTTCAGATTGTTGTTCAAGAAGTCAATCTTTCACTCAATACTGTCATGGGGGAAAAGGGGGACACTCTGCTGCCTCAGATGACAGAATCACTAATTAGGGCCAGGAAAGGGGTCCTAAAGAAAAGGAACCACCAGCCACCAGTTTACTCCAAAAAGCGATAACCTCAGGCACTGAGAAAGGACCTAGAACACAGCAGGCCAATTATTCTATTCAATTCAGCTTCTTCATCCAAGTCCCTATTCTCACTCTAATTCTACGACTTTCTTCCCTTCTTAAATCCCCATGTAGTAGGCTAAACATGCTTTTCGCTACAGTAGTCAAGCTACAAAAAATATTTCCATAGCACGATTGGTTTAAGACCAGGAAACACTTGTAAGATGCTGTTCTCCAGCTCTGGCTGGGCCTGGCCTGGCTCAGCCTGCCAGACTCCGGCAGAGAGCCGAGCAGAGGCTGCCCTCCCCCTGGGCTTGCTCAGGTCTGCAGCAGCGAGTGGCGCAGTGCTCTGTGTGGTTGCTCATACTACTGCAGTGTGCGTCATGTCATTTCTGGGGAGGAACAGCTTAAACTCTGTAACTGACAAAAGGTAAAGAAAGGAGAACCCCAACCACCTGACAAAGGACACCTAGAGCCCCTACGCTGACAAACACTTCAAAGGCTAGTCACATAATCAAGTAGTTAGCTGAACTGCTTCAAATTGCACTCCCCCTTGAATGGAGGCCTTCACAGGCCACATAAAATTCATGCTCTAAAGGCGTGTGCCACCAATCTGGGGTTTGTGGGACTCCAGTACAAGATAGCTCTTAAATAAAAAGGAGTACTTCAAGATGCTTAGTTACGCACACCTGAGTCAGCGATGGCACAATACCTAATTATGGCAAATGATGACCACTAAATACATTATCCCTCACTTGGTTTTTCCTAATTAATTTCTATGACATTCAGTTTCTTTGGATAGAACCATTCCTGGATCAGTGGCAGCATTAAAAGGCTACTAACCCCCAAAGAGCCCCTCCCTTTGTCTCAGGTCTCCTAGGTTCCCTTTTCACAGCCCCTCAATCCCCAAGTACTAAACCCTATAAATAGGTAAGAAAAACATGGCTCTTCCCCAGGAGAAGTTCTGTAACTTGGGCATTTCCCTGGCTCTTTCAGAATTTTTAAACTGATACTAATTGATTTCTAAAATATAAGACACATGGAGTCTGCCACTGTTCAAAAAGTCCAACATTTCCCTTTCACGTCAGAGTACTTACGGTCAATTTTTCTCTTCATCCTGGGACAGACAAGGAACCAGACGATAAGAGCAGAGAAAACAGCACATCCCACCGAGATGAGGATGGTACCCCACAGAGGAAGTTTGTCAAAGCCCAGCACTAGGAGATAAAATAAGGGATCTTGAAAACCCCAGGGCAACAGCCCCCTGCAACACTGGGGAACCCTCCTCAGGAGGGCTTTATTTTTAGATCTTCATTGGCCTAAAGGTCAGTCAGTGGGAATTTCTCTGCTAGCAACAGACAAGTGAACTGACCTCTGGAAAAAAAGGCAATTCGGGTCTTAAAAACCTAATGAAGCACCTAACAAATGGAATCCAATTCTTCCATTTCCCTCTTCAGAAAAAGACTTAGGAAGAATTTGGATGACCTGCAGCTAGCAGGGAAAGGATAGGAGAGGGCAGCTAAAGGTTGTGTTAGCAATATTGAGATCAATGAAATCAAAATTATTGAAGGACCATGACATCCTATAATTCTGTGTTTCCTTCTAGAGGCTGATTTCCATCATCTAGTATCTAATAATCGTCAGGTTGATCTGAATGTCCTAGGAACTTCTTTAAAAAGAAAAGCAAGATGGTGGTCTAACATAGGACCTATTTTTAAAATTAATTATCTTGTTTTTTTGGTCCAAGCTCCCTAAATCTCACTAATATGTTCAAAGTCCCCATCCTGGTTCCTTGCAAGCTGAAATTCTAAGCTATATTTCCTAAACCCACCAGCAGTTCTGCCACTAAATGAACGTGGTCGTGGGCGAATCATTTCCTTTCTCTGCTTAGTTTCTTCAACTAGAAGACAAATGGTGACTGGATTATATTATATAGCATCGACTTTTCTTCTGCTGATCTCAATTCTGTTTCTGTTACTTAATAGCTAAGGATTTTTTATTGCAGTACACAGTAAATGCAATTTGTGACTGATACTATCCCAGGAAACACTCTCTCCTTCCAAAATAATAATAATAATAATTTCATGTAGTAACTTAAAGCAAGAAAGCCCCAGGGTTCTCTGTAAATGTATATTCTTTTCCTATCTTCCTATGGGGCAGTTAACTAATATGCCCTTTCCTTAAGGTTTAAGGTGATTTCTAAGTTAGGAATTCCAGTTTCATCCTCTGCCTCAGTCAAAACAAAATAGCCACCATTCCAATCTCTGTGGTCTCCCAATAGTTCTCTCAGCTGCATGAACTCCTCTTCCAAGTGCACTCACACCAGCTGTCAAAGATCCCAACTCTTCTTAGCCAAGTAGATTCAGGGGAGTGATTTAAAATTTAGGGAACGAAACCAAGGAAACTGAATTCCACTTGAGGCCGAAATGAGACAATCCAGCACCTCAAATCTTAAGACCGATTTATCCGAGGTTGAATAAGGTTAAGGGTTCTTCAGGAAGCAGCCAGGGTCCTGAGCAATTGCAGTCCTTTTAGTATAGGTAGGAGGAGAAAGGGAGGGAGAAGACCAGATTATCGGTGGTTCCTGTGAAGACTAAAGAGGAAAGGTCTGGAGTGATTTTAGAATCTGAGCAGGTCTCTGGTTGGGAAACTATCTAGGTTAACTCAGCGTACACTAGCCTGCAGCCTTCTGTAATGGGCACAGGCCAGCCACCTTCTAGGAGATTTCAGCCCTGTAAAGCAAAAAGGGGTAAATCGGGCATTTAATGCAAGGTTTGTAACCAAGTTCAATTGTCACATTTAAATATTTTCATCTGAACTTACAGGGTGCTCCAGTGTACATGATGGAAAAGAGGTTAATTCCAATTGTGCAGGCATAGAAAACCGGCAGGGCTCGTAAACCATTAGGAACTGGATCACTCTGAAAAACAAATTTTAAGGCAAATATGTCACGGAAGTCAAGACCTACTCATAAAGCCAGAATGAGATGGAGGCTGAACATACCATAAAATAGTTTACCTAGCTAAACACAACAATATGGGGCATGGCAGGCAGAGGGAAACAGCAAGAAGACCCACTTTCAAAATTTCCTCTGACTTTATAAAGTGGGTCTGTGGGCAATTCACTTAACCTTCTCTCAGTTGGTCTCAAGCCTGAAGAGCACTTTGGACACCAATCTCTATTTCCTGTTCTTCCACAATAAAGGTGAAAAGGCAGGGCAGAACTTGGAAGTGGCAGATGCTTTCAGCCAATGCCTCTACTCATACTTGCTACACAAATGACCTAGCAATAATTTTAGCACAGAATGTCTTAAAACTATTAAAAAAGATTCTGGAAAAAAAGATTATAGGCTAACTACAAGCAGGGTACATACAGCATTTCCCATTAAGCAAGTTCCTTTCTTTCCTATGTATATCTCCAGTAGTTAGTTCGTTTCTAGTTTAACTCTAGGCCACATAAAAGATCTGCTAAGATAGGTGCAGAATATAATGCACTCAGTGTGACCATTCTCTTGAGTGCAACAGCCTGAATATTGCTGGGCCAGGAATCAAGATGAAGGACTTTAAAATAAGGTATATTCAGAAGTTCAGTGTTGATCTGGAGAAAAGCAGGTTTTATCATTTCCCTTTTTGCTCCTTAGGGTTTTTCTTCCCCAAAATGACTTAATATATGTACCACGCAATAGGATTATGCCAAATTATCCAGATACTTTGTTAAATGGCCCAAGAAAACACCTCGAGAATTTATCCTAATAAAATAGTAAACACTACAGACCACCAAGTTCAAGCCACTGCAAATACATTGAACTGGATTACAGAACAAGTTTTTGAAATTTTGACTGGGAGAAAGGTTCTGTCAAATGTCACCGTGAATACAGAAATCCACAATTTCTGGTTAGAAACTGTCTGCCAAGACAGCTGCCTTCCCCCCAAATGGCAGCAATCTTTTTGCACAACCACCTCTGCTGGCCCCTTGCTTTTGGGGAAGGCTCTCAATATGATACTTACTTTCATTTTTTCTGTGATGCATCAGAAATAGGAAAACAAGAGGCTGATATAGCTGAAGTCCCCCAAACAAGTTTCTTTTTCAATTCCTGTTCATTCTATGTTCCAGAGACATAGAATGGTTCACATATCCTAAAGAACTGCACTACTCTAGTACTGATATTCTCTTTTGTTTTTTAATAAGTAAAGCCCCAAGGTGACTAGAATTCAGAAGCTTCTAAGTAGAAAACTATTAACCAATTAGTTTGAAACAGAAAAGTAAATTCTACTAGTTAAAAATATTCCAAATGGTAATTTTAGGTACCTCTTTTTTTGGCCTCTTAATTCCTCTATGTCTGAGCTAGGTTTTAGATGTAATGTTTGACTACAAATAAGACCAGGGTCAGCTTTATGCCACCGATGTGGCCAGGTGACACTACGGAAGCAGATCAGAAAAGAGTAAAGGCTGTGAGCATGCAGATGAGATTTGGAATTGACAGAGAAATGGGGCTAAGGGTGTACAATTAAAGAAAAAATAAATCAGAGCCTGCGTGTGGGGAGCAGGAACTGTGGACTGGATCTAGGACAGCCAGATTAAGAGTTTTAGGTGTTTATAAGAACACATAACTCAAAATGGGGAGGGGTTGGGCTCAAAGA